>NC_092713.1:245151114-245455707 GCF_047496885.1 Scyliorhinus torazame
AGGTAGGTGGCGCCGGCGGGTCAGGCGTGGGGCGCGGGACGGGGGTGAGGGTGGCGTTCGGGATGCGAAAAAAACCCTCCTCTCCGTGGAGAGTGTTGGCCGGCACCCAAATCGGGAGCGCCGGCGGCGGGTCGTACATGGACTGCGGGGAGGGGGGTTGGGGAGCGTAGGCGGCGTGCAGGGCTCCCAGTTCTCCCGGGGCCGCGGTGGTCGGGACCCAAAATGGCGGCGCCTGCGGGTCGCACATGGCGTGCTGGGGGGGTTGGGAGGCATAGACTGCCTGTAGGGCTCCCTGTTCTCCCGGGACGGCGGCGACCACGCGGGATCGGCACACCACCGCATAGTGGCCCTTTTTCCCGCAGCTTTTGCAGATGGCTGCGCGGGCCGGACAGCGTTGTCGGGGGTGCTTCGCCTGGCCGCAGAAATAACAGCGGGCGGCCCCGGTGCGACTCGGCGTTTGGACTGCGCAAGCTTGTGGGGTGTCCGGGGGTGGGGTGGGGGGTTTGCCGCGGCGGGTACGTACGGGGCCCAATGGCCTGCCGTGCGGTCGGGGCCGTAGGCGCGGGTATTACGCGCGGCTACGTCCAGCGAGGCTGCCAGAGCCCGTGCCTCTGAGAGTCCTAGCGACTCTTTTTCTAGAAGTCTTTGGCGGATTTGGGAGGGTTGCATACCTGCAACAAAAGCATCGCGCATTAACATGTCCGTATGTTCGTTTGCATTCACCAACGGGCAGCTGCAGGCTCTTCCCAAAATCAGCAGCGCGGCGTAGAACTCGTCCATCGATTCTCCGGGAGGTTGCCGTCTTGTCGCGAGCTGGTAGCGAGCGTAGATTTGGTTAACTGGGCGAACGTAGAGACTTCTCAGTGCTGTGAACGCCGTCTGGACATCGCGGGTGTCTTCAATGAGGGTGAAAATCTCCGTGCTCACCCTCGAGTGCAGGACCTGCAGTTTTTGTTCGTCTGAGACTCGGCCTGTGGTCGATGTGATGTAGGCCTCAAAGCAAGTCTGCCAGTGTTTGAAGGCTGCTGCCGCATTCACTGCGTGGGGGCTGATCCTCAGGCATTCTGGAATGATCCTGAGCTCCATAGTCCTTTTTAGGCACGCTTAATAAATTGTGGCGCACAAAGACTCCGTGAGACGAATAGAGTGAAGTCGATGAGGCTTTATTAAGCGTGTCTGTTCCCCAGCAGCCCGATAGTAAACTGGCCTGCGGGGGAAGGCACCGGCTTCTTATACTTCGCCTTCAGGGCGGAGTATGAGGTCAACGGCCAACCAGGACCCGGGATCTGTCAGCCAATGACATTAGGGCTTCCAGTCCCACATGACCCCCAATACATACTACCACAGTCAGCCCCATCCTCTTCACTCTTTCCTGGTAGTTAGAACCTCTCAGTTCTGATATCATCATTGCAAGTGTTTTTTGAATCTTTTTCAATGCCTTTATATCCTTTTTACAAAATGGGGGCCAGAACTGTCGGTTATACTCCAAGAGTGATCTAATCAAGGTTTGATACAAGCTTAACCTAACCCCTCTGCTTTTCAATTCTCCTCCTCTAGAAATGAGCCACTATCTGTTCCTTGCATTTTTTTTGTGGCTTTGTGAAGTTGAGTTGCTACTTTTAATGATTTGTGAATTGATACCACTCGATCACTTTGCTCCTCAGCCCCATTTAGATTCTTTAACAAAAAGAGAAAATGCCGGAAAATCTCAGCAGGTCTAACAGCACCTGTGGCGAGAGAACAGAGTTAACGTCTTGAGTCTGAATGACTCTTCACCAGACTCGAAGTGTTAGCTCTGTTCTCCCTCCACAGATGCTGTCAGGCCTGCTGAGATGTTCTGGAATTTTCTGTTCTTTTTTCAGATTTGCGGCATCCGCAGTAATTTGTTTTTATCCATTCAGATTCTTATTTTCCAATGAGCTTGTGATCTCCTTGTTGCTCCTACCAAAATGTGTTACCTCACGCTTATCTACTTGAAAATTAATTTGCCATTTTCACACCTGTTCTTCAAGTTATTCAGGTCTTCGTGATATTGTTCCAATCTCCCCTCAGTATTAACTATGTCCTTCATTATACTTCTCATTTCCATGTCTGAAACATTTATGTGAGTAATGATAACAATGGCATGAACAATGATCATGTGGAACACCATTTCCCACCTGTGGTGATATACATCACTGTAAGTACACAAAGGGTTAATGTACATACACTACACCTATCTAGACACTAGAGGGAACACCAGAGACATGACACACAGACAGTCAACCAATAGGTCAGTAAGATAGGATACGACCAATGGGCATTCAAGATACACATAGAGGTGACACTACCACAGGAGGGCATTACGCCAACCCATATAAAAGGACACATCACACATGCTCAGTCTGTTTCCAGTGGAGACTCTCAGTGAGTACAGACACAGGGTTGATTGAACATCACTCCCACCACGTGGATTGTAGCAGACTGGTTCGTCAGTCAGAGCAGCTGAAAAAAATGAAAATGAAAATCGCTTACTGTCACAAGTAGGCTTCAAATGAAGTTACTGTGAAAAGTCCCTAGTCGCCACATTCCGGCGTCTGTTCGGGGAGGCTGGTACAGGAATTGAACCGTGCTGCTGGCCTGCCTTGGTCAGCTTTCAAAGTCAGCGATTTAGCCCTGTGCTAAACTACAGAAGGATTAACAGTAGAGCCGAATCCAAGTAGGAGAATTGTTAATAGTTTAATAACTGTGTTAAAGCTATCTCCAAGTCTGAACCTTCCTTTGTCAGAGTGTACATCAAGGAAGCAGCTTATGCTACGACAAGAGCATAACAAAACACCACCTTCTGTCAGTCTGAATAAATATCTTATCCCCCATTCTGTTTCCTGGTACATAGTCAACTTGCGATCCATTCCATGGGCAGAATTTTCCATTTTCTTAACCAAGTGCTGCCTCAGGTGAGAAAAGCAGTGTGCAGACCACCAGTTGCACAGCCGGCTAGTATTCCATAATACCCAGAGGCTTGAAATAAAAAGTGCTGAAGGCGGGTCCCACACCATCACGCTGGCAGGGCAGGCTGCCCAGTCAGCAATGTCCGCTTCGAGAGGTCAGGATGCACTGATCGAATGGAATTAAAATTAAAACCAAAAATCTCCCCACTGCCACGGAGTCGCCCATCCCCATACCATGTGCACGAGGAACCCACCTCTGCCACAGACACAGGGAACCCCCCACCCCATGAAGCTCCCCAGACGAAACCGCTCCACCCCTCCCCCCCAGCTCTGCCTCTTGGCACTTCCCTCAGCACTGCCCATTGGCACTGCCCCAGCATGGCCAGGGAATCCGTGCTAGGTGGCAGGGTGGTGGAAGTGTCATGGGGCAGTGGCAGGGGGATAGAGCCAGGGGCCAGCATGTCCCTTTTCCCCTGGGGACTGAACTTAACCATGCTCCCCTGGCGGCTCTCTTCACTGGTTTCACGTTGCTCCAGACCTTATATAAACCTCATAGACCGATTGTTTATTTGTGTGTGTGTGTGTGTGTGGTGGGAGGCAGGGTGGGGGGATGGGGTGAGATTCTCCTTTTTGGCCTCTGATGAGATTTTGCACCTACACTAACATTTTTGCCTGTGCAAAGTCCCGGCCCAGGGCAATCCATGTTAACCGATACACTACAACTAATTTTCTCACAGGATGAATTTGCAAAGGAAATGACTAACAAAGGAAGCTTCACCATATATATTGCAAGTGTTTGGTTTTCCTTCCGGACAGGATTAGGATTTTCAAAAATGTAAGTCAGCAAAGATTGTAAGCAACAGATAGCAGCTATTTTTTACATTTGACTTTTTTAAAAATTATCTTTTCGCAGAGGCTTATATTTTATGAAGTCAATGTACAATGTTTGCAGATGAAGCACAATATTATAAAATATATTGAGGAATATTATTTCAAACAGACTGGCTGGAATATTAATTATTTTACCATTCATACCAATGAGGCAAAAAATACATAACTTAAAAGGAAATTGAATAATTATTTGAAAAGGTGGAATGAAAAGGAAATGGGGGAAAAGGCAGTGCAATGAGATTATGGTAACAAGCTTCAATTGAAAAGAACATAAGAACATAAGAACTAGGAGCAGGAGTAGGCCATCTGGCCCCTCGAGCCTGCTCCACCATTCAATGAGATCATGGCTGATCTTTTGTGGACTCAGCTCCACTTTCCAGCCCGAACACCATAACCCTTAATCCCTTTATTCTTCAAAAAACTATCTATCTTTATCTTAAAAACATTTAATGAAGGAGCCTCAACTGCTTCACTGGGCAAGGAATTCCATAGATTCACAACCCTTTGGGTGAAGAAGTTCCTCCTAAACACAGTCCTAAATCTACTTCCCCTTATTTTGAGGCTATGCCCCCTAGTTCTGCTTTCACCCGCCAGTGGAAACTACCTGCCCGCATCTATCCTATCTATTCCCTTCATAATTTTATATGTTTCTGTAAGATCCCCTCTCATCCTTCTAAATTCCAATGAGTACAGTCCCAGTCTACTCAACTTCTCCTCGTAATCCAACCCCTTCAGCTCTGGGATTAACCTAGTGAATCTCCTCTGCACACCCTCCAGCGCTAGTACGTCTTTTCTCAGGTAAGGAGACCAAAACTGAACACAATACTCCAGGTGTGGCCTCACTAACACCTTATACAATTGCAGCATAACCTCCCATTAAAAATGATACAGCACACTTCATTTCTTCATTTTAGTTTTAGGTGAGTACATATTACTAATTATGCCTAATTTTAGTGCACAGGCTGTATTATAGTCTGAATCCAATGACGATAAGTGGAAAAAGAGATAGAAAAAGAGATAGAAACAAGACTGCTGCAAGACAAGACAAAAGCTAATGCCACAGCATGGAGTAATGATTTTATTGATGTGCCTTTGGAAAGATATGAGAGGGAGTAAATTTTCACTGTGGTAGAGTAGGCAGAGCTACCACATTGCTCACCTGATGATGTCAGCATGAGACAAAAACCTAGAATCCAGCTTCCCTTTCCACCCACCTATCGAAGATCTAGATGCAATTAGGGCCACATCTATTGTACCAACTTACAAAGGCAAAATATTTTGTGCAGGAAACATAATGATGATAATCTGCAGGTTGACATCAGATAGGCCATCATATGACTTCAAGGGGAAAACAATCACGAGCAGTGTAAAAAAGGCTGCCAATGTTTGTGTCAGCTACATATTGTTTACCCTTTGTATTATTTACATTGATGTGCCACACATGTTCTCTATTTACTTTAATGGCCCAGATCGTCCAATATCCAAATCATCGTAGGACCTAAGATGCATGCCGGGATCCTGTGGAAGTCCTGATGCATTGACTCCCATGTGGAATTACCTTGCTTCCCAGGAGATTCCGAAGGTATCTCTGACTCTGAGTTAGAATCAGAGACTTTGGACTACTCCATGTGACTTCACTGTGTAGTTACTCAGGTAATGTTAGACAGAAAAGTCTTTGCCCAATTTCTGGCTAACTACAGAACTGGCCACACCCACACCCTAACTGTCCACATTGACTCTCCAGTCTCAGCATCAACTCGCAAACCCCCAACTGCTGCCCTTGCACTATCGACTATCCCCGACCTGACTCGACTATTCCCCGTGCAACTTTCCTACAATATGCAGCTGCCACTCTACCCACCTGCCACCCTTTCCAACTGTCACCTCACCCACCTACCACCTCACATCCTTATCACCTCACCAACCCACCCACCTATCATGCTACCCATGTGCCACTTCACCCATTTACCACCCTACCCATCTGCCATCTTACCCACCTCCTATTTCACCTGCCACCCTACCCACCTGCCATCTCACTCACCTATCACCCTAACCACCTGTTTTCTCACCTATTTTCCACCCTAATCACCTGCCACCTTATCCATCCACCACACCACCCACCTACCACCTCATCCTACGCAAATACCAACCTACCTCACCACCTCAGCCATCTGCGCCTACCCACCTGCCACCCAATCCAGTTACTACCTCATCCACCTGCCACACTACCTACTTGCCCATTTACATCAAAGACCTACCCACCCTACCCATTCACTAATTCATCCACTCACCCATTCACTAACATTCACACTGGACATTTAACCTTACCATATTGCAGATATTGCGATAAAAATGGAACCTGTCCGATATTCTCTCGGATGTTAAAGCACCGTGGTGGAGTTCTCCGAGCCTAGTATTTCTGTAAAAGCCAGGGTCACAAAAAAAAAGAAGACCCAGCAAGAAATGTGGAGCAGGGTCAAGATGTAGAAACGTTCAAGCATGTACCACCCTAACCATCTGCCACCTCACAGCCTGACACCCTACCTACCTGCCGTTTCACCTATTTACCGATCGGACGCTAATTGCCACTCTGTGGAAGATCAGGGGCAATATGTTTTTGTTTATTTTCCCCTTCTTCGAAAACACTGCACCTTGCATTTTTCAGGCAGACTAGAAAAATGCACTTCTGCTTCTAGTTCTATTCTTGCACCAACAAGTTGGAGAAATCTTGGTGTTTTTTCTCTGACTTTGTCTTTCTTCTTCCAGCCGTGTGTCTGTCATCACTTCATCAAATGTTCCAACTAAAATTGGGAGCTATCATGTGAGAAATTTCGGTGATGAACTTGTGTACAAGTACATGTTGCAAACTGTTAGTACTGCACCGCAAACCTGTCAAAACAAAAATAAATGCAATCATTTTAAATAGAATATAATTGGAATAAATGAGTTGGTTTTTAAAAAAAATTCTCCTTTCAAATTCTACAACAAAATTGCAGTACACTCGAGCCAGAGCACATTAGTGATGATTAATGGTTTAAGTGTTTGGATCCCTAAATACTGGTGATGATTCTGAGTGTGAATAAAATTTAATTATCTTAAATAGCCTTCTAATTTTAATTATGTTTTCTTTGACAGATTTCAGAGATAATTTAAAGATATAATCCATCATATTTACACAAACTTAGATTTCACTTCCCACTACTTCCCACAACAGCGCTTCTACTTCCTCAGGAAACTAAGGAAATTTGGCATGTCCACACTAACTCTTACCAACTTTTACAAATGCGCCATAGAAAGCATCCAACTGGCTGCATCACACCCTGGTAAGGCAACTGCTTGGCCCAATACTGCAAGAAACTTCAGAGAGTCGTGAACACAGCCCAGTCCATCACACATACCAGCCTCCCATCCATTGATTCTATCTACACCTCCCGCTGCTTGGGGAAAGCGGGCAGCATAACCAAAGACCCCTCCCACCCAGCTTACTCATTCTTCCAACTTCTTCCTTCGGGCAGCAGATACTAAAGTCTGAGAACACGAATGAACAGATTCAAAAACAGCTTCTTCCCCGCTGTTACCAGACTCTTAACGACCCTCTTTTGGCTGATTAATACTACACTCCTGTATGCTTCACGCGATGCCAGTGTCTATGTATTTACATTGCGGACCTTGTGTTGCCCAATTATGTATTTTCTTTTCATTTTCTTTCCTTTCTCATGTACTAAATGATCTGTTTGAGTTGTTCGCAGAAAAATACTTTTCGCTTTACCTCGGTAAATGTGACAATAAACAAATCTAATTCAATCCCTCAGTCTCGATTATGTTAGGCTTCTGAAGTTAGTTTGTAGGATCCTATCAGAGTCTGGAATGCATGGGGAATTAGAAACTTGCCCTGTCATATACTGTCGGATTTACTTCCAACGTGACAACACTATAAAAGCACTTCATTGCAAAATACTTTCAGATATCCTGAAATCATGATGAATACGATAAGCTTACATCTCTTTCTTTCTTTCATGTCACAGTACTCACTTGTCAGATCAATAAATAAAAGCAGTTGCTTTCGTAAAAGAAATACACTAATTTCAGTGAGAACTTGGTTTTGACTTGTTATTAGCCAGAAAATATGCAAAAACAAATAGCCCATTCACTTAATCATGTAGGTGAAAGACGAGGGTGATCTTTATGCTTGTGGCCTCAGTGAGTCAAACTACCAGCCCTTCTCAAACTTTTTAATGACAGTTCACCGAATCGAGGGTAGAATTTCAGGGCTCCTGGTTGAGATTTTAAAACTATTTAGTCTCTTAAAAGGGGTGATCTTTGACCACAAGAAATTTCAATCCTCTCTACAAAATGTCAAAGTGGCATTTACAGCTGTTGCAGCAAAAGCCCTCAGATTCTTTGGTGGCTCATTAGAGGCCCTGGTGCAAGAGATAATTGGAGGAGGGAGGTGATCTTTCATTTGTGGGGATACCAAGTTCACCAGAGAAGTCATGTAGCAAGTGGTAATAGAGGAGGTCAATGCCAGGAGCAATGACACCACGACCTAGCTGGGATTTAGCATGAAGTACTAACCTGGCTAGAGTACTAACTCTGAGCTCCGCTCAGCTCTGCACCACCAGCTTTCCCCTTCACTATTCACCATTCGCACCAATTCACTTCACTCCATCTCCTTTGCCTGCTGTACACTGTGCTGCTGCTGAAGTTCTCACACCTCAGACACGTTTTACACAATTTCCATGTTTTCGGAACACGTGCTCAAAATATCTCAATAGGCAACCACTAACACACTCCTTTATTGTAAAATATTCTGTTGCCCTAATATCCCTGACCAGACTTACAAGAAGGAAGGATATGTTTATATTCAGTTACTCTGGAAGAGAAGGTTTAAAATAGTGGCCTCTTTTCCTCTTCTCACTGCAATCTCACCTAGTTTCCTGCACCAACTGCTGGATTTACTCCTCTCAATGGGACTCTCAACGTTAGTCTAAGTTGTGGGGAAGGAGGTGAAGACAAATCTGGCAGACTGTATTACGGAGCATCTCCAAAATGGTCCAACGATTGGAATCTCTGATTCACGGATTTGTAAGGCCAATGATTTGTACTATGAGAGCGCACAATGAGTATGTGGAACGAAAGGAACAGAAATGTGAAGAGGACATTAGCTATGAGCATGCCGTCACCTCCGATCTTTTTTATCCCGTTGTTGACCACAGCCTCAGTCAGGGTATCCCCAATAATGTTGAGCACCTTTTCCTGGATCGAGATAAAGACATGGTGCTATGGCTGTCCCCTATTGCTCAGGACGCTGTGTGCATATCGTCCTGAAAGAGAGGGAATTGTGACAGTGAATGTGGGGCAATGCCTTTGGGTGGTTGAACAGCTGGCAGTTTATGTAAGCTGTGAAATGTGTGTATTGTGTTGTTCTCTGCTCTGCTTTACCTCAATGGCTTGGATGCATAGTGTTGAACAAAGAACTACAAGCTTTGTTAACAAACAAAACTAATTTATTAATACTACTAAATAAGATTTGTTCACACTCCTAAAGTAGAAGGTTTCTTTATTAAACTATGCCAACTCTGACTAACAGAACTCTCAAGTACATAACTGCTCTCCCTCTAGGTAATTCCTCACTCCTCCTGCTATCACCTTCATCTGTCGTTCTGTATCTTCTGTTGACCCACAAGGCTCAGCGTCATCCCTTATATTCTCAAAGGACTAGTTCCCTCTAGTGGCTGTCTGTATATACTTAATTAACCATTGCATTGCCTTTATGTACGATAATGCCACAGGTATGAGGCTCGCAGTAGTGCTAAGAGTGTGAGGATGAGGTGAAGCTATGAATGTCAGGTATGATCTTGATTGGTCGAGATTAAGATGTGGTGCATGGAACAATGTGTGGGGCTAGTGGAGCATTTGGTGGAATGTGGCATTTTACCAATGTATTGACTGCTTATGTGAGACCATTCAACTTCTTTTTGCACTGTATTATCTCCCACAATTATCTGTTCCCATTGCCTTTTCAGAATTTATCTGGAGGACCTACTGACCCCCAGGGCAGCACGGTAGCATTGTGGATAGCACAACTGCTTCACAGCGTCAGGGTCCCAGGTTCGATTTCGACTTGGGTCTCTGTCTGTGCGGAGTCTGCACATCCTCCCCGTGTGTGCGTGGGTTTCCTCCGGATGCTCCGGTTTCCTCCCACAGTCCAAAGATGTGCAGGTTAGGTGGATTGGCCATGGTAAATTGCCCGTAGTGTCCAAAATTGCCCTTAGTGTTGGGTGGGGTTTACTGGGTTATGGGGATAGGGTGGAGGTGTTGACCTTGGGTAGGGCGCTCTTTCCAAGAGCCAGTGCAGACTTGATGGGCCGAATGGCCTCCTTCTGCACTGTAAATTCTATCTATCTATCTATCTAGTACATACTGTTACTTCCTGCACCAAAGCATCCAGGGCAGCTTCAGAGACACTTCAAGCTTATTCTTTCTAATGTGTCAGTCTTATGTCTTTCCGAAGTCAAAGCTACTTGTTGAATTCATTCTGTTAACTATTCAAGACAAACTGCTCCCCTTTAAGAGCTTCAGGCTTGCTTTAAATGGTGCAGGCAAGTTTGAATTTCTTCCAGCCTCTCATGATCTTACATCTTCTACTCGTCTTCTACTCATTCTACAGTTAACAGCATGAGCACTGACTGCATGTTGGAATCATAGAAATGAGCTGGCAGAATGAATGTTGCATGCTGTCTGCATCAGAATGGATGAGTGCATCTTGCTTTTATATCCCCGTTCACATTTTTCATCCTTATCCGATTTTTCACATAGGGTATTACAACCACAGGATAAAGTGATCATGAATATTGCCGGGGAAGCAGGTACAGCCCTGCATAATTTCTTGCCTGTTGTCACACAGGGCTAGAAAATCAAGAAGTGAAAGAAGAAAAATGTATATTGATGAAACACCTTGAATGCCATAGGGCACCAAAACATCTTACAGCCAATTAAGTACTTAAAAAAAACCAATTCCAATTAAGGGTCAATTTAGCGTGGCCAATCCACCTACCCTGCACATTTTTGGGTTGTGGGGTGAGACCCATGCTTACACGGTGTTGCTAACTTTGGTTGGCTCTTAATTTGTTGCCCGTTGTGTCTTTTCTTAATTTGCTCTGTTTCAATAACCTTTACTCTAGAGTCGCCAGGTATCAAGAATGTGGTCGTTGTGGGGGCTGCCTCTCGTGATTACCTTAGAATCAGGAGAGTAGTTATGATTGTTGTCTGCCGAAAGACTAGTTCCTCTGAACTGTTGTCAGGGACAAACTAGATCCTCTAACAATTTTCTGTCAACAGACTGGTTCCTCTGAACTATTGTTTGGGACAAACTTGTACCTTTAACCATTTTCAGTCGCCAGACTAGTTCCTCTGAACTGTTGTCTGGGACAGACTTGTTCCATTAACAGCCGGGCGTCAACGGAGTGGTGGCGTGGGGCCGTGAAACTTCCGAGTTTACAAACAACACTTAACGATAACATTAACGAACAAACATTGAACAAACATGCTGCAGGTTCCATCAGAAAGGACACCGTTTCTCCCAAGCGGTTCCTTTAAAACATCATCTGGACACCTCAGTTATCAGTTGCGAACAGGGTCGCAAAGGGGTTGTCATTTTGGGAGTCAGACTCAAAGTCATCATCTTCTCCCGGATGCCATACTCTTGAGTGGATGAGGGTTGCTAAAGCTGCATGGTGTGACTTAGGGTCCATCTCGTTGTTTTGGATGAGCCTGTATGAATTGTCACGGTGCCAAATAGTGGTGTCTACTTCTGTGGGATGGAGTCGTGGTCGTCCTCGTAGGGCGGTGGTCTTTGGTGAGGTTTGTCAAGGAATGTGATCAGGAAGGGATCACTCGAATCGTATTCAGATTCGCTGGGTGTGGGTCGTGTTGCATGGGGATAGTAGGGAGGCGTGCTGTGGCTGTGGCCTGTGTCACAGTCGCTGTCGCTGCTGCTGCTGTCTGTGGGCATGCCGGGGCGGAGTGCGGGGGTGGAGTCGAGGTCGAGTCCGTGGATGGGGCGGACGTGTTGGGGGAGGGTGGGGATACGTTGGCTGTGGGCGGGGCGTGGTCTGCTGCGTCGAGCATGACGTGGTGTGTGTGGTTAGACTGCGAGCCATATGCCTTGAGCTGGTTAATATGGAACCACGCAGTCTTCCCGTTGGGGTACTTGATCTTATAAATGGAGGGGCTTACAATGTCCGCAACGGTCTACGGACCCGAATACTTGGGTGACAGGAACGTGCTGGGGTTGTAAATGGAGAGCATGACCTGCTGTCCCACATCAAACTCAGTCGCATGTACTGTCTTGTCGAAACAGGCCTTTCTTCCTGGTGCCTAATTTTACTGCGGCTGCTAGCTGAGCCGTTTTTACATTCTCAACTAATTGTTTCACTGCATTCTCATGTGTGACGGCCGTCACTTCGGAGCTGGTCAAGTCAAGTCCTGATAAAAATTCTGTGCCTTTCATGGGGCGTCCTGTCATGAGAGTGTGTGGGGTGTATCCTGTGGATGTCGAAACAGTGTTACGCAAAAATATTAGTGCAAAAGGGAGGACTGAATCCCAAGTGGTGCTGTTTTGTTAGACCATTTTCCTGAGGGTTGTTTTTAGGGACCGATTCATTCGCTCCACGACACTTGACTGGGGGTGGTATGCGATGCAGAATTTTTGGGTAATGCCAAATATCGTGAGGACGTTCTTCATGACACGTCCCGTAAAATAGGAACCTTGGTCGGATTCAATGCTGCGGGGGAATCCCCATCTCGCAAAGATGTGGTGGGTTAAAATCTTAGCGGTAGTCTTTGCTGTATTTGTCCTAGATGAGAATGCTTCTACCCATTTCATAAACGTGTCTATCACAACTAACACATACTTGTGACCATTCCTGCTAGGGGGCAATGGTCCTATAAAATCAATCTGGAGGTTAGTCCAGGGGCCATTAATGGGGTGGGTGTGGCTAAGCTGAGCTTTCTTTGCATATCTGTCCGGATTGTTTTGGGCACAGATAAGACAATTTTCAACATAGTGCGTGACGTCTTCCTTTAAATTCGGCCACCAACAGAGGTGGGCTGTAGTGGGATCAATTCCCTGATGCCCATGACTATCATGGAACAAACAAATAAGCTGATTCCTGTCCTGTTCAGGAACCACATAAAGGGTGTCTTTTAGGATCACACCGTCATGTGTGGTCAGTGCATTTTTAAACCTATCGTATGGGGCTGGAAAGTTTCCTTTTAAAATCTCCCTGAGATTACTATCTTGCTTCTGGGCCTGCACTAAATCCTCGATATTAGTCTGTGAGACCTGAACTGCATTCACTGGGACGCTTTCGGGGGGTTTCCAAAAATGTCCATGTCTGGAACCTGCGCCGGCTTTTACATTTCCAGGTGGGGAGGAACAGTGGTGACTTCGAACTTTAATAATGCCAAAAATCCTGTCCTGTGCTTTGTCCAAAATGTGCCGGAGCAATGGGGCTGAAAGGAGGGGTTTTCCGTCATCGGAAACAAATCCTCTTGTTTTCCACAGGGGTAGGAATTCTGTGAGGCTGTTACAGACATAGAGGCTGTCCGAGTATATGTCTGCTGGGCTGAGGAAGGAATCTGGGTGATCTATAATGTACGCAATGGCTGCTAGTTCTGCCGCCTGCGCGCCTAAGTGTCCTGGCAGTTTTAAGGAGATTTCTTCTAGGGCGCGTCCCTGCGCATCCTCAACATAGATGCCACATCCTGTAATGCGCTGACCGTTTAATACAGTGGAAGAACCATCCACATATATTCTCAAAGGTGCGCACGTGTCTGTGTGCTGGGGGCTCTGGGGTGAACTACCTATCTTTTTGGGGGGTGTTTTCACGATAAAGGGGCCTGTGTTGTGGTGCGGGGAGATGATTTCACATTCGTGGGGGGTGCCTGGGTACTGAAGGTTGTCGGCTAGGAAAGTGTGGGCCTTTGTCCTTTTAACAGTGATGTCCCGTCCCTGCAAAAGAAGGGTCCATCTGGCTGCTCTAATCTGGCTTACTGTACCGTCCTTGAGTCGTCCGTCTAGTAAAAGTTGGGTGGGGGTGTGTTCCGTGAGGGTTGTGATGGGGTTTAGTCCGGTGATGTATGAGAAGTATTGAACTGCCCAGAAAACTGTGAGCAGGTGCCTTTTACAGGCCGGAAATCCCTGCTCCACAGGATCTAAAACTCTGGAGGCGTAAGCCACGGGTCTTAACTGTTCGTGCCGTTCCTGGAGGAGCACGGCCGAAAGTGTTTGATCTGTGCTAGCTATCTCTATAGCATAGGGGGAAAGCGGGTCTGGAACCTGTAGTACGGGGGCTGCAATGAGTGCGCGCTTTAAAACATCTACAGCATCCGTGTGCTGCGGAAGCCATTCCCAAGGGGCTCCTTTCTTTAGGAGTTCCGAGAGGGGTGCTGCTTTGGTGGCGAAACCGTCAATATGGTTTCGGCAGTAGCCAACCAGTCCTAAAAATGACCGGAGGGCTGAAACATTCTGGGGAAGGGGCAATTTGACAATCAAGTCAATTCTTTTATGCTCGATCTCGCATTTACCATGCGTGATAATCGTTCCCAAATATACCACTTTGTTTTCCAAAAGTTGGGCCTTCGTGGCGTTCACTTTATATCCAACCTGCTGTAGGAGTTCCAGGAGTTCGGCCAGAAGCGCGATGTGCTCTGTCTTGGTGTCTGTCTGCAGTAATAAGTCGTCTACATACTGGACCAGACATTCGGGGCGAGAAAATTTTGATAAACCATTAGCCAGCTGTCGGTGGAAAATGGAGGGGGAGCTGTGGAATCCTTGTGGAAGGCATGTCCACGTGTACTGCTGACCTTTAAAAGTGAAGACAAATTTGTAGTGGCACGCTTTTGCCAATGGAATGGACCAGAATCCGTTACTGATGTCCAAACCGTAAAATATCGTGAGTTGAATCCCTGTTTGAGCATGGTCTCGGGACTTGTGGCTACCATGGGGGCTGCTGCGGGGGTGACTTTGTTGAGTTCCCGGTAATCAATGGTCAGTCGCCATGATCCATTGGGCTTTCTCACTGGCCAAATCGGGACATTATTAGTAGAGGCTACTGATCTAAGTATGCCTTGTTCTAATAAGCTATTGATAACCTTTGAGATTTCTCCCTCTGTCTCTTGGGGAAATCCATATTGCTTCTGGGGTCTAGGGTCAGGTCCTATTATTTGAACCGAACCAACCATCCTGCCGCAGTCATGATTATGACTTGCAAATGCGGTCCTGTTCTTCTGTAGAACTGCCCCAACCTGTTTGTCTGCACTAATCGTTGTCGGGTCAAACCAAAAATCGCCGACTGCGCTAATCTTATTAGCATACTCACCTACTGTGAGCGTTGCGGGGGCTCTTGCTGACTTTGTCATTTTCCAGACACATTGATGTACTGGGTCAAATGAAAGTTTGTGGGAGTTCATGAAATCAATGCCCAAATTGTGTTCTGCTGTGTGGTCCAGATCGACCAAAACTATGGGGTGTTTTGTTGTGATGTTGCCAATTTGAATGGGTACAGGGGCTGTGATGTGTCCCTGTTGTGAGTGGCCTGTGAAGTCCCTGAGGGTGATTGTGGCTGGAGTGGGCCACGTGTCTTTTTGGAACATGGTGGAGGAATTTATTGTGGTGCGGGACCTTCCTGTGTCCCAGAGAAATTCGATGGTCTGTCCCCGTATTTTCGCTGCAACGACTGGTCAGCCGGACCTATCCCAAAGGGTGTCGCAGACCCAGGTGGGGAAGTCCGAACACTGTCAGTCCGTTCCGTTCATGTCTGTCTGGTCTGAACGGGTGCTTACACTATGTCTGTGGCTTTGTCCTGTTTCCATTCAGTGTGCCTGCCTGCTGGGCTCTCTGTGGCTTTCGTGGGGCATTGCATTCTCGTGCAAAGTGACCTTATTGTCCACAGTTGTAACACTCCTGTGGTTTCTGTGGGGGGCTGGTCCTGCCTTCATTCACCCATGCGGGGTTCTGGTGCGCTTTAACTGCTTGGATATCTGCCTCTGCCTGCTGTTCCTCGAGTTTCCTAATCGCGGGTTTGTTGTGGACAGATTGCTCCCAGGAGTGGGACAACCTTTTTAAAACCCACTTTTCATTGTGCGTTTCTTCCGAGGGGTCATAATTACTACAAGCTTTTTGTCCTGCCTCTGTGGCATGGGAGATAAGGGTGCGGGTTGTCTGGGGACAAATGGGCGCGGGCTAACTCTCCGAAAACTGCTGTGAAATGGATCCACAGGCGTCCAGCAAACGCTGTGGGGTGTTCGATTTTCTTCTGCCTGCACTTATTCAGGCCTTCCACTGTGTCACCTCTGTTATAGCCGATCGCATCTAGGATCGGCGTGTGCATCTCTGCAAGGGTGCCTCCTCCTACATTCTGTGGGTCGGGAAGGGCTGCTACAATGGAAGGGTCTAAGCTTAAAACTGTGAGCTTCACTTGCTCACGCTCATCCAGGCCGTACATGGTCGCCTGCTGCTTTACTCTAGAAAGGAAGTGGTGGGGGTCTGAGGTGGGGAGGAACGGTGTGATCTTTTCGCACGCGTCCCGTAATTGGGTCACAGTTAAGGGGGTGGTTTAAAGGAATTCCGCGTCTCCTTCCGATGTGACTGTGCGGTGGGTGGTTCCTGGATTCATGGGTGCCTGATCTATCTGCTCTGTGGGGGGTTGGGGTGCTTTTCTCCTTTGGGGCTTTCCTTGCGCACATGTTCCCTGTACATATCTATGCACGGTTTTGTTTAGTTCTTGCCAATCAGGCCCGTCTTCTTCATCTAATTGAACAAAGAACAACAAAGAACAAAGAAATGTACAGCACAGGAACAGGCCCTTCGGCCCTCCAAGCCCGTGCCGACCATGCTGCCCGACTAAACTACAATCTTCTACACTTCCTGGGTCCGTATCAATCTATTCCCATCCTATTCATGTATTTGTCAAGATGCCCCTTAAATGTCACTATCGTCCCTGCTTCCACCACCTCCTCCGGTAGCGAGTTCCAGGCACCCACTACCCTCTGTGTAAAAAACTTGCCTCGTACATCTACTCTAAACCTTGCCCCCTCACCTTAAACCTATGCCCCCTAGTAATTGACCCCTCTACCCCGGGGAAAAGCCTCTGACTATCCACTCTGTCTATGCCCCTCATAATTTTGTAGACCTCTATCAGGTCGCCCCTCAACCTCCTTCGTTCCAGTGAGAACAAACCGAGTTTATTCAACCGCTCCTCATAGCTAATGCCCTCCATACCAGGTAACATTCTGGTAAATCTCTTCTGCACCCTCTCTAAAGCCTCCACATCCTTCTGGTAGTGTGGCGACCAGAATTGAACACTATACTCCAAGTGTTGCCTAACTAAGGTTCTATACAGCTGCAACATGACTTGCCAATTCTTATACTCAATGCCCCGGCCAATGAAGGCAAGCATGCCGTATGCCTTCTTGACTACCTTCTCCACCTGTGTTGCCCCTTTCAGTGACCTGTGGACCTGTACTCCTAGATCTCTTTGACTTTCAATACTCTTGAGGGTTCTACATATATACATTCACTGTCTATTCCCTACCTGCATTAGACCTTCCAAAATGCATTACCTCATATTTGTCCGGATTAAACTCCATCTGCCATCTTTCCGCCCAAGTCTCCAAACAATCCAAATCCTGCTGTATCCTCTGACAGTCCTCATCGCTATCCGCAATTCCACCAACCTTTGTGTCGTCTGCAAACTTACTAATCAGACCAGTTACATTTTCCTCCAAATCATTTCTATATACTACAAACAGCAAAGGTCCCAGCACTGATCCCTGTGGGTCACCACTGGTCACAGCCCTCCAATTAGAAAAGCATCCTTCCATTGCTACTCTCTGCCTTCTATGACCTAGCCAGTTCTGTATCCACCTTGCCAGCTCACCCCTGATCCCGTGTGACTTCATCTTTTGTACTAGTCTACCATGAGGGACCTTGTCAAATGCCTTACTGAAGTCCATATAGACAACATCCACTGCCCTACCTGCATCAATCATCTTTGTGACCTCCTCGAAAAACTCTATCAAGTTAGTGAGACACGACCTCCCCTTCACAAAACCATGCTGCCTCTCACTAATACGTCCATTTGCTTCCAAATGGGAGTAGATCCTGTCTCGAAGAATTCTCTCCAGTAATCCAAAGGTGCTCTGAATCCCATTTTGCACTGAAAGCAAAGACTGCAGTTCCGCAATCTGCTTCCTGCATTTTGCATGATCCACTGAGCTTTGTCTGTGCTCTGTGGTGGCAGCATGGAGTGCTCTTAATGCTGCTTTTAGATCGCTGCACTGCCTTTGCAATGCCTCTACCCGTTTCTCTGTCTCTTCTCTTACCAGGACTGCACGTTGCGTGTCCTGATAGGCCTTATCGTACTGGGTTTGGAAGCTGCTCAGATGCGCTAGACAAGACTGGTGTGCCCACTTGGCATCATCCACCTCTCCATCCTTTGCTGCCAACTTCCTTCTCAAATCTATATTCTCTCTCTCGATCTCACTAACATCGACCTTGCTCATTCGAGGTCTCTCTTCTATGTCTTTGCGGAGCATCCGAACGACCTCCTCTGTGCCTCGCAATTGTGCCAGACAAGACACGATTGCCATCGGCTTGCGAGCTTTCCCTAAGCTTTTCTTATGGATCTCTGACAGGTTCTCCCACCAAGTATGTCCTATACTCCCGGGTCCTGTTTCCTCATTATCACAGAATTCACTCCAAAGGGGCCATCCTTTCCCTTTCAGATATTTTCTGATCTCTTCCTCCCAAACGGGACACTGACCTACTCTGCTGCTGGTCGCTGCGACCTCGAATTCCTGAGGGTTCATGAGGCATTCCATTGCCTTCATTGCCATTTTTCTTATCTGAATGCTCTTTTAAAATTTGGAACGAGGGGTACTAAGGTGGTGCTGTAAACACAGGTATGACGTTCACTATTGTCCGGAATACAAACTCCCGACAGTTTTTCGTAACAAAAATCTATCAGTTTTACCTTATTAGTTAGTTACACATGTTAGTTACACATGCATTAACACGCTTCCGGATTATGAGGATTGATCAGAACTGCTTGAACACTTGTGGTTTTTCTGTTCCCAATTGGATTCTAATTCAAATTTTGGGTTCTCCCGGAGTGGTTAGGCCACTTCTAAGTCGGGTCCCGTCAGAATGTCGCCAGTAAATGTTGCTAACTTTGGTTGGCTCTTAATTTGTTGCCTGTTGTGTCTTTACTTAAATTGCTCTGTTTCTATAACCTTTGCTCTAGAGTCGCCAGGTATCTTTATGATACTGCCACGAGGTTCAAGTTCAAGTGCTGATCAATAACTCGATACACCAATTAGTAAGATTCAAATCAAAACACATTTATTATACACAGTCAATCACTACTCATGCATAAAACTCTACTTACTAGACTATCTCAAACACTAAAAGGCCTATCCTTAGCTTCGGAACTGGCCCACCAGGTCAGGGGAACAAAAGGCTTGGTCTTATTTACCTTAAATGTTTCAATTGTTCCTGGGGATCGCTCATTAATATGCAGATGGCTGTTGGTTTCAGTGCTGTCTGGGTTTCTGCAAGTTCTAATACACAGGAAACTTTGCACCTGCTCGTTTTTCCTGGCTTGACTGAATTTCCCTGTATTCTTTGCGGATCTCCATTTTAAGTCAGGAAGTGGCCAACCCAGGTGGCTACAACTGGGAGAATGTGCAAACTCCACATGGACAGTGACCCGGGGGCAGGATCAAACCAATGTCCTCGGTGCCGTGAGGCAGCAGAGCTAACTACTGTGCCGCCGTGCTGTCCCCAATGAAGTACTTTTGAAGCAAAGTCACTTTTTTAAATTTATGAAATCCTCCTGTTCAAGTATATCTCTGGATCATCATGTGCATTAGGAAAGGCAGCATACTTGCAGATATTACTGTCTCATGAGCAGCCTGATATTCTGTCAAAATCCCTTTCTTTCTTACTTGTTGTCTCCATGGAGAAGGAGATGAATGGGGTTGCTTTGGAGCACAGCATTTATGCCATACACCTGATGCAGCAGTACACTGCAAACTGTGGGAGGGAGGCTGCATACGAGAATGGCTGGAACCCGTAATATCCCTGTGGCATAGAAAAAAAAGGTCATCATCACCTTGACAGTTGCAGGCAGTGCTCTGAATGTCTTGGAGTGAGCTAAAATTAGTAATGCAACAGGTGACACAGCTCAGTGATAACTTTCTTTATGCCTTATAGAACCACAGAATCCCTGCAGTGCAGAAGGAAGCCATTTGGCCCATCACATCTGCACCGACCCTCTGAAAGAACACCTGCACCGCCCCCCCCCCCCACTCCCCCCACCCCCCACCCCCCACCTCCCCCTCCTAGCCCTGTAACCCCTCCTAACCTGCACATCCCTGGACACTACGAGCCAATTTTTAAAAAATCATGGCCAATCCACCTTACCTGCACATCTTTGGACTGTGGGAGGAAACCGGAGCACCCGGAGGAAACCCACACAGGCACGGGGAGAAAGTGCAAACTCCACACACACAGTCACCCCAGGCCGGAATTGAACCTGGGTCCCTGGCACTGTGAGGCAGCAGTGCCCCCTACTTGTTCAGATTTTCAATCAATTTGAGGGAATAAATAAAAATTCCTAAATAAACATCTCCTGCGTCACCCTCTTCAGGATTGATCCAGGTAAGTGCACTCTGGTTTGTTGGTGTTGCTGCTCCTCATCATTTGCCCATAAATAATAATCATCAATGCAAAGTACAAAATTACTCAAGCAGCTCTAAAATATTTCTGTGAGGAAGTCCAACCACTGCCACTACAGCAAAAGCAACCAGAGAAAGATCTACAACCACCCTTACAGCTTAAATCAATTAACACGAGACTGATCTGATGAAGGTCATTGTCCTGAAATCTTGGGTGAAATCTTCTGCTCTTGCTAGTAATGAACTTGGAGGCAGGAAGGGTATATAATTGAATGCAATGGTGGTGTAATTGAACCCAGCTGCCTTCCCGCCTCTGCCAGAATTAAGTTCTGGCTGGAAATTAATTTATAACCATTTAAGGACCTCATCCCACTGTTTGTGGTATTAGTCTAGCTGTAGACTGGCCTGTCACGATGTACCATGCACGGCAACTAAAACTGTGCAGCCAACTTGTCAATTCAAGGGGTGGAGGTAGAGGCTGTGTGTCCCTTGGTCAAAGACACTCAATGTCTGATCGAGAGATTGGACATTGGGAAAGAGGGCCCCGCTGAGAGACATAGAACATAGAACATAGAACATTACAGCGCAGTACAGGCCCTTCAGCCTTCGATGTTACACTGACCAGTGAAACCACTCTAAAGCCCATCTACACTATTCCCTTATCGTCCATATGTCTATCCAATGACCATTTGAATGCCCTTAGTGTTGGCGAGGCCACTACTGTTGCAGGCAGGGCAGTCCACGCCCTTACTACTCTCTGAGTAAAGAACCTACTTCTGACATCTGTCCTATATCTATCTCCCCTCAATTTAAAGTTATGTCCCCTCGTGCTAGACATCACCATCCGAGGAAAAAGGCTCTCACTGTCCATCCTATCTAATCCTCTGATCATCTTGTATGCCTCAATTAAGTCACCTCTTAACCGTCTTCTCTCTAACGAAAACAGCCTCAAGTCCCTCAGCCTTCCCTTATACGATCTTCCCTCCATACCAGGCAACATTCTGGTAAATCTCCTCTGCACCCTTTCCAATGCTTCCACATCCTTCCTATAATGCGGCGACCAGAATTGCACGCAATACTCCAAATGCGGCCGCACCAGTTTTATACAGCTGCAAACTTTATGAAATGAAATAATGAGAACTGTGGCTCTCCAAGCCTCTTAATCAAAAGTAAACTTCACTCTACAAAATGGAACCTTTCTGAGTTTGGCAGAACATTCCGGAACACCAGCACCAATCATCATCGAGAGCCAGTCAAATTCAGAGAAATTAAACTAGTCGATTGGCTGCCAACCAAGTCCATCAAAATAGGTCATTACTGGCCAGACCAAATAGCACTGGTACCAGGGGTGTCCTGAGGTCTGTAGTCAGTTAAAATGGCAAACTCCCACATGTCCCTGTCCTTCCTGATGACCCCAGTTCACCCCTCTCCCCTGCGTCCCCCACTCTGTAAAACCCTCAAATTACTTACCAGTGGTCTGGGTCGCTTTGCAATCCTGGAACCCCAGCACCTGTCCTTCAGCAGCAGCCACGACTCCTCAGTGGTGCTGTGGAGCACAACAGCTGCTGACCTCTGATTGTTCAGCAGCTCTCACTCAGGCAAGGCTTCCACGGGGTCTTAATTCTCGGGGAAGGCCTACTTTTGGCCTTGTCAATTAGCTTGTGGTTTGGTGGGCCTGCCCGAAAAGAATAATAGAATCATAGAATCCATACAGTGCAGAAAATCTACAGAGGTACTATCTAAAGTGATTGTGCCCCCCCCTCGCCCCACCATTCCAATAAGTCTCTTGGTAAGCACAAATAGAAAATAATGGAAACATTCAGCAGGTACAGCACCATTTGTGGAGGGAAAAACAGGATTAATGCATTCAGCCCTTCGAGTCTGCACCGGGCCTTGATCTGATAAGGCACCACACCAGGGCCCAATCCCCACTTCTAGCCGCATAAACGCCCCTAATCTTTGGCCAATTTAGCATGGCCAATTCACCTAACCTGCACATCTTTTGCCTGTGGAAGGAAACCGGAGTACCCGGGGGAAACCCATGCAGACACGGGGGGAACGTGCAAACTCCACACAGCCAGACACCCAAGGTCAAAATCAAACCAAAGAGGCAATATAGATCTCTCATCGGCTGTCCAGTCAGCAAGCGAGACCCCCGATGCCTCAACAAGATTCTGTCCATTAATCCTGTTTTTCCCTCCATAAATGCTGCTGTACCTGCTGAATGTTTCCATTATTTTCTATTTGTACTTACCAAGAGACTTATTAGAATGGTGGGGAGAGGGGGGGCACAATCACGTTAGATAGTACCTCTGTAGATTTTTTCATCTTTTCCACATTTGTTGGGCCTTGAGGATTCGTGCATCAGGTGCAGGCAAAAACCCATTTCCTAAATCAAAGGATTCTAATTTAAATATTTGATTTGAATGGATGCCCATCTTCAGCAACGTTCCTGGACAAACAGGTTGACGCAAAATGCTATGCATTGTACTTCCTTCAGGTTTAAAGGACATGGGACCAGAAGGAAAACTCTAGGAGAGTCCGTAAGGCATATCAAGCCTTCCCCATCATTCATGAAGTTAGTGACTGCTCTTTAACCAGAACTCCACTTTCCTGCCTGACCTCATATCTCATTATTCCCTGAGTTTAAATTTATATCAATCGTATCCTTGAATAAACTCAATGACTCAGCATCCACAGATCTTTGGTAAAGAGAGTTGCAAAACTCATAACACACTGACTGAAGAAACATCTCCTGAACTCGGTTTGAAATGGCCTATCCTTTATCCTGCCTGTATGAACATAGAACATAGAACAGTACAGCACAGTACAGGCCCTTCAGCCCACAATGTTGTGCCGACCATTTATCCTAATCTAAGATCAACCTAACCTACACCCCTTCAATTTACTGCTGTCCATGTGCCTGTCTAAGAGTCGCTTAAATGTCCCTAATGACTCTGACTCCACCACCTCTGCTGGCAGTGCATTCCACACACCCACCACTCTCTGTGTAAAGAACCTACCTCTGATGTCCCCTCTATACTTCCTCCAATCACCTTAAAATTATGTCCCCTCGTGACAGCCATTTCCGCTCTGGGGAAAGGTTTCTGGCTATCCACTCTATCCATGCCTCTCATCACCTTGTACACCTCTATGAAGCCACCTCTCTGCCTTCTTCGCTCCACTGAGAAAAGCCCTAGTTCCCGCAACCTTTCTTCATAAGACATGCCCTCCAGTCCAGGCAGCATCCTGGTAAATCTCCTCTATACCCTCTCCAAAGCATCCACATCCTTCCTATAAAGAGGCAACCAGAACTGGACACAATATTCCAAGTGTGGTCTAACCAGGGTTTTATAAAGCTGCAGCAAAACCTCGCGGCTCTTAAACTCAATCCCCCTGTTAATGAAAGCCAACACACCATACGCCTTCTTAACAACCCCATCAACCTGGGTGGCAACTTTGAGGGATCTATGTACGTGGACTCAAAGATCCCTCTGTTCCTCACACTTCCAAGAATCCTGCCTTCAACCCTGTATTCAGCATTCAAATTCGACCTTCCAAAATTAATC
This sequence comes from Scyliorhinus torazame, assembly GCF_047496885.1. NCBI lineage: Eukaryota > Metazoa > Chordata > Chondrichthyes > Carcharhiniformes > Scyliorhinidae > Scyliorhinus > Scyliorhinus torazame. The sequence continues at coordinate 245,175,248 of NC_092713.1, forward strand.
ACTTCACATTTATCAAGGTTGAACTCCATCTGCCACTTCTCAACCCAGTTCTGCATCCTGTCAAGGTCCTGTTGTAACCTGCAACAACCCTCAACACTATCTACAACTTCCCCAACCTTCGTGTTATCGGCACACTTATTAACCCACCCTTCCATTTCCTCATCCGAATCATTTATAAAAACCACAAAGAGCAGAGGTCCCAGTACAGATCCTTGCGGGACACCAATGGTTACCGACCTCCAGGCGGAATACTTTCCATCCACTACCACTCGCTGTCTTCTTTCGGCCAGCCAATTCTGTATCCAGACAGCCAAATTTCCCTGTATACCATGGCCCCTAACTTTCTGAATATATGCTCTCTAGTTCTAGAATATCTAGACAGAACAAACAGCCTCTCAGCATCTACCCCATCACACCCTCGCAGAATTAAATGTTTTTCAAACAGATCACTTAACATAGTTTGAAGCATTAGAGAGTATGTCCATTCTAATAAATCTATTTTGAAAGGACAACCCTCCAAACCCAGGAATCAATCTAATGAACCTTTGTTGCACTCCCTCACAATTTAATTTCCCATCTAATTTTGTCTTGTCAGAAACTAGTAAATTATGGGGACGGTTCTCCAGGTCGCGTTGCGCCCGGCACAAATCCCACTATGTTGAGGGGATTCCGGGAGAAGTCCAAAGCAGGATTTTTGCCGGGCATTAAACATTTCCCAATGCTCCCGGCCCGCTCTCGCTCGCGTGATCAGGAGCTCGCCCTACCTGATCAGAACTCATTTGCATTAATTTCAATCTCATCAGTGAGATTAAAGTTGTGTGCAGCGGCCTCCCAATATGCTCCCGCCAGTGGGAAATCACGTAGGCACAATTCGCTAGAGGTCCCTAAGAGCGGGGACCAGGCGCCATGGACTCCGAGCGGGAGCAAGGATGTGATTATCCCTTTCCAGGGAGCACAAAGGCACAGCAGTCACTGGCCATGTGCCCTGGGGAGGGTCCTTCACGGGAGCTGGGGGTTGGGGGTTTGGACTGGGCTGGAAGGGTTTAGGTCAGGTGTCTCTGCAGGGTTGCTTTGGGTCTGTGGAGCTTTGAAGACTGCTTTCTTTCATATTCAATAGCCCAAAGCAGGGCAAAACACAGCTGCAGCATATCTGTCCAAAAATCCTCTCACAGGACAGAGCCATTCTGCAGCTTGCCTCTTGGAGAAGCATTTCACTCCAGAAGTTTCAATGGGCTCTGCGGTTTCACTATTACAATATGCCTGCTTTTATCCCTTTGTAATTGCTTGTTTATATTCCATTTCACATCCCATTGACTTTTACAAGTCAATTGACTTCCCGTACTGGCCTCCCCAAAAAGGCGCCGGAATGTGGCGACGAGGGGCTTTTCACAGTAACTTCATTGAAGCCTACTTGTGACAATAAGTGATTATTATTATTATAAGCCTCTTGATTGATAGCTGAAGGCTATATCAAAGAAGGGATTTGCTTTGTTTGTTTTTACAGCACTTAATGGTCCATTAACTCTGAAGTGCTTTCTCTTTTGAGCAGGTGTTGTCTGACAACATTTTTTCTATAGTTTTTCTTTCTCTATCTGAATTGCTTCCGAGAAAGGGGAGGTTTGCTGTCTGAGTGCATTTTCTTCACAGTGAACTGTTTAAAGTCTGAAGTTCTGAAAGAGCAGGTAATCTGTTTGACAGCCATTTTTTTAAGACTGTCTTCTCACAGCACCTTACAGCATCACCACCATCGTCAGGATGCCCCAGGTAGAGTGGGCAATCGATGGCACGCATGTCACCTTGCGAACACTGTGGCATGAGGGAGGGCCCTTTATTAACAGTTCCACTCCCTGAAAGTACAGATCCTGTGCAACCACCTCCATAGGATAATGCACATGTGTGCATGCACGGCAGCGTGCATAACAACTACATGCTGGGATACTTGGAGATCCATCATCTCAGGGAACATCCCAGGCTGGCCAGTTGGCTTGTGGGGGGATCGTTGAGGTCATCGCTGATGACACCAGTGTGGAGGACCGAGACTAAGGCAGAGTCCCATCACAATGAGAACAACGCTATCACCTGGACTGTAATCATGTGGTGCATTGGGCTCCATTGCCTGGACCACTCTGGCAGTGCTCTAGAGTATGGTCTCCAGAAGGTCCTGCCCATCGCAGTAGACTGCTGTGCCCTCCACAACCTGGCACTGCAGCGGGGGTGACATGGTGCAGAAGGAGGAACATAGGGCCTCATCTGAGGAGGAGGAGGTCCAGGAGGGAGTGGAGGATGAACCCGAGGAGAACCCAGAGGATGGAGGACAGGCAGCGGCCAGGGTTCAACAGGCCAGGAGGACAAGGAAGGTCCTCAGAGTCTCCAGATTCGCCAGATAGGAAGCTTTGTGTCCGTTAGCTCAAACCCCACCCCTAGCCTCAAAGCTCTCCCAAGACCCATGCTCCACCCTCCCATGATCCTGTTCCTCCCCTTCCATAACCCGTGCTCCCTCTTTGCATGACGCTGTTTCCTCCCTCCTGCTCCACCACTACACCCCACCCCCCAAAGGGTTTATTTAACTTCACACCAGGGTAATGGACCTGGGTTGCAGTGTCAGAGGGTCACTTGTCAAAGCAGGAGGGTTAAGACGACTCGCTGTCTGACTCCTCTCTGTCTGCTGACTGCACACTGACTCCCAAGCTCATGCCTGAGTGAGGGTCGGGTTTATATTTCTTTGTCCCACTGCTCCAAGGGGGAAAAGAGGGCAAGGCCAAGGGTTCATTAGTGAAGAAACAGTGAATCCAGGTGTCTATCACTGTGAATCTCATGGAGGCTAACTATTGGGATTGCTTGGATGACCTGCAGGTGGACCTGAATTCAGGTGGGTAGATACACCCACCCTGTGGGATAGAGGTCAAAGATAGCTTGATAGCTTGAGGTGCAACATTTTCTAATGTGGTCAGTCGTTATAGTGCTATATTACCTACTCCCTTACTAACAGTGTCTGACTTCATCCAGGCCTACTCTGTGCTTCTGAAACTTCTTAACCTTACAAGACCTACCGTTACATCGAGGCATAATCCAGGATGCAAATCAGAGGTGGAGGCGGCCTGCTGGCATACGCTCCATGTAGTCTGGCGGGTGTCTTCTGAAGGGTCTGGATCTGGAGGGCCCTAGCCAACTTACAGGTGTCACTGGTATCATTGTGCTTACTGCTGTACCCGCTGCCCCTTAGGTGGTTGTCATGTGTTCGTCATATGAGGAGCAGCTGAGGACTCTTGGTCTGTACTCGATGGAATTCAGAAGGATGAAGGAGGAACTCATTGAAACTTACAGAATACTGAGAGGCCTAGATAGAGTGGACATGGAGAAGATGTTTCTACTCGGAGGAGAGACTAGAACCTGAGGGCACAGCCTCAGACTGAAGAAACAATCCTTTAAAACTGAGATGAGGAATTTCTTCAGCTAGAGAGTGGTGAATCTGTGGAACTCATTTCCGCAGAATGCTTTGGATGTCAAGTTACTGAGTGTCTTTAAAACAGAAATAGATAAGCTCTTGGTAAATAAGAGAATCAGAGGTTACAGGGAGAAGGCAGGAGAACTGGGATGAGAAACATATCAGTCATGATCAAATGGTGGAGCAGAACCAATGGGCCGAATGGCCTAATTCTGCTCATAAAGCTTATAGTCTTATGCGCCGGTGTCAGGAGGGAGGAATCAGATGGGCTGGAGATGCCCCGGGATGCGCCTCAGCGCTTCCGCCTCACTCAGTTGCTCGTGGGCCCCTGGGATACTCCATGGGATGGAAGGTGTCATGATATTCAGATAAACATCATGGTGCAAACACACATACACACTGATGGACAGATCAACGGACCAATCAACACACACGCAACATCACAGCCAATCACAGGCAAGAGCACACGCATTATAAAACGGGGAACACCACAGTTCCCGCTCATTCCAGCAGGAGACAGCTAAGGGCATAGAGCTCACAGCAAGCCACTCAGACATACACCATGTGCTGAGTGCCTCGCTAAGATAGTGTTAGGGCTGGGTCCACAAGTTAAAGGGTAACCACAGTCATAAGTTTACAGATGTTGTTATTGATAGTAATAAAACAGAGTTGTACCATCTGCAACCGTGTTGGTTCGTCTGTATAGCAGAACACCCAACACGACAGAAGGGCAGCTGGAGTGAGCTCCAGAAGTTTCTGGGCATTACCAGTCCTGCAGGGAGCCCTCCCCCACCCCACCACACCCCCCATTATCTGCACCATGGTCCTCGGTGAATGGGCCAAGCTGTAGAATTCCTCAGCAATGTTCCTCGGTGTCTGGGACATGTCCCTCTGCGATGGGGCCATGCTGTTGAGGTCCTCTACCATGATCCTCAGAGAGTAAGCCGTGCCTTGGAGTTCACCAGTCATGGCTCGGACATCCTGCCCCAGAATTTCCATTGCGGACACCAACCGTGCAGTGTTAGCCTGAGTGCCTCACTATGCCAGCACAATCCCCTGTGATTGAAGGCTTGCGGGCTCTTGCAGTCAGTCCTGTAGTTACTGAAATGTAGCTGATAACCCCTCCTGGATTTCACAGCTCTGCCCTTGCATCTCCAGCAGCTCAGGGATAACCTTTCCCAGAGGCTCGGCATCTAGCTGGGGGAATCTGTGTTCTGGAATCCAACAGACCACCGATTGACCCAGCCCTGGGTCACTGTCCATGTGGAGTTTGCACATTCTCCCCCTGTCTGCGTGGGTCTCACACCCACGACCCAAAGATGTGCAGGATAGGTGGATTGGCCATGCTAAATTCTCCCTTCATTGGAAAAAAAATGCTTTAAGTAATAATAATTTATATCATCTCAGCTTCAACATGAACCATGTTTACATTTGCTACTCACTTTCTTTTTAAATTGTTGTATAAGTTCATCCCACTAATTTTCATATGTCTTGCTAGTTTACTCTCATATTCTACTTTCTCCCACTTCCATTTTGATCAATTTTTGCTGGTTTTTAAAACTTTTCCGATCCTCAAGCTAACTACTCTTCTTGGCAATATTAGCAGTCTTCCCTTTTAATTCCTTTTATTTCCCCTTGACAGCACTATCAATGACACCTTCCTTCACTTTGCTTGTGATTGAAAGTAGACTGATGGGACAGTAATTGGCAAATTTGGATTTATCCTGCTGTTTGCTGACAGGATTTGCTTGGACAGTTTTTCATGTTTTTGGGTAGAAGCCAATGTTGTAGCTGTCGAGAAACAGCTTGGCTAGGGGCATGGCTAATACTGCAATGCAAATTATCAGTGCCACTGCTGGAATATTGTCCAATCATTAGCCTTGAAGTATCTAGTGCCTTCCGCCATTTCTTATTATTACATGGAATGAATTGACTTGGCTAAAGACTGGCATCTGTAATACTGAGGGACATGAGGAGGAGGCTGAGATGGGTCACCCACTCGGCATTTCTGGCTGAAGATGATTGTAATTGCTTCAGCCTCGACTTTTGCACTGACGTACTGGGCTTCCCCGTCCTTGGGGGTGGGGATATTTGTGGAGCCTCCTCCTCGTGTTAGACCATAAGACCATAAGACATAGGAGCGGAAGTAAGGCCATTCGGCCCATCGAGTCCACTCCGCCATTCAATCATGGCTGATTTCAACTCCATTTACCCGCTCTCTCTCCATAGCCCTTAATTCCTCGAGAAATCAAGAATTTATCAACTTCTGTCTTAAAGACACTCAACGTCCCGGCCTCCACCGCCCTCTGTGGCAAAGAATTCCACAGACCCACCACTCTCTGGCTGAAGAAATTTCTCCTCATCTCTGTTCTAAAGTGACTCCCTTTACATTCTAAGGCTGTGCCCCCGGGTCTTAGTCTCCCCTGCTAATGGAAACAACTTCCCTACATCCACCCTATCTAAGCCAGTCATTATCTTGTAAGTTTCTATTAGATCTCCCCTCAACCTCCTAAACTCCAATGAATATAATCCCAGGATCCTCAGACGTTCATCGTATGTTAGGCCTACCATTCCTGGGATCATCCGTGTGAAACTCCGCTGGACCCGCTCCAGTGCCAGTATGTCCTTCCTGAGGTGTGGAGCCCAAAATTGCTCACAGTATTCTAAATGGGGCCTAACTAATGCTTTATAAAGCTTCAGAAGTACATCCCTGCTTTTATATTCCAAGCCTCTTGAGATGAATGACAACATTGCATTTGCTTTCTTAATTACGGACTCAACCTGCAAGTTTACCTTTAGAGAATCCTGGACTAGGACTCCCAAGTCCCTTTGCACTTCAGCATTATGAATTTTGTCACCGTTTAGAAAATAGTCCATGCCTCTATTCTTTTTTCCAAAGTGCAAGACCTCGCACTTGCCCACGTTGAATTTCATCAGCCATTTCTTGGACCACTCTCCTAAACTGTCTAAATCTTTCTGCAGCCTGCCCACCTCCTCCATACTACCTGCCCCTCCACCTATCTTTGTATCATCGGCAAACTTAGCCAGAATGCCCCCAGTCCCGTCATCTAGATCGTTAATATATAAAGAGAACAGCTGTGGCCCCAACACTGAACCCTGCGGGACACCACTTGTCACCGGTTGCCATTCCGAAAAAGAACCTTTTATCCCAACTCTCTGCCTTCTGCCTGACAGCCAATCGTCAATCCATGTTAGTACCTTGCCTCGAATACCATGGGCCCTTATTTTACTCAGCAGTCTCCCGTGAGGCACCTTATCAAAGGCCTTTTGGAAGTCAAGATAGATAACATCCATTGGCTCTCCTTGGTCTAACCTATTTGTTATCTCTTCAAAGAACTCTAACAGGTTTGTCAGGCACGACCTCCCCTTACTAAATCCATGCTGACTTGTCCTAATCTGACCGTGCACTTCCAAGAATTTAGAAATCTCATCCTTAACAATGGATTCTAGACTCTTGCCAACAACCGAGGTTAGGCTAATTGGCCGATAATTTTCCATCTTTTTCCTTGTTCCCTTCTTGAACAGGGGGGTTACAATAGCAATTTTCCAATCCTCTGGGACTTTCCCGGACTCCAGTGACTTTTGAAAGATCATAACTAACGCCTCCACTATTTCTTCAGCTATCTCCTTTAGAACTCTAGGATGTAGTCCATCTGGGCCCGGAGATTTATCAATTTTTAGACCTTTTAGTTTCTCTAGCACTTTCTCCTTTGTGATGGCTACCATATTCAACTCTGCCCCCTGACTCTCCGGAACTGGTGGGATATTACTCATGTCTTCTACTGTGAAGACTGACACAAAGTACTTATTTAGTTCCTCAGCTATTTCCTTGTCTCCCATCACAAAATTACCAGCGTCATTTTGGAGCGGCCCAATGTCAACTTTTGCCTCCCGTTTGTTTTTAATGTATTTAAAGAAACTTTTACTATCATTCCTAATGTTACTGGCTAGCCTACCTTCATATTTGATCCTCTCTTTCCTTATTTCTCTCTTTGTTATCCTCTGTTTGTTTTTGTAGCCTTCCCAATCTTCTGACTTCCCACTACTCTTTGCCACATTATAGGCTTTCTCTTTTGCTTTGATGCATTCCCTAACTTCCTTTGTCAGCCATGGCTGCCTAATCCCCCCTCTGATAACCTTTCTTTTCTTTGGGATGAACCTCTGCACTGTGTCCTCAATTACTCCCAGAAACTCCTGCCATTGCTGTTCTCCTGTCTTTCCCACTAGGCTCTGCTCCCAGTCGATTTTTGTCAGTTCCTCCCTCATGCCCCTGTAGTTACCTTTATTTAACTGTAACACCTTTACATCTGAATCTACCTTCTTTCTTTCAAATTGGAGATTGAATTCTACCATATTATGATCACTGCCTCCTAAGTGCTCCCTTACTTTAAGATCTTTAATCAAGTCTGGCTCATTACATAACACTAAGTCCAGAATGGCCTGTCCCCTCGTGGGCTCCATCACAAGCTGTTCCAAAAAGCCCTCCTGTAAACATTCAATGAATTCCCTTTCCTTGGGTCCACTGGCAGCATTATTTACCCAGTCCACCTGCATATTGAAGTCCCCCATGATCACTGTGACCTTGCCTTTCTGACATGCACTTTCTATTTCGTGGCGCATTTTGTGCCCCCGGTCCTGACCACTGTTAGGAGGCCTGTACATAACTCCCATTATGTTTTTTTTGCCTTTGTGGTTCCTCAACTCTACCCACACAGACTCCACACCATCTGACCCTATGTCATTTAGTGCTATTGATTTAATTTCATTCCTAATTAACAAGGCAACCCTGCCCCCTCTGCCCACCTCCCTGTCTTTTCGATAGGTTGTGAATCCCTGGGTGTTTAAATGCCAGTCCTGAACCCCCTGCAACCATGTCTCTGTGATGCCTACCACATCATACCTGCCAGTCACAATCTGGGACACAAGCTCATCTACCTTGTTCCGTACACTGCGCGCATTTTAATATAGCACCTTTAATTCTCTATTGACCGTCCCTTTTTGTTTTCTTAGTGTGGTGGACCTTGGTTTACTGAGCCTTTCCATACACTGTGTCATATTTTGTGGGATAGGGACTATCGTAACCTCTCCTGAGTTTTGTCTTTTTGTGCTTTTTTGTATACCTAAGCAGCTACGCTTCCCACTGATTACTTCACCTCTTGGTTCCCTGACTTTCCCTTCCCCCCAATCTTTAGTTTAAAGTCCTATTGACCACCCTATTTATTCTTTTCGCCAGAACACTGGTCCCAGCTCGGTTCAGGTGGAGACCATCCCAACGGTATAGGTCCCCCCTGTCCCAAAACTGATGCCAGTGTCCCATGAAAAGGAACCCCTCTTTCCCACACCACTCTTTCAGCCACGTGTTAACTTCCCTTATTCTTGCCTCCCTATGCCAATTTGCACGTGGCTCGGGCAGTAATCCGGAGATTATGACCCTTGAGGACCTGTTTTTTAATTTGAATCCTAGCTCTTTATAATCTCTAAACAGGTCCTCTTTCCTAGACTTGCCTATGTTGTTGGTACCGACATGGACCACAACAACGGGATCCTCCCCCTCCCTCTCCAGTATCCTTTCAAGCCGGTCAGAGATGTCCCGCACCCTAGCACCGGGCAGGCAACATACCATGCGGGACTCTTTATCCTGCTCACAAAGGATACTATCTATCCCCCTGATAATAGAATCCCCTACAACTACAACTTGCCTATTTACTCCCTCCCCTTGAATGGCCTGCTGAACCATGGTGCCTTGGTGTTGTTTAATTGCTCACTGCCATTCATGCTGGGTGTGGCAGGACTGCATAACTTTGATCTTGATCCATTCATTGTGAGGTCACTTATCTCTGTCTATCACATGCTGCTTCCGCTTTTAAACATGTAGGTAGTCAGTGTTATAGCTTCATCAGGTTGCCGTCTTATTTTTAGGTATGGCTGCTGCTCCCTGCATTCTCTTCTGCTCTCCTCATTGAACCAGCGTTAATTCCTTAGCTTGATACTAATGGAAGTGTGAGGGCCGGACAACGTTACAGGTTGTGGTTGATTGCAATCATGCTGCTCCTGATAGCTGACGATGCCTCCCAGTTTTGAATTAAGAAATCTGTGCTGTATCTATCCCATTTAGCATGGTGGCCATGTTACATAACTCGATGGAGGGTATTCTCAATGCGAAGACAGAATTTTGTTCCACAAGGCCAGTGTAGTGGTCGCTGCTACAAATACTATTATGGACTCCCTTCTGAAAAGCATCATGACTGCACCTGCATCACATGACTATAGCAGTTCAAGAAAGTAGTTCATCAATACCTTCCCAAGGGAAATTAGGCTTGGGAAAAAATGGGAAGAAACACCCACATCTTATGAAAGAATATTAAAAATTAATACTGCCCTTAACCTCTTCAGTTTTCATGGATGATTCACAATAGCCATGGAGATTTTCTCAGTTGAATGTTGTAATGTTCTTGTCAGATGGCCTGATTTATTACAAGAACATTTGTAGCTAAAGGTATAAATGAATTATTTCCATTAACTGTGGGTAAAGTATATACAAAACAGCAGATGAATAACAAAATAATCATGCACAAGCAACCTTTCCAGCTTCCTCCAGCCAGTCTGAGGTCAGCTGACTCTAACATTCACTTATATATGAGTGGGGTTCCTAGTGGTCAGTCAGTGAATTACAACATAACCATGACATCACTACAAATGTACATTCTTTGAAACTGATTAAATACTTCTTCAAGTGTTCCCTATTTCTCATTTAGTGATACATCTTTTAACCTAATCTTCCAATTTAAATACGCAAACTTGCCCTTCATAGCTATGTAATTGACTTTATTGAAGTTTAATCTAGTTTTGGAACTAAAATGGAAGCAATTATTGAAATTGAAGTACGCATTTTCAAAAGCGATGACAGAATTTAAGTGGTTGCTAAATTTTTGAATTGAATGGACTGAAACTTGCGCAGTCACACCTAATTATAATTGAAATAGGGACGGCATGGTGGCGCAGTGTTTAGCACTGCTGCCTCATGGCGCCGAGTACCAAGGTTTGATCCCAGCCCCAGGACACTGTCCGTGTGGTGGTTGCACATTCTCCCAGTGTCTGCGTGGGTCTGACGCCCGACGACCCAAAGATGCGCAGAGTAGGTGGATTGGCCATGCCCCTTCATTTAAAGTTTTTTTAAAAGTTGAAATAATTTTTGGTTGTGAGTATTGTATATATATATATATATATATATATATATATAAATCTAAACTATTGTTCGGGGTAAGTTAAGTTATGTTGTTTCCAAAATAGTGTTGCAAAATGAAGCAATTTTCAATTCTAAATACTGCACTGAATGTGCCTCGGAGACAAATGATAAAATAAATAGCGCCAATGTGGCTTTAAAGTTAATTTTGAAACCAAAACTGTACCTTCATAGCTCCAATGCCATTTGCACACCACAGTTTTCCAATAGTTGTTGAATTTAGTCTTTGAACATTGTAATTTGATCAGGAGTAACTCCAAATATGTTTTTTTGCCTATGAGTGCCGTCCAAATTTTTCTCTGACAGATAATTCAGTTATTATATCGAACACACTGGAATGTATGTTGTAGAAAGGTGGTGATTTAATTCCCATTAACTTCTGGTGAGAATCAGAAGTCAACCATTACATTGTGGCTAATTAAAACAACTACGCAATTCAGTAAAATGAACAACTGATGCTTTATTTTGTGCTGTTGCACAAGTCAGTTCATTAGACCAACATACATATGTTTACACCTTATTACCAAAGGTGTCTAAGAGTACAAATATGTATAATCATGGGCAGAAGAAACTTTTGAGGCACACAAGGTGGTCAGATCTGAAATTTTTTGAAGTGCCAGGCAAGAAAATGAATATCAGAATGACAAACAAGAAGGACAGTAAGACACACAAGGAATGAAAATGATCACACCTTTTACATGATCCCTCAATTGCAGGTTGAATCTGTTTGGGACACATGCAAGGGAGATAAAGACCTCACCAAGTCAATAGATGTGTATGCTGGTATACACAGCAGAGTAACATAAGCTTTTAAGATTATGAGCTCAACTCTCACCTTGCTTGTTGATCTCAGCCCACCCACCACTTCCCCAATTCATAATTGAAGAATGGAGGAAGGTCCAGAGGGCTTCCATTGCCTGGGCGAAATAATCTAGCCCTCCTGATAAGAGGAAAATAATTAATGTCTTCAGAAGGGATACACAGTACTGCAGGTGAATTGTCATCTCAATATGGGGTGGTCAGGTATGCCTACCCACTGAGATTAAAATCTAGATGCATCAAGATCATTAATATAAACATTCAAGTGCTGGAAAAAAGATCAAATAAAATAATTTTCGACAAACAGGCACCTTTACCCAGGTTAAAAATGAAATCACAGAGAACTCCTCCTTGAATACTGCATTAAACGGCAGTTGAAAAAGTTGAAAAAAGGTCTTGTGGCAATTCCTTGGAAAGAAAAATACCTTGAAAAGTTCTTATTTTAAAAATATTTTCCAATTAAGGGGCAATTTAGCGTGGCCAATCCACATACCCTGCATGTCTTTGTCTTGTGGGATTGAGACTCACGCAGACACGGGGTTAATGTGCAAACTCCACATGGACAGTCACCCGGGGCCAGATTGAACCCAGGTCCTCAGCGCTGTGAGTAGTGCTAACCACTGCACTACTGTGCCACCCAAAAAGTTTTTCTTCTATGACAAATATTTCCCCAATTTTATCAGACACAGTTGTGTCTAATCCTTCTTGTTTTGCACTTCAATGAGGACAAGAGTCATAAACCTGAGGGTGACAAATTGATGCACTTATGGCCCATGATGTTTAAGGAAGTTTGAACACTGATCAGAATTTAGTACCAGCTTCACAAAATTCATTGAATTTTCAGGCCTCTCAACCAGCAGCAGAACCTTCAAGCGGTAAATGATCATCCATGCTGCTGAAATTATTATTCTGCTTCAGAAAACAGTCAGATTCTGATCCTCCCCATATACCAGCCCTATATTTTTATTTGAAAATGATCAATTATCTGAATTGGGATAACACCCATAAATCTTTTCGGTTACATGCTGATTAGAGATAACATCAGATCCTTTAATTAAATAATAACTTTTTTACTTACTTTATGGGTGCAATCTATCAGCCATGTCCTGTCCAAACCAGGGCGCGATGCGGCTGGTAGATACCGGGATTTATCCTTCCTGCCATGCCTCGCAAGATCTAATGGGATCTTGCGAGACGTCGCAATCTGGGTCCCGCTCATTGTGGGCAGGATCTGGACTTTGCAAATCAATATCTTAGAGTGAATAGTTAGTCTAACTCAAATATACACTCGCCTGATCTACCCGAAGCTTTGGGATCTAACTCCTTCGCCTGGGAGACCTTAGGCAAGTGCCGATCATTACTGGTTTCTATAAATGGGGACCTGGCGGAATGACACTTGGGGGGAGTCTCCCAGGGCATCAGAGGTCACCAGGTGGTTGGCCCCTCGGAAGGGTGGCATCTTAGCACTTTCACCTGGGTGCCAGCTTGGCATTGCCACCTGGGCATCCTGGCAATGCAACCTGGGTGCCAGCTTGGCACTGCCAGGGTGCCTGGCTGGCAGTGCCAAGGTGTCAGACTGGCATTTTGCCTCTGCTGTTGTTTGGGCCTGGAGGCGCCCTGCCCATGTGAGGTGGGGCCCCAAGGACTCCCTGACAGGTAAATGGGACATGGGGGGGGGATCAGGGGTTGCATGGGGGTTTGAGGGATCAGGGCACCATTTAAAAATGACATCTTGATCTCCTCCTGTACTGAGGAGTTCCGGTGAGCGTAAGTCCTCAGTGCAGGAAATGCGACTGAATGCGACCTCAGGGGGACATTCCCCGCTGGGCCACCAAAATAAACCAGAGTGCTGTCAGATAGCAGGGTGCTTCCCGCCATGACAAACGCTGGGTACGAACCCTTGGTTCCCACCCAGAGCAGACTTTATTTTTCTTTGGTTAGATCACACCCTACAATTCATTATGATTTGTAGGCTGATCATAACGCACCTGCTACTCTGATTTAGAAAATTCATTTTATTTGTGGAAGTTAAATCATTTATAACATAGGGTCCCATGAATTCACTTCTTTTGAAGAAAAGACATATTTTTTTCTCCCCTCCCACAGGTACCCAGTACACACTGGATGAATTATTCCTGTAGTTGGCGAGGTAACAGCAAGATGGATGGCTGCCCATGTAACTTCACACTAAGCGAGCAGGTTTTCCTCTTGGAGTGTTTGTTAACTATGGAAAGAGGACTTGGTGTGGTAATACTCATACATTTATCACTGTAAGGAGGAAGAAAAGCCTCTGTCGGCTGGGAGATTTGTGAATGCGGAATTTGAGTTGGCTGTAATTAGCTGATTTGTGTGTGGGAGGTGGTGAAGGAGGGAGGAGGTGATTGTTGGTGGATAAGGAAGAAGCTGAAGATTGTCATTGAATGCGATTCATCCTAGGTCTCCACTGCGATTCAGCAACCTCGTTGCATCCGGGTTGTGCCAAGTGGATAGCGGGAGAGGGCAAAATCAAGATTTGCGCCTGACGCAAACTATTTTGCAATTCAACCGGTCTGCTCCCAATGGTGAGTTCCGGATCTTGCCCAAAAATGGTGAGAATATCATTAACCTTAATTTGCATTCATTTCAATCTCATTAACAAGATTGAAGTCAAATGCAGCGGACTCCCGTTAATTACCCGGCTCCCCAGTGGAAAAGCATGCAGGCGTTGTTCAATACTCCTTTTCAAAAACGTGAAGCTGCTGCAATGGCTCTTGAGGGGAAATGAGGAGATGAGTAGCCATTTCCATTTTCCAGCATGCAGCTTAAGGGTGGGAGTGGGGTGGGGGTGGCTTTGTAGGGCAGTCCTCAGGGGGTTGGGCTTGGTCGGGCCTGAAGCGTTCCAGATTAGGGTTCACCCCTGGGGAGGTTGAGGGGCTTTGCATCAGTGAGTCCTTCAAGCCATCTTTAAATATTGTGGAGACCCATAACAGAGGCAACCACACCTGCAGCCTGTCTGTCCGGCCAAACTTTCCCAGGACAGAGCCATGCTGCAGCTTCTCTCATGAAAGTCAATTTCAACCCCTTCGTCTGTGAGAGACTGAAGCCTTTAGCTTCACAGCTAAAGGCTGTTTCAAATGGGGAATTGGCCTTGTTAGTTGTGAGAGTACTTCACAGCTTTAGGCCGTGTTTGCTGCTTACTCCTGCTGCTGGCTGCAGATGCCTGGAGGCTGCTTTTGCTGTTTCCTTCCTTTTCTGTAGCCGGAAAGAGGGACAATTTTTTCTAAGACACCTGGGTCCTGGAACACCGGGCTCAGGGGGATGCATGAGTCCAGAAGGCACTCCGGTTTGAAGCAAGACGCAGTGGGACCTGGGGCACAACATTGTTCCAAATGAACCACCTGCATTGAAGAAATGCTTTCGCAGATTGTTGATGCTTTTGTTGCCGATGTGGTGAGACTGTTCACACGTCAAACTTTAGCAACTACTGTTTTGTAACATGTCACTGTTTTATCGTTCCAGGCCTCGTTTGATCGTTCCAAATTTCAACGTCGTTCTTCTTTTGTTATGGTACAACCTCGTTAGCATGTCACACCTGACATCGCCCCTTGTATATAGTTAAGCCCCATGTACATGATGTAAATATTACGCACACACACCTTTAGCTGCACTCAGGACACATTTATATTTATAACCACGTAGGCACATAATCTTGTAAAAAAGGAGGGATGTCATGATATTCAAACATACATCATAACACATATATAATGATAGACAGACCATCGGACCAATCCGTCAGCCAATCACAGACAAGAGCAGACACAGTATAAGACAAGAAACACGACACTTGCTGGGCAGTCCATCTGGAGACAGCACAGGGCCAGGACCTCATTAGCAAGACACTCACACAGTCACAATGTGCTGAGTACCAAGTCAGATGTATAAATAGTTGGATGGAATAAAATTGCGTTGTACCAATCGCAACCGTGTTGGTTCGTCTGTACCTCACAGCACCCAACACCTCACGGACTTTGACATTTTTCCGTTGAACCGTGCACAACATTTCTTCAGCCTCCTGTTATGTTGTTCAATCTTTTTTCTTTGATTGTCAGCAAGTGATGAAAGGGCTCACTCGTTTCAGTGCTATGGGAGGGAATGCATAACCTTTACTCAGAAGAGAGGGTGGACATTGCTGGCTTACAATTGCATTTGCATCTTTTATTTCATTATAATACAGCATTCCACAATTTCTTGCTGCTTCATCGATAAAGCTGGTATAGCATACTGTTGCTTCGCTTTGTGTTTCAGTAGTCTCCGCCCACGCAATCGACGACCTTGGTTTCCACCCAGTTCCATTTTGGAATGTGCTATTTTGATTCACAATCTTTTTCATTTGCATTCATGCATTTATTATATTCCCAGATGTGCTTCTACTTTCATTATATTTTCTAATGTACTTTTTAATTTCTGATTAATGACTTAAAACAGCACGATTTTTTTCGCTGTTCTGCTTGGAAAGCTTTATGGCTCTTTTGAGGCTACAGCTGTGAAAATTTTGCGAAAATAATAACCAAAAAATGTTGAAAGTTCAGTTTCGGGCTGCGATGTAACACTATCCTGATCAAATATTTTTAAATAGTCATACGTTAGATTCACAATACCCACTTCAAGCAACAAAACTGTTCAAATTCTCAGACCGCTCAACATTATTAATACATCGATATATAAAAGCCTGAAATTGTGTACACTCTGAATTTCTGAATGTTAGATGAAATATTTCATGTTTTAATGATAATTTATGCTTATTAATTACTGTTTAAAGTTAGTAAACATATAGACAAAGGCTGGAATTCTCTGGGGTTGGGATTCTCTTTTCCCACTGGCAGGGCAACCTTGTCCGTGGGTTTCCTGGCGGTGTGGGTTGGCCTCAATGGGAAATCTCACTGACAAGCGGTGGGAAGAGAGAATTTTGTCATCAGTGAATGGCGTGCTGCCAAGAAACACACAGATAAAGGACCAGAGAATCCCACCAAATATCTTACATTTGTTTTCATTTTATTTTGCTCTTGGATTTCATTTTGCATTCAGATAGATCAAACCAAAATTTGAAAAAGACAGTTACAGGGATTATCTTGACAATTTTACTGAGCAATACTATATCACGTTTGCTTATCTTGTGCTTCAACCAGTGAACTGCACTTGAAGGAGGCGTGGAACAGCTCTCGGCTTCAAAACTATGCTGTCAATTCTCTGAGGAATTTGCCCCAATATATCTACAATTAAGATGTGTAGCATATCACTTTAATTTCTTTTTGAAGACATTAAAGGTTGCAAGTGATAAAAGAGCACGATGTGAAGGTGCCCTGGTGTGTTAATATCAGCATGAAAGATGGATCAGTATTTAATTATGTTGCATAAATACTGTGGTGTTTCTAACACTACAATTTGCAAAACAGGCAACAGTTATGATGAATTTTCATGCAACCTGTGTAAGTGTATAAAAGACTGCAGGGTAAAATAGCATATGTTCCAAATAATATGCATAACCTCTCATTTTAAAGCAAAATATAAATGCTGCTTTGAACTCTAATAATCTGCTTCACATTTCTTTCACGGATATTGGAAATGTTCCTACTGTTTTCCCAGTGAGTAGAAAACCAAGTGGTGATTCACTAAATTCAGTGTTATAGGCTCGAATGTTTAACGAGGCAGGATGACTAGGCAGCCCTTTACAAATAGCAGGTGGAACTCAATTCCGGGATTCTCAACTCCATTCCTAGGCTGTGCGATTTTTGGGAGTGTCTTTAAAGGGTGCAGGTTTGTTCTGGCCAGACGCCCGCATCCAGCATTGCTGACCTGGCTGGCTCCCTTGTGCATGTCCTACTCCTCCATAATTCTCATGTAATCGGACTAGATTTGTAAACGGTCCTGGTCTCCAGAAGTGCTCCCACTGCACTGGGATCTCCCTGCTTCTGCTACCTCCTCACGCGAGTGTGATGTGCCCTCACCACTGTGCATTACCCACAGAGGCAATGACCTAATGCCCACTGACGTGTGAGTATCTATGCCTGCACATGATACTGAAAGGCATCCTTCTGGGTACCAGACTGAGGGTCCTCGGGATCGCCTGTGGGTGGTGCATTTGGCTCATCCGGAAGGAAGACGCACATCAGTGAATTCAACCATCATCGTCACTATACATGCCAGGTGGCCTGCTGAGACAATGCAGGCATGCTGCATGGGGACATTTACATTGGAGCTTCAATGGCTCGAACAGTTCACTTTCTGAATGCACGGGTACATGAACTCTCCCGCATCCAAGGTGCATACGTCTGGGACCTACACAATTAATGTCATCCCAACACCCATCTCACAAGGTCCGGAGGATCTATGTAGCCCATGGCAATCCAAGTCCAACCCTGTGGCTTCACAGCGCCAGGGTCCCAGGTTCGAATCCCCGCTGAGTCACTGTCAGTGCGGATTCTGCACGTTCTCCCTCTGTCTGCGTGGGTTTCCTCCGGGTGCTCCGGTTTCCTCCCAAAGACGTGCTGTTAGGTGGATTGGCCATGATAAATTGCTCTTAGTGACCAAAAAGGTTAGGAGGGTTTATTGGGTTAGGGGATAGGGTGGAAGTAAGGGATTAAGTGGGTCGGTGCAGACTCGATGGGCTGAATGGCCTCCTTCTGCACTGTATATTCTATGTAATTTCAGATGCCCCCTCCTCCCCCTGACGTGTTCCTGCCCCAACCCGCACAGAGACCAAACCGGTAGACACGTTGCACGTTGGGCATGTCGTAATTGGCCAGCTAACGTAATATCACATTAACAACGTAATTGCGGCAGGAGTGGGTTTCACATCCATTCCCCCTGCACCGATTTAGGCCCCGATCTCTTCTGGCCTGCTTGTTGTCAGGTTGTGCTGAAGGAGAGACTACAAAGTCTACTTCTAGGCATTGGACTAAAGTTGCAATTGATGCTGATTTGGTTATTTAAAGAAATACCCCACAGATTAAGGCAGGTATCCCAATTACTTGCTCAAAGGAACAGGAAGAAGCAATTAGTTTCAGGGCATAAATTGTTGTTGTCACTGGTTTTCAATGGATGCACAAGGCTAAAGGTCTATTTTAAAATGTTATTCCTTTTGAGCAAATGCTTCATCAATCTCTCTGACGGTACAGAGCTGTGATTAAGTGAGGCAAGTCTTAAAAGAATTCATCAAGCTATTTATTTCACAGTAAGGTGAACATGCAGAGCAACAGTTACAATAAGATGCAACCAGAACATAAAACCTTGTATTTCTCCACATCAATGAGCCTTCAAAGTGACATCAAATACAACGGATAAACTTGATAAATGTATTCTATGTAATAGTACAAATGTAACCGAGCATAATGATCACAGATCCTGGTAATTAAGGACATAAAAGCATTATGAAATGAAATAAATGAACAAATAAAGTGTCATAGCTTCAGCACTGACAATGGGCAGATCTCCATCTGAACCTATTTTCCAACATCAACAGTGGACGACACGGTAGCATAGTGGTTAGCATAGTTCCTTCACAGCTCCAGGGTCCCAAAGGTTCGATTCCCGGCTTGGGTCACTGTCTGTGCGAATGCTGCACGTTCTCCCCATGTCTGCGTGGGTTTTTTCCAGATGCTCCGGTTTCCGCCCAGAAGTCCCGAAAGATGTGCTGTTAGGTAATTTGGACATTCTGAATTCTCCCTCCGTGTACCCGAACAGGCGCAGGAATGTGGAGACTCGGGGCTTTTCACGGTAACTTCATTGCAGTGTTAATGTAAGCCTACTTGTGACAATAAATATTATCGTACTAAATGGTGCCCTAGCAAAGTCTCGCAGGTGCGGCTGTTGAGCCCAGGCACCGGATAAATCCGGTGTCTGGGTACGAAATAAGCAAGGGCTCCGCACTGGGCACAGCGGAGTTGCTGAATTGTGAAGCAACAGCGCTACCCACTGTGCTACTGTGCCGCCCATTTGTGTGGGCCTAGTACAGGCCCATACAAATGTGGACCAGGTGTAACGGCACCTGGCATTCTCCCAACTCATTAGAGACCAGGTGGTCGGGGACAGGGCAGTATGGAACCCTGGCACATCGCCGGTATCTGGACACCTTGGTTCTGCCAGCCTGGCACTCTGGAAGTCCGACTCGGGCACCCTGGAAGTGCCACCCTGGCTTGTGGATGGCACTGCCAGGGTGTCAATCTGGCAGTGTCAGAGTGCCTGGCTGCCAGGTTGGCACTGCCAGGGTTCAAGCCTGGGCTGCCTTGCCCAAGGGAGGGGGGTGTGGGGAGGTTCCCAGGGGCTTCGGGAAGGTTCGGAGGTGAGGGGGTGGAGAAAGCGGTGGGCAGATGTGCTGAAAATGGGGGGGTGGCGGTGTGGCAAAGATCGCGGCTGCCAGACAAAATAGCGGCCCAACTGAGAGCAGCCGTTCCTGCTGGTGAGATCAGCTCACCAGCAGGACAGATTGGGGTGGTCGGATCTTCGGGCGTGTGGCTGATGCTGACATTCTTCATTTGCCTCCGCGGTCCGAGTCCTCCATGGCGCTCGACGCGGCTACTGGAGGCCGCCACCGTGCGCATGCACAGACTCAGGACCAGGGGCGAAATTCTCCTACCCGCCCCGCCACATTTCTGCCCCGACCGGCCGGCGGTAGTCTCCGTAACACCGGCCGGTCAATGGGGTTTCCCATTGTGGGGCAGCCCCACGCCGTCGGGAAACCCCCGGGCGCCGGCAAAACGGAGACTCCCGCTGGCGGAGAATGACGCCCCAGAAGTGCAGGGGCCCGTATCAGCAGGTGTAGCTGCGTGAATCACTCTGGGTCCCGACTAGCCCCATGCAGGTGAGTGAATTGGCTGATCTTTTTTATAGGAAACTCCAGAGTGAAACACCAGCGTTTTTATGCCGGCGTGGGGGCATCGTCCCAATTTGGGGGAATCCAGCCCCATGTCTTTCGGGACTTGTGGGAGGAAACTGGAGCACCCGGAGGAAACCCACTCAGTCACGGAGAGAACGTGCAGACTCCGCACAGACAGTGACCCAAGTGGGAATCGAACCCGGGACATGGCGATGTGAAGCAATAGTGCTAACCAATGTGCTACCGTGCTGCACTTTAAACAGAGAACGACTGCATAATTCCAAGGTGCAGTGGGATCTCGGTATTCTACAATGTGGATCTCAAAAAGTTAGTGTAGAGGGGCAGCAATAAAATCGGTGAATGGAATGCTATCCTTTATTACTAGAGGAATTGAACATAAAAGTAAGGATGTAATATTTCAGTTATACAGGGCATGTGTGACACCATGGGCGGGATCTCTCCGAACCCCCGCCGGGCCGGAGAATCACCAGGGGGCGGTGTAAATCCCGCCCCGCTGCCCCGACGCCGGCTGCCGGATACACTGGCGGCGGTATTTAGGCAGGGGCAGGAATTGCGTCGTGCCAGCCGGGGGCCGTTGGCAGCGGCCCACCCGGCGACTCTCTGGCCCGCGATGGGCTGAGTGGCCACCCGTTTTCAGCCAGTCCCACCGGCATATATTACATCAGGTCCGTACCGGCGGGAACTTGCTCTGCGGGCGGCCTGCGGAATCCTCGGGGGGGGTGCGGGGGGACCTGGCCCTGGGGGGGCAGAGTGGCCTGGCCCACGATAGGAGCCCACTGATCCGTGGGCGGGCCTGTGCCGTGGGGGCACTCTTTCCCTCCGCGGCTGCTGGTGTAACGGTCCACCATAGCCGGCGCTGGGAAGAACCCCCCTATGCATGCGCTGGGATGACGCCAGAACATGCTGCCGCTCCTGCGCATGTGTCAACTCGCGACGGCCGGCGGAGGTCCTTCGCCGCCGGTTGGCATGGCGCCAAACACTCCGGTGCCGGTCAAGCCCCTGAAGGTGCGGAGGTGATGCGACCATCAATTCACTGAGAGACACGTTGAGAAGTAAACCATGGTTTTAATCAGCTTACAACTGAGCCTGCCTGTGACCGGTACAATAATGAATGCGGCCCTGCAGATCAGCTACCTTTATACTTCCTGTAAGGGGTGGAGCCTTCGGTGAGCCCGTACATGCCCCGACATATCCTCCTGTGGGTGAAGCCGTACAATAGCCCATAGGTGGAGCCCACAGGGTTAAACACATAATGTAACACGATACAGCAGTAACATGATATCACAGTGCACTGGTTAATTAACCATGTGATTAACCCAAGATGGCGTCCCCCATGGATCGCACGTGGTCGGCCGCGTGGGGGAGGATGGACAAGATGGCGGCCCCCATGAGTCGTACGTGTTGTGCGGAGGCTGAGTCGGCAGACACGCTGCCACTTTGCGGGGTCTGCAGGCCTGTGGATGTGTGGATCGGGTCTGTGAGTTCGAGTTTTTAGACCTGGCCAGGCAGACCTTGGCGAAATGTCCTTTTCACCCGCAGTTACTACTGTGTTGCGGGCCGGGCAGTGCTGTCGGGGTGTTGGGACTGGCCGCAAAAATAGTAGGGCAGCCCCCCCATGATGGGCGGGCGGCCGCGCGGCACAAGCCTGGGGTAGTCTCTGGTCGGGGGCCCACGAGGGGGTCGCGTGGTCAGCGGGGAACGCAGTAAGGCTCTGAAACGCGACCTCCAGAGGGGTAGCTAGTGTTACCGTGTCCTCCAGGTCCTGGGCCCCTTTTTCGAACAAGCGCTGTCTTACATAGTTCGATCGAACCCCCGCCACGTAAACGTCTCGGATAGCGAGCTCCATATGCTGATGGGCCGTAACGGCCTGGTAGTTACAGTTGCGTGCGAGGGCTTTGAGGTCGCGTAGGTAGTCATATAGCGACTCCCCGGGGCGCTGACGGCGAGTGGTGAAGATGTGTTGCGCGTAGACCTCGTTCACGGGCCGTACCTATATGTGTTCGAGTAGTGCGAGGGCCTCTGTATAGGACGCGGCACCGTTGGGCTGGACAGAAATACGATGGCTCACCCCTGCGTGGAGAAGACCCAGTTTCTGTTCGTCCGTGATGGATGGCGTACACGACGCGGCGAGCTAGGCCTTGAAGCATCGAAGCCAGTGCGAAAAAATTTCTCTCGCCTCCACGGACTGTGGATCGAGTTCCAATCTATCAGGTTTGAGGGCTGATTCCATAGCAGTATTTTAAGCTGATTAAACTGATGCGACCATCAATTCACTGAGAGACACGTTGAGAAGTAAACCGTGGTTTTAATCAGCTTACAACTGAGCCTGCCTGTGACAATGAATGCGGCCCTGCAGGTCAGCTGCCTTTATACTTCCTGTAAGGGGTGGAGCCATGGGTGAGCCCGTACATGCCCCGACATAGCCCCCTGTGGGTGAAGCCGTACAATGGCCCATAGGTGGAGCCCACAGGGTTAAACACATAACGTAACACGATACAGCAGTAACATAACATCACAGTGCACTGGTGAATTAACAGTAGTTCCATTCATCACAAGAGGATTCCGCACCTTCCGGGCGGCCTGACGCCGGAGTGGTTCACACCATTCCTCGGCGCCGGTACGGCCCGCCCTGCTGGGTAGGGGAGAATTCCACCCCATATGTTGAATACTCTGTGCCATTTTGATTTCCTTATTTAAGGAAGGATGTAAATGCCTTGAAGGCGGCTGTTCACACTGGGCTTGATTCTCCGTTTTGCGGCACGGTAACGGTGATCCGCGGTTGGGCAGAGAATCCAACGTCGGGCAAAAAACGAGATTAGCGCCCCAATGATCCGGTCCCCCGCTGGCGTCCGGATTGAGGTTCGGGCCCTGCGCGAACGGGGGGATGCAAATGGGTCATTAAGACCTATTAACAGGCCGGGAATCTTTTTCTCCAGACCCGCATGATTCTCCGGTCCTCTGGGCCAGCAATCAGGTGGCCGGGAATTGGTGCAGGTCTTGACAAACCTGGACCTCGCAGTGAGCCTCTTTAAGGGAGTTGCCGCAAAGTCCATCAGAGGGCCATCCATCCCTGCAGATTTAAGACCTGCCCACCTCACCCTCAACAGACTCCCACACTACCCCTCTCCAGAGACCCCCAATTACAGAGACCCCCACCAGAGGCCTCCCAATTAGAGCGACCCCCACCAGAGACACCCAATTAGAGAGACCCCCACCAGAGGACTCCCAATTAGAGAGACCCCCACCAGAGGACTCCCAATTAAAGATACCCCCATCAGAGATCCCTTGACAACTTCCAAACACACCCAGCTGTCTGGATTACATACATAGAACATACAGTGCAGAAGGTGGCCATTCGGCCCATCGGGTCTGCACCAACCCACTTAAGCCCTCACTTCCACTCTATCCCCGTAACCCAATAACCCCACCGAACCTTTTTGGTCACTAAGGGCAATTTAGCATGGCAAATCTACCTAACCTGCACGTCTTTGGACTGTGGGAGGAAACCAGAGCGCCCGGAGGAAACCCACGCAGTTATGGGGAGAATGTGCAGACTCCACACAGACAGTGACCCAGCGGGGAATCGAACCTGGGACCCTGGCGCTGTGAAGACACAGTGCTAGCCACTGTGCTACCGTGCTGCCCTGATTGTTTAATTCATTTCTCCACAGCTGGATGTGCTGCCAATCGCAGCCTAGTTAAAGCAATTTCACAGAGATATGAATGAAAGGCTTGCAAATGGAAGATCTGAGGGGGTTTAAATCCAGCTGACTGGTTTTCCCTTTCCAGGAACTTGCAATTGCTGTTTCCTGTGCCAGAGCCAATAGCTGTATTGCACAGGTGTGTTTTAAAGCCGTGATTTTTTTCACTGCCTCTGACTGGACTCTTCTCCAGCTTCCAGACAGGGCCTCTCTTATGTGGGGTCTCTGATGGAGACCTCTCTAATTGGGGGATTTCTAAAGGAGATCTCTGTAACTGGAGGGTCTCTCGTGGGGGTGTGGTAGTCACCACTGTTGTATTATATTGTATATATGGGTATTACGGTAAGGCCCCTGTACTACAGGTACGGGGGTAGATCCCTGCCTGCTGGCTCTGCCCAGGAGGCGGAGTATAAATAAGTGTGCTCTCCGAACAGTAGCCATTTGCGTAAGCTGCTGTAGGAGTGTATTATTGTGTAATAAAGCCTCGATTACACGCTACTCTCGTCTCGTCGTAATTGATAGTGCATCAGGGGGTCTCACTAATTGTGGGGTCTCTGGTTGGGAGGTGTAGTGAGAACGTGTCAGGTCAGCCTCATACTGTGGGGGGGGGGGGTGACCCAGAAATTCCTGGGTGTTGCTGAATTGCTTTTCGGGGGGAATGGGGGTCCAGACCTCGCTACGGGGCTGCCCGCTCAATATAGCATCTGCTAGCAGGATTCCCGAGGGAGTCTCTCACAATTCCCCACTATGTTTAAATTTGTATGGCTAAGGATTGTGACTCGCTTCCGAATTTGCGCTCCCAGCGCGAGCGTAAATGAGGTGCGATTCAGCTCCGGTGGGAGGACATAAGTCTCCCAAACGGAAAATTCCAGTCGAGATTTACTAGATTGATATATGGAATGAGCAGGTTGGGGAAAGGTTGGACAGACTGGGCTTCTTTCCACTGAGATTTATAAGAGTGAAGGGTGACTTGATTGAAGCATATAGGATCCTGAACGGTCTTGTCAAGGTGCACGTGGAAAAGATTTCCTCTTGTGAGTGAATTCAGAGCGAGGGGGAGCTGTTTTAAAATTAGGCGTCGCCCCTTCAGAGAGGGGGAGAAATTGTTTCTGCGAAAGGGTTGTGTCGCTTTGGAACTCAGAGGACAGCGGAGGCGGGGTCATTGAATAATCATGAGACAGAGGTAGTTAGATTCTTTATAAGCAAGAGAAGCATAGTCGCGTGGGGGTAGATAGGAATGTGGAGCTCCAAACACAAACAGATCAGTCTTGATCGTGCTAAATGGCGGAGCAGGCTCAAGGGGCCAAATGGTTGACTTCTCCTATTTTGTATGTTTGTATGGTGCAGCAATTTTAAAGGGGCTGTGCATTGCAACACGTTGGCTAGGCATGGCAAACAGAAATGAGATGGAACATTGGTCAGAACGCTGAATAAAGGGCTTGATTTGTTTCTCAGTGGAACCAACACCTGTGTAAATCTGGAGCAGACATCTCAAAGGTCTACTCAGATTATAGGTTGTGTGCTCACTTTACATGTGACCAACAAGCACAATACTTAACAGTTGCTAGCCCCATTTTACCTTGAACAAACACATTTGCTGCTTATGCATTCAAAAATAGTTTATGTACCTGATAGACAATAATTCACAAATGTAATCAGCAAATTTGTCCACCATTTAGAATTATTACCTTTTCTGTTGCATTGAGGACCCGAATAATTTCTGCTGATGCTAGTTTCAGTGTAGACCCAATATAAATGCATACCCAGACTGAATACTATACTACAGAGATAATGCAATGCACAGATGTCAAGCTGAAAGAAAACAATTTCCTGTGTGACTGAAATGCCCTGATATGTGTTCCTGGTTTAACAAACAATAAGAAATCTCGACATAGATTTATGTTGTCCAAGAAAACTCCTCTTGATCTCTTACAGGAGATCCGCACTGACACAATTTTGCAGTAAAAGCAGTTTTGATTTTCACAGGTACATCTCAGGGAATTCAGTGCCACTCAGCAGAGTGACCATTGTTCCGTCTGCTTATTTTGAAGGGAACCAATTAAATTGATGCAGTAACATGAAAGCAGGGCGAAAAATCATGCATTACCCTTGAATCCTGGAAACAAAGAGCAGAGGATCCTTTTACAGGAAAATGAAAAATTTAAATAAGCATATTGCAAAAGCCGATCCATTCTGAGGACCTTTGTTTGGATAGATTTTTGAGATTATCTTGGCCAATAGGTGAAAACAGGTGCCAAATAGATAAATCCCAATAAGATTAGCCTATGCGAAAATGTAGATTTAACACACAATTTTGGTTCTATTTGCTGCTTCCACTAATCAGAACTTGCCTCGAGAGGGTAAGTGGAAAACTTGGGACTGAAAATGTAATATGTCTATTTTAATGCATGAAGATGATGATGTCTGATTAACCTGTGCCCAGCTGAGGTGTTTTGGACTGCATGCTAATTTTGTGCTGCCTGCTCATCACCATGATTGTGGCTTGCGGCCCAGCACAAATCACACTGTTAATCATGTACTGGTTGTACACTCAACAGGAAGCCCAGGTGGCTGCATGGCGAGCACAAGTTAAACACATCATATGTTACTTAAAGCCGCTTCACATCTCTTAAAGGGGCAAACTATTCTGGCTGTGCAGGTGTGGAATTGTCTCAAATAATATTTCTGATTCGGGAGAAAGTGTAGTAATGCACTAGCAGGCCAGAGAGAGGATTCCCTTCTTTGATGTGGGGCTGAAGGTCTTAGTTAAGAAGATAGAACAGAAGAGAGATGTGGGCGTTCTACCACAGCATCGCCCCCGGTGCCATGGGTGAATCGCAGGAGTGGCCCAAATCGGGTTTCGACCAGGCACAAAACCTCGCACGAATCACCCGACTCGAGGCGCCTGGTGCAATCTGGATCATACCCTCCCTGTGCTTGATTCAGATATTTAAATGAGCCATTACTCTAGGGAGATCCGCTCACCGGAACTCCCCAGCGTAGCGAGAGACTGGGATGCCATTTAAAAATGTCATCTCCATCTCCGATTCCCCCAAAGCAATCCCCAACCCCCCAGCCTGAATGTACCATGGGAGTGTCCATGGTCTCCGCCTGGTCCATCTCCCCTTCTCCCCAGGGCACCCCATCCCAATCGCACACACATAAAATGCCAGCTTGGCACCTTGACAGTGCCAAACTGGCAGTGCCTATGCCCTGACAAGGTGCCTGTCTGGCACTGCCAGGGTGACCAGGTGGCACCAGAAGCACCAGGGCACCAGCCTTCCCAAAGGGCATACAAATGGGGGCCTCCAATCGTCGGGGCAGCACGGTAGCATTGTGGATAGCACAATTGCTTCACAGCTCCAGGGTCCCAGGTTCGATTCCAGCTTGGGTCACTGTCTGTGCAGAGTCTGCACATCCTCCCGGTGTGTGCGTGAGTTTCCTCCGGGTGCTCCGGTTTCCTCCCACAGTCCAAAGATGTGCAGGTTAGGTGGATTGGCCATGATAAATTGCCCTTAGTGTCCAAAATTGCCCTTAGTGTTGGGTGGGGTTACTGGGTTATGGGGATAGGGTGAAGGTGTTGACCTTGCGTAGGGTGCTCTTTCCAAGAGCCAGTGCAGACTCGATGGGCCAAATGGCCTCCTTCTGCACTGTAAATTCTATGATACGCACATCTCACAGTTTCCACATACTTCCAGTTATTCAGCTATGACAGGCATACCATCCAACACATTACAATACTCTCAGTGACATCTTTCCTTTTGTTGCAGGACAAGGCGGAACATAGGGAGAGCAACAGAGCCCCTCGGAGAAGATTGCGTTGCAAGTTATTGGGCTGGCAGTTACAGAGTTGCCAAGAACATTTGGAATGACTTTGTTCTTAACTTGTACAACTTCTCAAATCCCCTCATGCCGTAATCTGATACAAATTGCAGACAGTGTGAACGTGACCTCCCACTTTCCACTCAATCCTTCCCTGCCGTATCTATGCTTTCATATGCCCAAAACCCACTCCTGGACCAGCCACTGCAGTCTTCAAATTAAGGATATATATGAGAGCAGTACTGATAAAGAAGCACCTTCATTTGATCTGAAACCCAAGACCACCAGCTCAGATATTTGCACTCCAGGCACATTGGAGAGTGGTTTAGAGATGAAAACAGCATGTGGTGAGACATTGAGTATGACTAGGCTGCAGCTAGGGTAGGTTAAAAGGAAGTGTCTCTGTCAGAGGGAAAGAATGCAACAGGGTTCTTTTGCTGAAGGTTTGGATGAGGTCTGTGAGGAGTCGGTGTGCAGGTTCAGGCATTGGCAGAACTATCACTCTGAAGGAGTATGGAGGAGCCTGGTTCCAACTTGGGACAAGGTTTTGCCCTGACCTTGGAGCCCCTCCTTTCCAAGGTGGAAGTCGTCGCCAACCCCATGAGAACACTTGCAGACCATGAGCTGGATTCTCCATTTGGGAGACTAAGTCCCCATGCCGGTGTGAAAATGGTGGTCTTTTACACCAGGAAAACTGCTGCAAGATGGCCACCGATTCCCCATTTTGCTGGAGGCTAGGAGGGAGGCAGCGTAGAGTTCACAGCTCTAGCTGCCGATACGTCTCTGAGCATTTCCGGTTCCGTGGTCGAGCACGCACCGTGCTTCGTGGTCGACTCAGCCCGCGGACCCGGACCGCAAAAGTAGTGCCCCACTTCGGCCGCTCGCACACCCCGGACCGCCCGCCCACAGTGCTCCCAGCCCCAAATGAATCCCCCCTGCCTGCGGATCGGACCTCCCCCTACTGTGGTGGCACCAGACTGAGTCCACAGCCACCATGCAAGGTTCCTGAATGGTGTGAGCAGACGTAACCCACGCCGTCGGGAACTCGGCCGGTTGGGAACGGAGCATCGCAGGGCAGTCCTCAGACAAGGCCTGAGGTTGTGGATACTTGGCACGGCGGCTGTTTAGGGGCGGAGAATACGAAAACCTGCACCGCCCCCGATATTGTTGTCAAAATGGATTCTCCGCCCAACACCGAATGCAATTTTGGCATTGGAGAGCGGAGAATCCAGCCCCACATATCTGATGGCTCAACCTCCATTGTAACACAGGCCGAAGCCAGTCCAACACTTGAGTTCTGCAGTGGAACCTCAGATTGAGGCATATTATCCATTCCTCTTGCTGTGAAAACCCTGAATTGGCCCCATACAGCTTCACCCAGATGACCTGTCTCAAGTAAGTTGTGATGCCCCACAAAATTAACCGTTGGAAGAAAAAGAGTGTCCCCACGGCACAGGCCCGCCCGCGGATCGGTGATCCCAATCGCAGGCCAGGCCACCGTGGGGGCACCCCCCGGGGCCAGATCGCCCCGCGCCCCCCCCAGGACCCCGGTGCCTGCCCGCGCCGCCTTGTCCCGCCGTTCAAAAGGTGGTTTAACCCATGCTGGCGGGACAGGCATTCCGGCACCAGGACTTCGGCCCATCGCGGGCCGGAGAATCGGCGGGGATGGGCCCGCCGACCGGCGCAGTGCGATTCCCGCCCCTGCCAACCGGCGCGGCGCGATTCCTGCCTGCGCCAAATCTCTGGTGGCGGAGACTTCAGGACACAGCTGGGGCGGGATTCACACCAGCCCCCGGCGATTCTCCGACCCGGCGTGGGGTCGGAGAATCCCACCCCAGATTCCTGAGAGCCGTCGTATGAGAGGCGAGGGGCGTCATTCTCCGACCCCCCGCCGGGTCGGAGAATGGCCGTTGGCCGCCGTGAATCCCGCCCATGGCGGAGGCGGAAGAGACTCTCCCCACTGTGCATGCGTGGGAAACTGACAGCGGCCGCTGACGCTCCCGCGCATGCGCCGGGAAACTGACAGTGGCCGCTGACGCTCCCGCGCATGCGCCACATTTCCGCGACAGCTGGCGGGGCAACAAACGCCATTTCCGCCAGCTGGCGGGGCGGAAATCCCTCCGGCGTCGGCCTAGTCCCTCAATGTTGGGGGACCTTTGGGGGCCGAGCCCCAACCTTAAGGGGCTAGGCCCGCACCGGATGAATTTCCGCCCCGCCAGCTGGCGGAAAAGGCCTTTGGTGCCCCACCAGCTGGCGCAGAAATGACATCTCCGGGCGGCGTATGCGCGGGAGCGTTAGCGGCCGCTCACGGCATCCCCGCGCATGCGCAGTGGATAGAGTCTCTTCCACCTCCGCCATGGTGGAGACCGTGGCGAAGGTGGAAGGAAAAGAGTGCCCCCACGGCACAGGCCCGCCCGTGGATCGGTGGGCCCCGATCACGGGCCAGGCCACCGTGGGGGCACCCCCCGGGGCCAGATCGTCCCGCCCCCCCCAGGACCCCGGAGCCTGCCCGCACCGCCTTGTCCCGCCGGTAAGGTAGGTGGTTTAATCTACGCCGGCGGGACAGGCATTTTAGCGGCGGGACTTCGGCCCATCCGGGCCGGAGAATCGCGGGGGGTGGCCCGCCAACCGGCACGCCGCGATTCCCACCCCCGCCGAATATCTGGTGGTGGAGAATTCGGCAAACAGCGGGGGCGGGATTCACGCCCGCCCCCGGCGATTCTCCGACCCGGCGGGGCGTCGGAGAATCTCGCCCGTGGTGCCCGAGGAACTTGGGTTCCGTCTGACCAAAAGAGCATTTGGCCCTGTTGAGGCGGAGGCCATGCTCATGTATACGTCTGAATACATGCTGGAGGCGACTAATATGCTCCTGCGGGGTGGTGGACCAAATGTTTATGTCATCGACATAGACGCGAACACCTTCAAAGCCTTCCATCATTTGTTCCAAAATCCTAGGGAACACTTCTGATGCAGATATGGGGCGGGATTCTCCGACCCCCCGCCGGGTCGGAGAATCGCCGGGGGCTGGCATGAATCCCGCCGGTTGCTGAATTCTCCGGCTCCGGATATTCAGTGTCCTTCCCTGCCAGCCTATGTTCCCAACTTATGCACTTCAATTCTTGTCTGACAACATCGTATTTACCCTTCCCCCAATTGTAAACCTTGCCCTGTTGCACGTACCTATCCCTCTCCATTACTAAAGTGAAAGTCACAGAATTGTGGTCACTATCTCCAAAATGCTCCCCCACTAACAAATCTACCACTTGCCCTGGTTCATTACCCAGTACTAAATCCAATATTGCCCCTCCTCTGGTCGGACAATCTACATACTGTGTTAGAAAAGCTTCCTGGACACACTGCACAAACACCACCCCATCCAAACTATTTGATCTAAAGAGTTTCCACTCAATATTTGGGAATTTAAAGTCGCCCATGACTACTACCCTATGACTTCTGCACCTTTCCAAAATCTGTTTCCCAATCTGTTCCTCCACATCACTGCTACTATTGGGGGGCCTATAGAAAACTCCTTTTGAGGCGTCGAGTTTGGTAAAGAGCTTGGCGCGAGCCATCTCACCTGTGAGCTCTTCGCGCTTGGGAATTGGATAGTGCTCTCTCATGATATTGTGATTTAGATCCTTGGGATCAATGCAAATTCTCAATTCGCCAGAAGGCCTTTTTTACACATACCATGGAGAGATCCAGTCGGTCGGTTCCATGACTTTGGAAATCACTCCTTGGTTCTGAAGGTCCTGCAGTTGCTGCTTGAGGCGGTTCTTAAGGGGTGCTGGGACCCTGCGAGGTGCGTGCACCACAGGCGTGGCATTCGGTTTTAATAAAATCTTGTTGGTGTACGGGAGCGTGCCCATGCCCTCGAAGACTTTGTGGTACTGGTTGATAATGGCGTCGAGCTGCGCCCTGAAGTCGGTGTCCTGAAAGGCAGATGCGTCAGCAGGAGAGAGAGAGTGAACTCTCTGAACTAGGTTCAACAGCTTGCATGTCTGTGCACCAAGCAGGGAGCCTTTTGAGGAGCCCACGATTTCAAAGGGAAGGATGGCTTTGCGTGACCTGTGCGTCACTTCAAGTTGGCATGAGCCGCTGGCAGCAATGGCATTGCCATTATAATCTAATAGCTGGCAGGCTGATGGGAGGATGGCTGGTTTGACACAAAGGCTTAGGAGGTCAGACTGCGCAATGAGATTGGCGGAGGCACCAGTGTCCAGGTGGAATCGTATTTGGGACCAGTTGACCGTAAGGGTGGCACACCACTCATCGTCTGGATCGATGCTGTATACCAATAGAGGCTGGATTCTTTGCTTCGGGGACACCCTGTTTTTTGTAACGATACCGACTCGAAAAGGCACCTTCGGGTCCTCGGTGTCAATATCGGGTAGCAGGTCTGAATCAGACTCGGTGACCGTGGGTTGAATGGCCCGGACATTCCTGCGAGGCTGGCTGGAGCGACGAGGGTTGGCAGGCTGAGCTGATCTGCATAAAGCAGCATAGTGGCCAAGTTTGCCACATCTCAGGCATCATCGGTATTTGGCAGGGCATTGCCGCTTTAAGTGGGCGGAGCCACAGTTGCCATACGTTGTAGCGTCAGTACGTTCGCTGCGCCACCGCGCATGCACGGTGCGGTCGTACGTGGTGCGCACCTGCGCAGTATGTACGTCGTCGTCGCTGGCCCCTCGTTCGGTGCGCACAAGCGCGGGAGTCCGCGAAAAGTGCGTAAAATGGCCGCATTCATCCAGGCTGAGGCCCTGGAGTTGCTCGATTGCTTGGACCCGTTCTGCCTCGTGGGGACCATGCGCGCCGTTTCAGCCGCCTGGATGTGGGAATACCGACTAATGGCGTGTTCATGTAGCACGCAGGTCTCGATGGTAATCGCTAGGGTGAGCTGCTTTACCTTGAGGAGCTGCTGGCGTAGGGGGTCCGACTGAACACCGAAAACGATCTGGTTGCGTATCATGGAGTCGGAGGTGGGCCCGTAATTACAGGACTGCGCAAGGATGCGGAGGTGGGTGAGAAAGGACTGGGAAGGTTCATCCTTACCCTGCAAACGCTGTTGGAATACATAACGCTCGAAACTTTCATTCACCTCGATGTTGCAGTGAGTGTCAAACTTGAGGAGGACCATCTTGAATTTTGATTTATCTTCACCATCAGCAAAGGTGAGAGAATTGAAAATGTGGATGGCATGTTCCCCGGCCGTGGATAGAAAGAGAGCGATCTTCCTGGTGTCTGAGGCAGCTTCCCGGTCTGTGGCTTCAAGGTAGAGCTGGAAGCGTTGTTTGAATATCTTCCAGTTGGCCCCTAGGCGGGCGGACGCTGTCCATTTTGCAGGTAGGTCTAAGAAGTTTGAACATCCCTCAACTCCTGGTATCATGTTGTGTTGGGTGCTCTGGATCCGTGGAACACACACAGGCCACCAACACTTAAAATAGTACAACACTATTTTATTAAGTTAGAAACTGTTGAACATACTTTCGCTGTGGGTTAACACGATGTTAGATTAAACTAAAGACCTATGCCTGTCCTAATCAGTCTATGCACTCAGCACATGGTGAAGATCTGTGCTGTAAGCTGTAAGCTCTGTCCTGAGAAGCTGCATCCCGAATGAACGGGAACTCTGATGCCCTCTGTCTATATAGTGAGTGTGCTCTAACTGGTGATTGGCTGCAGTGTTGTGTGTGTTAATTGGTCTTGCTGTGTGTCCATCAGTGTGTGTGTCTGCACCATGATATACTGGTGTATATTAAGAGAAAAGGGCAGCGGGCAGAACAAGGTGGCACGGCAATGCCAATGATATTAGTAAGTCGGCTGGGGCCCTGCGTCTCCAGGCCTTTCAGTGGATGTCCACCAAGCGCATCAAAGGCCTGAGGGAACAGGAAGCAGCAGGCGGCCTCCATCTCTGTTGTGTATCCTGGGGACACACCTAGATGTAGCACTAGATCATGGAGGATGAAGAAGAGTGAGGATCAGTGAGTGGGCACTGGTGAGGTCACTGTTCCTAGCCCGGGGAATGGAAATCTGTCACATTACAATATTCACCATTAAATAATTTCACACCTGTGACATGTGAAGCCTCTGTCACTTTAGTCTTCACAACTGGCCTGCCCACATCCCCATCCCCTGTTCCCCCAGCTCCCCCTCATGGCCACCCCACCTCCCGGCACAGTGGTCCATGATCAAAAGCCCCCCATGTAGACCCCATCATGAGGATTCATGTGAGTGCGGTGACAGCAGAAAGACAAGAGTCAGACTTAATCAGAACCTGAGAAGCACCAGAGCTTTCCTCACAGCCATTGGCCATCACTCTCATGCCTTGTATTGGGAGCAGCTGGCAATGCCAGCACAGGCCCATCGCCATGAAATGATGATACAAACACCCTTGGCGGATGGAACAAGATGGCCGGGGAGGGGCCGGTGTGACTGTGGCAGGTAGGTAGGGGGGTTAGGAGGGGTTTGCGCTGACGGACACAGCCTCATCTCAGGAGAATCTGGAGACAATAAAGGCTTCCCTGGTCCTCCAGGCATGTCGCACTCTTGCCGTTGCCTGTCAGCCACCCTCCAGCTCCTGCTGGTCCGCCTCCTCCTCCTCATACAGTATGTCGCCCCGCAGGTGTACAAATTGTGGAAGGCACAGCAGACCACCACAAACCAGGAAATCCTCTGGGGGGTGTCCTGTAGAGGACCGGCAGACCGGTCCAGGCATCAAAACCACATTTTCAGCAGCCCGATGCACTGTTCAATGACAGCACAGGTGGCAGTGAGGGTCTAATTTTATCTAGTCTCCGCCTCGGTCTTAAGCCTCCACACCAGCATCATCAGCCATGACCTCAGCAGGTAACTGTTGTCCCCCAAAAGCCAATCCATCATCCTGGGGTGGTCCTCAAAGACTCCAGGGATCTCCGAGTGCTCCAGGATGTAGCTGTCATGCACGATCCCTGAAGCGGCGGTTGCACATGATCTGAACATTCAGGGAGAGGAACCTTTTCCTGTTAATATAGAACACTCCCTGATGCCCTGGTGCTCGCAAGGTACCTGGATCTGGGGCATGCCAGAATTGGTGGTGAATCCTGCAGCCTGGGCACTTTGGTAGGCCTGGCCTAGGTTGAAGGTGACACATTCGGATGCCCGGGCATACAGAGCATCCATCACCTAACAAATGCACCTGTGGACTGAAGATTGCAGTATGTCACACAGGTCCCCGCTCGAGCCCTGGAATGTCCCAGCGGAGAAAAATCTTTGACTCCAGTGACCTTCACGGCCACTAGGAGTGGGTATCCTGCCCCGCCACGGGGTGTCATGTCCACGCAGATGTGGCACAGGTGTCGCAATGTCTCCCTGCTGAGACACAGTCTTCTGCGGCAAATGCTGCCCATCAGCTCATGGAAGGACCAACAGCTTCTGTATACCTTGGGCAGTCGCTGGCCTCCCCTTCTAGTCTCCTCGTGAGCCTGATGGGCACCCAGATCTTCAGGGTGTGCGGCAGCCCCCTGCACATGTGGTGCAGCCTCCAGTCTGTGATGGTCTTGCTGGCAACTTCAGCGTCCGCCCACCTCAGCTGCGACAAGCACAGCGGGGGCACCCTCCGTGGGATCGACACCAGCAAACATATTTGTATCTGGAAGGAATTGGAGAAGGAGACAGACCAACAATTAGTTAGGCTTTCCATCCGGGACACTTAAATATCCCAAGCCTCTCACACTCTTACCATGAATGTCCCGCCATCTCTCAGAGTGCCATCCAGTGAGCCAGTTGTACTGGCAAACCTCACTCTGCCCACTCATCCCTGGGCAGATCAGGACCCTAGACCCCAGGCCTCTGTCAGCAACATGAGAGAGGTTGTGCCTAGTTGTCGTCCACTCATCCAGACATTTACCCTTTGACTGCGAGAGCGTCCTCAATGCTGAAGCCCTTCTCTTTAGTGTTTGACTGTTGGCAGCTGCCTCAATGGTGCTGATGCTCCTAGAGTTCAGCCACATTCTTCAGGCATTTAAGGTTGCAGGACGTCCTGTCCACTATTCATTCTCTCAGATATGGCACCTGTCTCTTCGAGACTTGAGAGTTCAGGAAGAGCTATCACAGCTAACAAGGCGAACCCCTCCTATGAAATAGCCTTCAGCTGTGAAGCTAGAGGCTGCTCACAGTCAAAGGGAGTGAAATTGACTTTCAGCAGAGAAGCTACAGCAGGGCTCTGTCCTGGGAGAGTTTGGTAGGACAGACAAGCTGTAGATGTGGCTGCCCCTGTTATGGGACTCCACAAGATTTAAAGATGATTTGAAAGCCTCACAGACATAAAGCCCCTCACTCCCCTCTCTCCCACTGGCCCAGGGGCAACCACATATCTAGACCCCTTCAGCCCCCAAACAACCCTATACCCTCTTGAGCACTGGGGTAACAGTTCCGATGCCCTTGGGCTGCATGCCGATAAATGGATAAATGGAATGGGCTACTCCCCTCCTCATTTTCCCTCAGTAGCCATTATGTCAGCTTCCTGTTTTTGTAAAGGAGTACTAAATACGCCCAGGTGACTTCTCGCTGGAGGATCAGGTGACTCCTGGGAGGCCGATGCATTTGACTTCAATCTCACTGTTGAGAAATGAATACAATTAGGCTTCTTGGCCTTCTCACCACTTTTGGGCGAGGTCTGGAACTCGCCATTGGGAGCGGGCCAGGTGAATTGGAAAATAGTTCCCACCTAGTGCAAATCTCAATTTTGACCTCTCCCGTGATTAACGTGGTGTGCCTGGACCAGCGCCGGGGGCAACGCGGTCGTTGAATCATGCCCTATGTGTGTTTTCCATATGTAATAGCACAGCAGAGACATTATGGAGGAGAATATCCCTTGTCACCAAGCAGCCATCCTCTCCTCCTTCATGGTGGCTCCAGACGGTGGGAATGGTTTACTGGCACAGAATAAAAACATTGTGGCTGCTTCCAGAAGAGTGGACATTCACCAACATTATGCTTTATATCCGGTTGGCTAACATTTATACATTTAGGGGGTTGAATCCTTTACGGATCTAATATATCATCCTGTTGAGTTGTGGTGCTCACAAAACCATTGGGAGAGGTCCATGGCTCCTTGTAACATTGGGAATCCCACTAATCTGGCAAACCCGCACATCCCTTCCTCTTGCTTCT
This sequence comes from Scyliorhinus torazame, assembly GCF_047496885.1. Taxonomy (NCBI): domain Eukaryota; kingdom Metazoa; phylum Chordata; class Chondrichthyes; order Carcharhiniformes; family Scyliorhinidae; genus Scyliorhinus; species Scyliorhinus torazame. Next base: position 245,212,321 of record NC_092713.1, read on the forward strand.
CTCTGCCTAAAGAGAAGACATTGAAGTATCTCTCCTTGTATACAGAGCCTCTCGAAGCTCCCTGATGCAGTGACATATGATGAACCGTGAGGTGCTGGCGATGTCGCCTGCTCTCACATGACAGTGTCCTAAGGAGTCAAAATTGATAACCATTGTGATCTTGATGGCAGTCCTTGCCTCATCCTGCTCTGTGACTATAGGCTTAGTTGAAGAAAAAGACAGTGTACTGATCCACCTTTGATAAATAATAGGTACCACAGACACTGATCCTGACTGAGCTGGAGGCAGGGGTAGGGCTCTCAGATGACCTTAGATGTGTGCAGCCTCCAGTTGAGAGATCTCTTCCTCCTCCCTCTGCACACAGTTTCCTCCCTCTGCTGCCTAGGCTCCAGCTTTGCAACATACTGTAGCCTAAAATGACAGTAACTGTAGCCCTCAATAGTGATAGCAGGCTTTCTGTTTCAAACTTTATTGAACTCTTTGGAAATTTACAATACCACTCAGTTCTGACTCTAATTTGACAGCCCTTCCAACAAGATAAGTTGTTATCTTGTAATTCTCCTAGTAATTCTGCAGCAGCAAAAGTTAGAAGCACCTCACCTGAAAGGCCTATGCTGATCTCTTTAAATCCAGCTGGTGGGGACATCCACATGCAATGAAGTGCATGGTCTGCAATGAATGTTTAAGAGAGACCAGTAACAGGACTTCCAAGTTCTTAAATAGCAAGTCAGGCACGGAAACATGGTTAGATCCTCAGTGTGTCATGATTTGACACTTTGCATGTTTTCAGAGCACAAACAGCAAGCCCATGTTATCGCCCATTCCAATATAGAGTTTGGCCCAGGTCGCAGTGAGAGCTGAAACCAATGGCACCACATGCTGAAATGTGTCTTTAAGAGATAGCAGCATGACATCACTAGAAGAGAAGTGTACCATATGATTAAGTTTTAGTTTCATGTTTGCATGTGAGTTGAACACAACTCTATTGTTGATGTCTCCGAGTTTTATACCCATGTGTATCTGTACTCATGAGTCTGGTCTTAACAAGTTAACCCAAGAAATGTTTACCCAATCCCCCAAGAATGACATATCATTATAGAAACACAGCATGGTGATCAGCGGTGATCAAACAGCCTGGCAGCAAGATTGAGTACAGGTACAAACATGGTGAACAGTCTTAGATTTTGTTACATTGCATGAGGTGTCTCTTGAAGTTTTGGCCAGACCACAATAAACTCACAGCATCTGAGTGTGTTAAATCCGCAGCCTAGCGACTGCATAGAAATGTTTTAAAGACACAGTGCAGAGAATGTGCTCAAATCAAAAGCTTGCAAGCAGACGGATTTCTCATGGCGAGATTACAGCATGTAGCCTGTCAGTTCAATGAGTGTGACAGCACATTGAGAGGATGAGCACTGGGTGAGATCAATTGGGAAAGGTGAGTGACCAGGGTGGGGCTGGATTGATAACAAGCGGGAAAGTGACATGTAAAAATGTCAGAAAATTGGGCTGCAGGAGTTGCTGAACAATAAATTGAATAAAACAAGAAGGAAAGTCAAAGGGATATTGTTAGAATGGCCACAAAAATCCCCATTTTGAATTGGCGATGCAGCTGACCTAACATCCAAATTCAAAATGTTTAAATAGTGGACGGAATTATAGTTTCTTGATTTAGGTGTGTCTGAATCAGACAGGCAAGCCATTAAAAATCGCTAGCTCTTGGGCATGAAGGGTTACACACGCTGAGCAAGTGAGGGTTAATAGAGGAAGAGCTAAAGGATCCTCAAAAGATATGGACTGCATTAAAAAAATGATTCCGAGTCAGATTAAATTTTCATATTTATTAAGTTGTCATTTTGACAACAACCTACAAAATTCATAACCATATGGTCAGCAGATGCAGAGAAAAGGGTACGCACTGCGATTTTCAGACTAACAGACAGGATTGTTGAGTTGGTGATTACATCCATTACCATGAAATCATTCCAGCAAGATATGTTACACAAGCTCCGGACTACTCAGAGGATGGGTGTAAATAAAAAGCGATTCCCACAGGTCGATGAAGCTTACAGGTCTTAAGCGCAACCTAGGTTGTCGAGACGCTCGCAAGCACCCAAACCTATCACGACATAAGGAAGGTTTGGTATTCTGTATGCACCAAGCGAATTCCTAGTTTTCCATCAATACTGCAAGACATGTGGCAGAAATGGCCATTGGCAATGGCAGTGCACGAGAGCAAAGACTAATGCAAAAAGTATGTGCACTGATTAAATCAGATTGTAGATAATGAGTACCTTCAAACAATAAGAATGACCATCCAGTATACCATAAGAAATAGATATATGAGGTGACTGACAAACCAGAATATGATAATGCTGTGCACAGCAAGACAAGAACTAATCTAATGACCTAGCTAATGCCTGATTTACATGGTGAAAAGCCTAATTCTCTAATGTGGACAGACCTAGATCTACACATTGCAATGTTACACCTGAGAGTGACACTTTTATGTACAACTGTTCCATCACTGGCAGAGCTCATGTTTGGTAAACCAGTCGTACCAGTATACCGAGCCTTACCCATTCTATTCTCTCAGAAACTAGATAATAACTAAACAGCTTAACTACAAGAGAAGATGACCAATGTGCAAATTAAAGTGTGGATAAAGATTTGTTGAATTTATAGTTGTGACAACAAGGATCCAGGATAACACAGAAAGTATATGGCAACTAGCCCAGGACACAAGCATTTGTTCGAAACCAAAGTCTTATGACGTCATTACACACAAAGGCATAACAGTGAGGCATAACCTAGGACAAAGCAGATCCTTTCCAGCTCCTCAATCATCGGACAGTCCTATTGCCTCTGGGACAAGATCCTAAATACAACCAGGAGAAACAGCTAAGAATTACAATCCCACAGATCACTTTGAGCAATTAAAAAAAAGTCCAGACAATGTTACTATGACAACAACTGAGCATACCAGCAGATTGCCTTTGCACTTTTGAGACTTAGAAATGCATTAGTTCCAGACACTTTACATAATAGTAACTAAACATGTATTGTAAATAAGAACAGAAAATGCTGTAAAGACTCAGCAGGTCTGGCAGCATTTGTGGCGAGAGTAACAGAGCCAACCTTCTGAATCCATATGACACTTCTTCAGAGCCAGCATCTGCAGTATTTTGCTTTTATTTTATGTGTTGTAAATAGTTATACATCTTTAGAATGGGAGAAAGTTTCTTTAAAAAGAAAGGGGATGGCGTAATATGCCTTTGAGGGATAACAGCATGCCATCATTAGAAGGGAAGTGTGTCATGTGATTCAGTTTTAGTTTCACCTTTGCCTGTGTGAAAAGCATGACACATATCTCTGCTGCTGATGTTTTCAGATGTTATACCTGTAAAGTTGTTCTCATGTGCCGAGTCACAATAAATGAAACCACAACTTGTTTACCTAGTCCCTTATGAGTGATTGGTGCCTTTATATCAGTATAAAACATGACACTGAGCCCAATTTTGTGACGTTGCAGATTTAGCAATCAAATGTTGCTCAAGTGTCATTTGTGAGTTCTTCATACCCACTTCCATTGAAGGTGTGGTGGGGCAGTGAGTCACAGAACAACATGTTGATGCATTGCTCAGGAACTGAGCAAAATATTGCATGTGGTCTCAGTCCTCTACTGGACGTCCTGCTGGAGGAGGCCCAGGGGCAAAAGCTTAACCAATGACAAATCAGATCCATTCCACGTTCAGGGTCCCTTTCTCACCAACAGAAGGATACCACCTTGTCCTCCTAACTCTATCTTCTGCAACAGCTGATGCTGCTCTGTCTGGTCTGATATCCTCCCTCCATTCCTCATTCAGACCAAGAGAGACTTCTGGCAATGTGCCGGTGATTAAGGATTCCTTTTCATCTGGTGACAACAATAGGAAGTTACAATAAGTAGAGTCGCATAGACTTAACTGTTTTCAGTCATCCGAAAATTTTCATAATAAATATTGCTTAAGTGTTGAAGTCATATAAACTGTATCCCTGGATGACTCCTGCTGTGTTTCTCCTCTTCACAGTTACATTAGAAGATTAAAACATGAATATCCTTTTAAGTGGTGAGTAACCCTTTAAGAAGTGCTTAAAAATGACATCAACACTGTTTTTATTCATGAACAGCTAGTCACTTTTAGGAGAGGGTAGCTCGTTGAAGTTTTAGTCATCAAAATGTCATTCAACCTCTTTACTGAACACAAGTGGACATTTGAAACAGATATCAGCAATTTAACAAGACTCCAGGTGGCAGTTCCTAGCACTGGTTTCAGCTCCTTTGTTAGGATGATGCATTACTCCAAGCCTGGAATTTTCCATTCCAGACCAAAGTCTCTTGGCGGTGGTGGTGGTTGGGGGTGGGGAGGTGGAGGTTACTGGGGCTGTTGCCTGCCATGGAACCTAGTGGGAATTCATGCCACATCATGCGATGTTGAGCCTATTAATTATGCATTCGGGAGTTCCTGATGTACTGTGCAGCAGGGTAGGTTGGATGACACACACTGTCATCATATCTGAGCATCATATTTAAAAAGTACCTCAACATCAACTTATTTGTCGTGTATGCACTATTGAAGGAGGAGATGGCCCAGCGATCCTAGGGAGTTCCAGCCTCCAGCTGCCCTAGGCTGCCTTCCTGGTGAGTCCTGACATGACCACTGTACGTTGGCCCAGATGTTTTCCGAATAATTGGATGGCAGGGTCAATTCTGGTTGAGGCTTTATCTGCATTCCATTATTGGAATCCAAAATGGCTTTGTTCCAGCCTTTGGAGGGAATGGTGACCCACCGTGATGGGCGGGAGCACACATTCCCACTGTCACTTCAGACCAGAGGATAAACTATTTTTCAACTCCTGACACAATGTTCCCTCCCGCGGTCTACCTGCCTCTGTGGGACTGGAAAATCCCAGCCAAAATGTCGCCTAAACTAACAATCGACAACCTGGCGATCCAAGATGAAAATGTTCGCAAGGAGCTATGTCTGGCGGCCTGAGTTCGAGACAGATATTGAGAATCTGGTAAAGCAGTGCTCCTTGTGCCAGGAGTACCACAAGTTCTCACCTTTGACCTCTTTGCACCCATGGGAATGACCAGGAAGACCATGGGTATGGGTACACGTGGACTTCGCTGGCCTGCTCCTGGGTTCAATGTCTTCAGTATGGTCACGCCCACTTGAAATGGTTAGAAGTCCTCCACGACTTCACAGGCAACAATAGAAAAACTCCGGCAAGGTTTTTGCACCCATGGCATATTAGAGGTCCTCATATCTGATAATGGTAACCCCTTCACCAGTGGAGAATTTCAGGCACTCAAGAAGTCAAATGGCATTAAACACATCCGAATGGTGCCGCACCATTCATCATCTAATGGGCTGGCTAAACAGGCAGTTTAAACATTCAAAACTAGAATGAAGAAACAGCCTGCTACCCTGAATACAAAATTGGCCCAGTTCATCTTTGACTATAGAACCACGTTGCACAAAGTGATGGGAGTTGCACCAGTGGACTTGGTAATGGGACGGCTACGGCATACCAGGCTCAGCCTACTGTTTCTCAATTTGGAGGGGAAGGTGGATTCAAAGCAGGAGACCCAAAGAAGGAACTACGACACCAGAAGACCCAAAAGGACTTTGAGACCAGGAGATGGGGTCAATCTGCGGAACTTTGGAGATGGCTCCCAATGGATGCCAGGAATTTTCCTGCAAAAGTCTGGTCCAGTTTCTTTCAAAGTCAATGTCCAAGGAAAGGCCATGAAAAAACACTTGAACCACCTGAGAAATGGCAAAACCCACTCCAGCGGAGACAATTTCAGCAGTGACAATGTCCTTGATTCCTTGATGCCCATTGCGACTACCTCCGGCAATGGAACACAGCCTTTGGCAGATCCAAGAGTTGTTCCCACCTAATGATAAAAGTTTGAGGTCCAAAATAGAGACTGAGGAAATTGAATTTTTGCCTGAGGTCAGCACTGAAGATGAGGCTTCGTCTGTGGCCCTGGACGCTCAACAATGGAGCGACGATCCACAGTCCACTTCACGCTCTTGATCCGGCTCCACCTACCGCCAAGACGAGGCCTTGTGCCAATCGACGAAAGTGGCCTCATCGCTGCTGGAGTAAGTTGGATGATTCGGACTTGAGGGGAGGGATGTGATGACCCTCATGAGGACCAGGGGAAAATCGCTGATTGATCTCCTCATGGGCTTCGTAGAATAGAACTTCCCATGGTAAGTGCATGGAGGACCACCCAGCTGGGGCTAGTTACCTTTAAATGGAGCGCCCAGACCCTGACTGGCTATTCCCAATAGTCCTGAGCTGGGACATTTGTTTTGTATGTCATGGTAGCGACTTACTTTCAATTTAAAATAAACTAGTTCAGCCTTTCACTCCGTGCATCCTGGAATTATGACATACGCTATTAAATTATCAATGATCTGCATTGGAATTATTCCCATTTTGGGATGAAGATATTGTAATAAGTGTTTGAATATCTAATGATGCTGTGGGCATTACACAAACTATACAAACAAATTATGATAGCACTAATTATTTTTGTTTTAATCCAATATTTTTGTACTTACCAATGTTAAATTGGCAGCACAGTAGCAGGATAGCATGGTGGCACAGTGGTTAGCACTGTTGCATCACAGCTCCAGGGTCGCAGGTTCGATTCCCTGCTTGGGTCACTGTTTGCATGGAGTCTGCACTTTCTCCCCGTGTCTATGTGGGTTTCCTCCGGGTGCTCCAGTTTTGTCCCACGAGTCCCAAAAGACATGCTGTTAGGTGAATTGGACATTCTGCATTCTCCCTCTGTGTTCCCGAACAGGCGCCGGAATGTGGCAACTAAGGGATTTTCGCAGTAACTTCATTCATTGCAGTGTTAATGTAAGCCTACTTGTGACAATAAAGATTATCATTCTAATAGCTAAGTTAATAAATCTCATGCCATCAGCAAAATGCTATTTCTTTTGGCCCCCAAGTGCCTGATTAAAAGCAGTAGGTGGGAAAACCTTCTGAACCACTTCCAATCCGTCAGCATTACTTTGGTGGAAGTATTGCAGACATTTTCCAGCCACAGTGATACTTTACAGAGAACTCTCAAACCATTTCACTGACTAGTAGCTAAAGTAAAGAGATACAATACAATGTAGGCGACGTTTCTGGAGAAGTGGCTGTGGTGATGTGCATCAATGTAAATACATGTAGGCTTGCTAGACACTAGAGGGAGCACCAGAGACATCACACACACACTCAACCAATGGATCAGTTAGATAGGACACGACCGATGGACATTCACGATACACACAGAGGTGGCACAAACCCAGGAGGGCATTACGCCAACCCATAAATAAAGGACACCACACACATGATCTGCCTCTTTCCAGTGGAGACAGTCAGTGAGTACAGACACAGGGTTGATTCAATATCACTCCCACCACGTGGATTGTAGCAGACTGGTTAGTCAGTCTGGGTAGCTATAGTAGGATTAGCAGTAGTGTCGAACCCGAGTAATAGAAGTGTAAATAGTTTAATAAACGTGTTGATGTTATCTCCATGTCTGAACCTTCCTTTGTCAAGTGCACCACAAGGAAGCTGCTTATGCTACACCTAGAGCATAACAAATCAGTGGCATCCCTATTGATCTCAAAGTAGTGCTTGGACTGACAATAAAAACAAACTGATAGCACTGTGTGAAGCTGTACTGTTCTGATGTGGATAATGTTCACATTACATTGTGTCTCACAATCTTTTTGCAGTGTTAGGTGCATAGTAAAAACCTAGAATTGCTTCCTATTCACTTTTATGAGTCTTTTTGTTGTACACGCTGCAGCCAATGTTAAATGATTGCAATTTTTTACAGTCTGAATGTTATATGCATAGACAAAGGCTACATAGTAAGTTTTTATATGTTAACATGCAGAATTTATGGAAGTCACAAAAGACCAGAGGAAAAGCATTTGACTATTCCGGTTCTCATAAATGCTCTGCCATTCAATTAGATCATGATTGATTTTCACCTCAACTCCATTTATCATCTTTGTTCCACATTCTGTACCTAACAAATATCTCCCAAACTCCAAGTCTTGAAAATTTCAATCGATCCAGCATCCACCATCTCTTATTGTTAAGAAAATATTCTGATTAGTCTTTCTGAGATCCAAAGTGGATCATGTTACCCTTCACTTTGAACACCAGTTGCCATGGTTTAGCTACTAATTTCGTTCATGCCACATTGTGACTTTCTGATCCTATACACACAATATGCTGTGCTCCCAACCAAGGCTCAACTGTGAACTTAAAGATATCCAAGTCTCCATTCCTTCATCCAAGTCACCTATATACACAATCAAAAGTTAATGCCCATTCCATGTCCCTGGGAACACTCATGATGCTTATGGCCATACTAGTCTGAAAGCACCTGCCCTTCTTTGATCTCAGGCCTGGTTAGTATGTGGATGGGTGACAGCCTGGGAATACCAGGTGCAGTAACCTTTTAACAGCTGGGTGCGGTGGCCCACGCCTGTTATCTGGCTGCACAGTGGTAGAGGCTGTTGGACTGCTTGAAGTGAGGGGGTCAGGGCTGCCAGCTAACTGAGCCGATCAGGCATCTGCATTAAGTTCAACACCAGATGATATTCCGGGGAGTAACCTCGCACCACCAGGTATGATAAAGAAGGGGAACATTCATGATGATTCAGCAACCAACTCCTACTTCGCAACCAATTACCAATGCAGAGAAATATGCAAAGTGTCTCACAGTAGAACACTTGAACTCTTAATGCAATTGGGATTATCTTGAAGTTATCTGAATAATCAGTAACACAAATGTCCAATTTAATGCACATCACGTAACACAAGTTAAAACATTAACTGATCTTTACAAGAAATGAAAAGGATAGGAGTGCTTTCTAAAAAACATTAAAATATTTGTATTTGCTTGGATTGTCAGACAGTTTGAAACAAAGCAAGTTAACAGCCTCCAGTATATTGCCTATTTAGATGAACTACTAAGACCCAGTGCTGAAATCATTCTTTAATTAGAGTATTCACTCTTCTTGTTGTTTAATTACTGTCAATGTTTCTCATTCCTTTGCTTAGAAGATTCTGAGCTCATTAAGTTGGGTAACCTGAATTAACACAATTTTGAGATCAAACCCTTCCTCCATTCTCTAATTTTTAAGTGATTAAATTAGTATCCTGGGAAAAGGTTGAGAACATTTTGTTCGCTAGCTATGGTCCTGATTTCAAGTCTCCAATCACGTGAAAATCATATTGGGTGCAGTCAAAATGATTGGAAATTACTTCACCCCTCTGATCCGGTTCATTTCTCTTTAGGTGTGAATATTACCCTGGTTTTTCTTGTTATAAATTTAGAGCACCCAATTATTTTTTCCAATTAATGGGCAATTTATCGTGGCCAATTCACTGTACACATCTTTGGGTTCTGGGGGTGAAACCCACGCAAACACGGGGAGAATGTGCAAACTCCACACGGACTGTGACCCAGTGCCGGGATGGAACCTGGGACCTCGACGCCGTGAGGCAGCTGTGCCAACCACTGCGCCATTGTGCTGCCCTTTAACCTGATTTTTTGAACAGGAGAGGATGCCCATCTCAAATTGGCAGGGTCTTTCTTAAATATGAAGATCCAAGCCCAATTATGTAATTGGAAATCAATCTGCTATTTTATTCTGATGCCTGAGTAGGAGACCAGCATTGATTACTCTGCAAAACTAAATCTGTCAGGAATGGATTGTCAACCAGAAGATGCCCAGTACATCAATTTTTAATTCTATTTTCAGATTTCCTAGCAGGTGAGGAGTCACAGAATTTGTTCTGAGAGAGGAGAGATGGAAGATGATAGAGAGAGAGGGGAGAAGAGACATAAGAGAGAGAGAGAGAAAGAGAGAGAGAGACCTGGGTGTTTGCAACAACATCCAGCAGCCTCTCTGTCATTGCAAAAATGGTGGGACAGCCCTGAATCCAAACGTCCCACCCCCGACCACAGTACCTACTATTTATGAGGAGGTGGGAATGGGTCAAGATTGGCTCATGTGCAATTGTGAATGCAACTGCCCGTAAAAATGCCACCTTGGTGTGAAAAGTGTGTGAAACCTGATGTGTGCAAATTAGACTTGGTAGCAACAGGTCTGAACTTAGTGGGTGTGTTTGAGTAGCCAAGATGCCTTTTTGGCGATCTGGTCCAATAGTCTGAAATAGATATTCTGAGCATGGGTGCTAAGGTCTGCCCATGGTGGCTACTGGGTGAGTTGGAATGTCAAGTGGAGGGGAAAGGGTTGGGGATTGGGGAGCATGGGCTCGCACTAAGTGGCTTAGGGGCTATAAAGTTCCAAGGAGGGTGGACAGAGGAGCATATGTTGCCATGGAGGGTGTAAGAAGCCTGGGGATGGGCAGAGGGGTAATATGTTGGAATGGAGGATATGAGGGGTATTAGGGCATGGTGTGAGGTGGCATGGATGGGGAATGTGTGGGCAGAGATGAGGGGATGTGAGGGGTTGAGGGAGGAGGACTATTTTTTTTATTTAAAAGAAAAACTTCAATACAGTGTTGGTGCACCGAAGCAGGGCATCCGCCCACACACCACTACATTTGGCATCCGCCCACACACCACTGCATTTGGCATCCTCTGCACTCATTCCAGGGTTCTTCCCTTTGGAGAATCTGAATTCAGAAGAAGGTTTATATTGCACTTGTGTTAACTCTGTTTCTCTATCCACAATTCTCCCAGACCTACCGAGTAATTCTAGGACTTTATGGGCGCAATCTTCCCAAAAGGGAACAAAGTTCCCAAGCGAGCGTGCTTAGCCAAGTGTTTCCTGTCACTTGCAGTTCCGTGAAACACGTGGATATTCAACGCGACTTGCTTTGAATAAGGGGCCTAAATGGGGAAGCCTCGTTCTTTACAACGGGGAGCTCCGCTCGTCAGAACACCCCATTGTCGCAAGAGGTCATGGCGTCTCGATCTCTGAGGCTCACAAAAAATAAAAACACCTCCCCAGCCCAAATGCAACATGGAAGGGTCCCCGGTCTGCACCCCAGGCAACCCCAGCCCAATCACACACACGTAGAAAATGCCAGTTTGGCATCCTGGCAGTGCCAACCTGGCAGTGCCCCCTGCCAGCTGGTAGTGCCACGGTGCCCAGATGGAACTAGCAGTGCCAGGGCACCACTCTGCCCACAAGGGCATGCAGCTGGGGGCCTCCAATCCCTTGGAGGCCCCCACGAGTGCTGGTCCGTCTGGCCCCAGTTTGTGGGGACCAGTACCAAACGGCACTCACCCGAAGTCCCCGAGGCAAAGGGATTGAATCCCAAAGCCTTAGGTACCTTGGGAATCTGCACATTAGAATAAGGCTTACTACCTCACTCTAATATGCAGATTTTCCAACCTGTCGCAAGATTGCATTGAATCTCACGAGGCGTTGCAAGCCGGGTAGATCCTAGGAGTGGGGTCTCCCGGTTTTCACCGGCTACGCTGCGCCACAGCGAGATGGTTTTCTGGCGCAGAATGGCCAGAAGATCGTACCCTATGTTTTTCTTTGATACCTCCAGTATCTGCAGTATTCAGCTTGGTGTGGGAGAACCTGAACTGGACATTTTGGAGTTCAAATTCCCACAGAGTACTGCTAACCCTGCCTACTGCTTAGAAAGTGTATGATGGATCAGGGCAGAGCTCCTGCTCCTGGTTTTCAGTCAAAATGTGGTATTTGTGTGGTAATAGAGTATCAAAAAATCTATGAAGATCCCATTTGTGAAGTTCATGCCAAATCTGTGGCCTAGTTCTTTGAAGAGAAAGCAGCTTTTCAAAAACACTAATGGATCAGCTCACCCACTTGCACAAGTCACCCCATCTGTTGACTTAGCAGGACTAGTGTGTAGGTCAACTGGAACAGGAAGATGCCAGTAATTGCTGGGATCAAACAAGTTGGGCTAATTGAGTGGAATGCAATTCTCATAAATGAAAGGCATGGATTATTTAAATAAAAATAATGAATCCTTCAACAGTAAAAAAAAACATATAAATGTTTAAATTCTAACACCATGGCTTTGATTTTTGGTCCCACAGTAATCATTCAGCTTATGATTGACTAACAGCATTGCTATCTCCAATGCAACGTTTTGCATGAATCATTACAATCGCTCCTAGTATCCCTCTAGCCTGCTCATTTAGTATAAGGGAAATACATCAGACAGTTGATTTCTCTTCTTTTGAAGCTGGGAATTAATTTCGCATTGCTGAGGAGTATGAAATAATGTCATTCCAGTAGCATTTGATGTTGTTATTACCATTAAAGGAAAATCTTTTCTCTAGTATTCAGCAACAGGTGAACATACGAACAAGGAGCAGAAGTAGGCCATTCAGCCTCTCGAGCTTGCTCTGCTATTTAATAAGATCATGGCTGATCTTATAGTAACCTCAAGTCTGCACTCTACCTATTCCTATTCCTGATAACCTATCACCCCATTGCTTACCAAGAATCTATCCACCTCTACCTCAGAAATATTCAAAGGCTCTGCTTCCACACATTTTCAGGAAGAGAGCCCAAAGACTCAGGACCCTCTGAGAGATAAAATTTCACTTAATCTCCATCTTAAATGGGCGATCCCTTACATTTTTAAACAGTTTTAGTTCTAGATTCTCCCACAAGAGGAAACATCCTCTCCACATACACCCTGTCAAGACCCCTCAGAATCTTTTATGTTTCAATCAAGTCACAGCCCTTCCTGTTTTAAACTCCAGCAGAAAAAAGTATCGCCTGTTAACATTTCCTCATAAGTCAACCCACATATTCCAGGTATTGTTTTAGTCAATCTTCTCTGAACAGCTTCGAACAATTTACATCCTTCCTTCAAGTAACCAATACTGTCCACCGTATTGCAAATGTGGTCTCACTAGTGCTCTGTACAACTGAAGCATAACCTCCCTACTTTTGTGTTCAGTTCCCCTTGCAATAAATGATAACGTCCTATTAGATTTCCTAATTACTTGCTGTATCTGCCTCCAAGCCTTTTATGATTCATGCACTGGAACACCCAGATCCCTCTGCACCTTGCAATCTCTGATCATTTAGATAATGAGCTTCACATTTTCCTACCTGTTTCATTCCACCCATTTGCCAGATCTTTATCCATTCTCTTTACCTATCTTTTTTTTGTAGCTCCTTTATGTCCTCTTCACAACTTACTTTCCTGCCGATCTTTGTGTCATCAGCGTTTTTGGAAACCGTCCCTTCAATCTGTTCATCCAAGAAATTGATATGAATCTTAAACAGTTGAGGTCTCAGCACTGATCCCTGTGGCGCACCACTCGTTAAATTGTGCCAATCTGAAAAAGACCCAGGAAATGCACCTTAAATAAATCCCATTCAGTGCGCACACAAAAATCTCAGAGTACGAAGAGGAAGGGTAACGAGGATAGCAGGTGCAGAATTAGGCCTTGACATTCAAAGGCTGAAGAACTAACTGCAGTAATTACAAATCAAACAAGCGACAATATAAATTCTAACAGTAACTTTGATTTGTGCAATTCTATGCGTTTTGATGCTGAAGTTTTTAAAAACTTTAAATGACAAGAAGACAGAGGGGAACAGTCTGTCCTCATTTAGTGCAGTTCCAGCATGATACGTTTTGCAAGCTAAATTTTCTGCATAGAGTGTGCTGTCGTAGAGGAAGCAGAATGTGTGATTATACCGAAAAGCAATAAGTAATCTCTTGGTGAGTCACATACCAGGGGAACTGCACACAAATGTTTGTTAATTGGAAAGCAAAAAGACTCAGTACACAATTGGATGATGCTTGACAAAAGCCAACTCCCTACCCAAATTTTAATATTTTATTTAATATAATATTTAATAACAGCAGTGTCCTGGAGATTGATCTCCAGTTTCTGGAGACTGCTTGGATTGGATTTGTTTATTGTCACGTGTACCGAGGTACAGTGAAAAGTATTTTTCTGCGAGCAGCTCAACAGATCATTAAGTACATGAGAAGAAAAGGGAATAAAAGAAAATACATAATAGGGCAACACAACAGAAACAATGTAACTACAAAAGCACTGGCATCGGATGAAGCATACAGGGTGTAGTGTTAATGAAATCAGTCCATAAGAGGGTCATTTAGGAGTCTGGTGACAGTAGGGAAGAAGCAGTTTTTGAGTCTGTTCGTGCGTGTTCTCAGACTTCTGTATCTCCTGCCCGGTGGAAGAAGTTGGAAGAGTGAGTAAGCCGGGTGGGAGGGATCTTTGATTATACTGCCCGCTTTCCCCAGGCAGCGGGAGGTGTAGATGGAGTCAATGGATGGGAGGCAGGTTTGTGTGATGGACTGGGCGGTGTTCACGACTCTCTGAAGTTTCTTGCAGTCCTGGGCCGAGCAGTTGCCATACCAGGCTGTGATGCAGCCTGACAGGTTGCTTTCTATGGTGCATCTGTAAAAGTTGGTAAGAGTCAATGTGGACATGCCGAATTTCCTTAGTTTCCTGAGGAAGTATAGATGCTGTTGTGCTTTCTTGGTGGTAGCGTCGAAGTGGGTGGACCAGGACAGATTTTTGGAGATGTGCACCCCTAGGAATTTGAAACTGCTAACCATCTCCACCTCGGCCCCGTTGATGCTGACAGGGGTGTGTACAGTACTTTGCTTCCTGAAGTCAATTACCAGCTCTTTAGTTTTGCTGGCATTGAGGGAGAGATTGTTGTCGCTACACCACTCCACTAGGTTCTCTATCTCCCGCCTGTATTCGGACTCATCGTTATTCGAGATCCGCCCTACTATGGTCGTATCGGCAGCAAACTTGTAGATGGAGTTGGAACCAGGTTTTGCCACGCAGTCGTGTGTGTACAGGGAGTAGAGTAGGGGGCTAAGTAAGCAGCCTTGCGGGGCGCCGGTGTTGAGGACTATTTTGGAGGAGGTGTTGTTGTTCATTCTTACTGATTATGGTCTGTTGGTCAGAAAATCGAGGATCCAGTTGGAGAGTGGGGAGCCAAGTCCTAGGTTTTGGAGCTTTGATATGAGCTTGGCTGGGATTATGGTGTTGAAGGCGGAGCTGTAGTCAATAAATAGGAGTCTAATGTAGGAGTCCTTGTTTTCGAGATGCTCTAGGGATGAGTGTAGGGCCAGGGAAATGGTGTCTGATGTGGACCGATTGCAGCGGTATGCGAATTGCAGTGGATCAAGGCATTCTGGGCGTATGGAGGTGATGCGCTTCATGATCAACCTCTCGAAGCACTTCATTACGACTGAAGTCAGGGCCACTGGTCGGTAGTCATTGAGGCAGGTTGCCTGGTTTTTCTTTGTTACCGGTATGATGGTGGTCTTATTCAAGCAGGTGGGGACCTCGGAATGGAGTAGGGACAGGTTAAAGATGTCCGTGAATACCTCTGCCAGCTGGTCCACACAGGCTCTCAGTGCACGACCAGGGATCCCGTCTGGGCCCGTCGCCTTCCGAGGGTTCACTTTCAGGAAGGCCAATTTGACTTCGGAAGCTGTGATGGTGGGTATGTGTAAATTATGGGCTGCTGGGGCACTCGCCAATGGATTGTTGGTTACCTGCTTGAACCGAGCATAGAATGCATTGAGTTCATCGGGGAGTGGTGCGCTGCTGCCAGAGATACTGTTCGGCTTCGCTTAGTAGCCCGTTATGTTGGTTAGTCCTTGCCACAACCGCCGAGAGTCTGTCTGTGACTCTAGCTTGGTTTAATATTCTCTCTTGGCATTCCAGATGGCTTTGCGGAGGTCGTACCTGGATTTCTTGTATAGGTCAGGGTCGTCTGCCTTGAACGCCTCAGATCTGTCCTTCAGTAGGGAGTCAATCTCACGATTGAGCCATGGTTTCCGGTTGGGGAACGCACGTACTGGTTTCTTTGGCACGCAGTCGTCCACACATTTGCTGATGAAGTCTGTGACGGTGGTGGCATACTCATTTAAGTTGGCCGCTGAGTTCTTAAATGTGGACCAGTCCACTGTCTCTAAGCAGTCACGTAAGAGCTCTTCTGTCTCCTCGGACCAGCACTGCACAACCTTCTTAGCTGGATTCTCCCGCTTGAGTTTCTGCTTGTATGCTAGGAGAAGGAGCACCGTCTTATGGTCTGATTTCCCAAAGTGCGGTCGGGGGATGGAACGGTAGCCGCCCTTGATTTTTGAGTAGCAGTGGTCAAGAGTGTTGTCGCCCCTGGTGGAATTTTGGCAGTACACTCTTGAGGTTGGCCTTGTTGAATTCTCCGGCCACGATGAACAAGGCCTCCGCGTGTTCTGTTTCGTAGTTGTTTATTACTGTGTATAGTTCGTCTAGCGCCTTCCTCACTACTGCCTGGGGTGGGATGTAGACCGCTGTGATAATGGCTGAAGTGAACTCACGAGAAGATAATATGGGCGGCACTTCACGGTCAGGTATTCCAGGTCTGGGGAGCAGTAAGTCGCCAGAGTCGCCACATCCAAGCACCAGGAGGAGTTGATGAGGAGGCAAACCCCTCCACCCTTCGCTTTGCCTGATGATGCCGTGCGGTCCGCCCGGTGAATTGAGAAGCCTTCAGGTTGTATGGCACAGTCCGGTGAGGCAGGGGTGAGCCATGTCTCTGTGAAACAGAGCACACAGCAGTCTCTTACTTCCCTCTGAGAGGTAAGTCTGGCGTTAAGTTCATCCAGCTTGTTTTCGATCGCTTGGACGTTTGCCAGGAGTATGCTGGGGAGAGGGGTCTTGAAACCGCGTTGCTTCAGTCTAACCTGCAGACCGCCGCGTTTCCCTCGCTTCCTCGGTCGGCGGCTGCTGCTGGATGATCCTGGGATCCGATGGCCGATGCCAGCTCTTGTGGAAGGTAGGTGGTTGCGTCTGGTGGGATCCAGGGCGCTGGCAGGGACCAAGGCGCTGTTTACGTATCTGGGGTTGCGTCTGGCAGGGTCCCGGGTGTCATGATATTCAAACACACACATCATGATAGACACACCAACAGACAAATCAGTACACACAACACGACAACCAATGATAGACAAGGACAGAGACAGTATAAGAGAAGAAACACGACACCTGGTGGCCAGTAGATCTGGAGACCAGGACAAGGACAGGACCTGATTAACATCACACACAGGGAGTCACCACGTGCAGATTATCAAGACAGAACTGTAAATAACAAGTTGAAATAAAACAGCGTTGTACCAAATACAACCGTGTTGGTTCATCTGTACATCAGAACACCCAACACTACATGGTACAGGAGTGGATCGATACCTGCCGGCAAACCTGCCAGCCTGAGATATGGACATCACCAACAAACCACAGCCGTCGCAAGTCGCTGGGAACCTTGGCACCAATTGGAAGCTTTTCAAGCAGCGATTTGAACTGTACATGCGAGCCAACGAGAAACAGAGTGCCTCGGACGAAACAAAGATTGCGATGCTCCTCACCACCGCAGGTCAGCACACCATCGATGTATTCAACTCACTGGTGTTCACAGAAGGCGAGAACCAATCCAAGTATGACACGGTCCTCCTCAAGCTAGACCAGCACTTTAACGTTGAAGTGAATGAAAGTTTTGAAAGGTATATCTTTCAGCAATGCCTGCAAGGTAAGGATGAGCTCTTTCAACCCTTTCTGACGCACCTCCGCATACTCGCGCAGTCCTGCGGCTACGGCAACACCTCAGAGTCCATGATCCGGGACCAGATTGTTTTTGGCGTTGCCTCCAGTGGCCTACGCCAGCAGCTTCTTAAAATTAAAGGCCTGACCTTAGCGTCTGCGGTGGAAGCTTGTGTCCTCCATGAAAATGCAACCAGCCATTTTGCCCAATTTCAGGCGACCGAATCGGCACGGAGGGGGTCCCTAGCCGTCAAATCGGCAAGCCAGGCCGCCCACGAGGCCGAACGCATCCAGTCAATTGATTATCTCCCGGCCCGCAGCCCGGATGAGGGCAGCCGTTTCCCGCGCTTTTCGTGGTCTCCCACGCTTGTGCGCGCCAAAACCAACAGCAACATCGAGGGACGCACTGCGCAGGCGCGCCCGATGCAAGACCAAACTGCACATGCGCAGTGGCGTAACGAACGCCGTGACGTCATGACGTGCGGCAACTGTGGAGCTGTACTTTTAAAAGGGCAATGTCCTTCTAAAAACCGACAATGCCTACGATGTGGCAAGATGGGCCACTACGCTGCCTACTGTCGAGCGGTTCAACCGATGGATCCTACACATCTCCGACAACCTCGCAGACACGTCAGGAACGTCCAGCCCGTACATCAGGACATCCAGCCAAATGACACAGATGACCAAGATGCCTTCCGGGTTTCAGTCATTGATGTGAACAGGGTCAACACCATCAATCCGGCCAATGAATGGAGTGCCACCCTGACGGTCAACAGATCACAGATCACTTTCCGCCTGGACACTGGCGCATCCGCCAATCTCATTGCATATTCAGCATTCCATGCCATGAAGGTCAATCCACCTATCCAGCCATCCCGGTGCAAGATGGTTGACCATAACGGGAACGTCATCCCGGCCATGGGATCTTGCCAGCTCCAGGTGACACACAAAACGCACACGGCCACACTCCCCTTTGAAATTGTTGGCTCATCGAAAGATTCCTTGCTGGGCGCACAGGCATGTAAGGCTCTTCACCTTGTACAGCGAATTATGTGTCTCTCGCCAGATGGCACATCCGACTTCCTGGATGCTGACTTCAACGCAAATCTCCAATCCCTCCTTGCTCACAACCAGGAGGTATTTGAAGGCATGGGGACACTGCCATACACATACAAAATTTGCCTCAAACCGGACGCCACCCCGGTCGTTCACGCACCTCGCAGGGTTCCTGCGCCACTTAAAGACCGCCTCAAGTTGCAGCTGCAGGATCTCCAGGACCAAGGGGTCCTATCCAGGGTCACGGAGCCCACGCCATGGATCAGCTCCATGGTGTGTGTCAAGAAGCCCTCTGACGAGCTCCTCATCTGTATAGACCCTAAAGACCTAAATAATAACATTATGCGGGAACACTATCCCATACCTAAACGAGAAGAAATCACCAGTGAGATGGCCCAAGCCAAAATATTCACCAAACTGGATGCTTCTAAAGGATTTTGGCAGATCCAACTGGACCCGTCCAGCCGAAAGCTATGTACTTTTAACACCCCTTTCGGCAGATTCTGCTACAACCGGATGCCATTTGGCATCATCTCGGCATCCGAGGTCTTCCACAGAATAATGGAGCAGATGATGGAATGCATCGAAAGGGTACGCGTATATGTGGACGATATCATCATCTGGTCCACCGCTCCGCAGGAGCACATAGATTGTCTCCAACCCGTTTTCGCCCGCATACGAAACAATGGCCTGCGCCTCAACCGCGCCAAGTGTGCCTTTGGCCAGACCTAATTGAAGTTCCTGGGGGACCACATCTCCCGATCAGGGGTCCGTCCCGATGCGGACAAGGTAAGCACCATCACAGCCATGCCGCGGCCGGCCGACAAGAAAGCTGTACTACGATTCCTGGGCATGGTCAACTTCCTCGGGAAATTCATTCCCAACCTTGCTTCCCACACAATGGCTCTGCGCCATCTCGTAAAGAAATCTACAGAGTTCCAGTGGCAACATACACACCAGCTGGAATGGGAGAAGCTCAAACGCAAACTTGCCACGGCACCAGTGTTGGCGTTCTTCGACACGTCTCGTCCCACCAAAATCTCAACTGATGCCAGCCAATCTAGTATTGGAGCAGTGCTCCTGCAGAAAGATAACACGTCGTCATGGGCCCCGGTTTCCTATGCATCACGGGCCATGACCCCTACGGAACAGCGCTACGCGCAAATTGAAAAAGAATGCCTGGGCTTGCTAACTGGTTTTGACAAGTTCCACGATTATGTATATGGTCTTCCACGATTCACGGTCGAAACTGACCACCGCCCCCTGGTCAACATAATAAACAAGGACCTGAACGACATGACCCCTCGCCTCCATCGCATCTTACTTAAACTCAGGAGGTATGATTTCCAACTGATCTACACTCCAGGGAAGGACCTCATCGTGGCGGATACCCTATCCCGAGCAGTGAGTACACCACCAGATGCGGAAGGGTTCGTATGTCAAGTTGAGGCACACGTGGCTTTGACAGCGGCAAATCTGCCGGCTAACGACCCCAGTCTGGCCCGCATACGCGCAGAGACAGCGGCCGACCCCCTTCTACAGCGAGTGATGCGCCACATGACGGAAGGTTGGCTCAAAGGGCAGTGCCCGCAGTTCTATAATGTGCGAGATGACCTAACCACCATTGATGGGATCCTTCTGAAGCTAGACAGGATCGTCATTCCGCACAGTATGCACCAGATGATTCTCAATCAAATACACGAAGGCCACTTGGGAGTTGAGAAGTGCAGACGGAGGGCCCGAGAGGCGGTATATTGGCCGGGCATTAATGACGATATTGCCAACATGATACTCAATTGCACAACCTGCCAGAGGTTTCAGCCAGCGCAACCTCCTGAGACGCTTCTGCCCCATGAGCTGGTGACGTCCCCCTGGGCAAAGGTGGGTGTCGACCTATTTCACGCGCTTGGCATGGACTACATTATCATCATAGACTACTTCTCCAATTACCCAGAAGTCATACCCCTACACGATCTGACGTTGTCTGCTGTCATCAGGGCCTGCAAGGACACCTTTGCTTGCCACGGCATTCCGATGACTGTCATGTCGGACAATGGGCCCTGTTTCGCCAGCCGTGAATGGTCGTCCTTTGCCGCATCATATGGTTTCACACACGTAACATCCAGCCCTCTACATCCACAGTCAAATGGAAAGGCGGAAAAGGGCGTTCACATTGCCAAGCGGCTCCTCTGCAAGGCTGCTGCTGCCGGATCGGACTTTAACCTCGCCCTGCTGGCCTATTGATAGCCACGGGTCTCTCGCCAGCACAGCTACTGATGGGTCACACCCTCAGGACAACTGTGCCTTCCATCCTGACCCCAACAACGGACCATGCTAAAGTACTGCACAAGATGCAACTGCAGCGTGATCGCCAGAAGAGTCTGTACGATACAAGGGCGACTGATCTTCACCCCCTGTCCTCCGGGGATAAAGTCCGCATTCATCTGCCAAATGGTGGCTGGTCAGCACCTGCCGAAGTTCTCTGACGCGTGGCTCCCCGCTCGTTCCTGGTACGCATGCCGGATGGATCAGTGCGTCGCCGCAATCGGCGAGCCCTTCGCCGCCTTCCACGCTCGCAACCGAACAGTGCACACACGCCGGGTCCTCCACTGGTTCCCGAGGATGACTTCGTGGAGCTGCCACAGATCATGCCCCTTCCATCGCCACCCGTGGCCAGGCTCGCACCTCAGCCGGTGGTTCTCGACCCACCCTTGAGGCGGTCAACCCGAATTCATCGCACACTTACTAGATTGGACTTATGAGACTGTTCACACGTTAAAGTTGAAACACTATTGTATTGTAACATGTTACTGTTTTATCATTCCAGATATCGTTTGACCGGACCACCCTTCAAAGTTTTTCGTCTTCCTGTTTTGTTATGGTACAACCTCGTTAGCATGACACACCGGACATCGCCCCATGTATATAGTAATGCCACATGCACCTGCTGCAAATATCACGCACACACACTTTTAGATGCACTCACGACACATTCGTATTTATAACCACGTAGGCACATAATTTTGTAAAAAAGGGGGGATGTCATGATATTCAAACACACACATCATGATAGACACACCAACAGACAAATCAGCACACACAACACGACAACCAATGATAGACAAGGACAGAGACAGTATAAGAGAAGAAACACGACACCTGGTGGCCAGTAGATCTGGAGACCAGGACAAGGACAGGACCTGATTAACATCACACACAGGGAGTCACCACGTGCAGAGTATCAAGACAGAACTGTAAATAACAAGTTGAAATAAAACAGCGTTGTACCAAATACAACCGTGTTGGTTCATCTGTACATCAGAACACCCAACACTACACCGGGCACTGGTTGAGGTAGAGGGGTTGCTAGGGGGGCATGTTTGCGATCTGGATGGGTTCCGGCGTTCTGCGGGCGCGAGAATGCCTTGCAGCGCGTTTGGGTCCTCGTGCGCGGTCTCCAACGTTTTGGGGGTCCTGGGTCATGGGCAGGGGCATCCTGAGGCAGGTTGGGCTGGGTCCCGTGGTCTGTTCCCACCCTAGGTGCTCCTGGGGTCGGATCTTGAAGTAGGCCCGGTCGAGCCTCCACGTGGATTTTTCTTTCTTCCATCACCAGGTAGGCCGTGTCGCTGGGCGGGTCTCTCGGGGTCGGGTCGCTGGGCGGGTCTCTGGGGGTCGGGTCGCTGGGCGGGTCTCTGGGGGTCGCGTTGGGCCGGGTCTTGCCGTCGGGGGTCGGGTCGGGAGCTCCGGGGACTGGGCAAGGCGATCCGGGGGAGCTCCGAGGTCCAGGTCGGCTCCAAATCGAGGTCGGGGCTTCACTTCCGGTTTGGGCCCGATCTTCTTCCAGGTTGCGGAGGTCAGGTCGGGTCGGGTCAAAAGGTCTCCAAGGGCCTCGGAGGATGTTCAAGCCTGCAAGAGAGAATAAAAGAGAGAGGTTAGTAATAATGTTAGGTTTAGAATTACATTTTAAGTGATTAGAACGAGTATAAGTGAAGTAAAAAGTGGATCTGTTTGTGAGAACTCGCAGAGAGTCGCCTCACTCCGGCGCCATCTTGGTAAAAAGCCAGTTCTGGAGGGTTGGAATACTTACGATGTAACTTAATATGCCTACAAATATGTTAAAAAAAAGACTTAAAAGCCAAATAAAAGCACAGATAAGTGGTAAAAATGTGAACATTTTTCATTCAATTTGTTTGCAACTTACAAGGGACTCACCTTGTAAAAGGCCAGACTTTTGCACTGAAAAACGTTGGGAACTGGCACGAGGGAAAGGCGCATGAGCAGATGGGCATTCATTGGCTGGGGAAGCAGGAACATGAACAGGCAGGCATTCATTGGCAGGGGAAACAAGCGCAGGAGCAGATGGAAATTCACCAATTGGGGAATCAGGCAGAAGAGAAGGAAGGCATCCATTGACTGGAGAAACAGTTGCACAAGCAGTCGGACATTCATTCGACTCTCCTGGGTCATCGGCCTCCTCGGGCTCCATAGAATCTCTACCGTGCAGAAGGAGGCCATTTGGCCCATCCAGTCTGCACCGTCCCTCTGAAAGAGCGCCCACCTCGGCTCACTCCCCCCGTCCTATCCCCAAAGCCCGACCCAACCTGCACAACGTTGGACACAATGGTGCAATTTTACCATTGGCAATCCACCTAAACTTGATTTCACAGTCTAGTGTCGTCTAAATATTTTCTGATTGATTTGTGGCATCATATGACAAGCTTAGGCAAGTTTAGTTAATCCGGAGATGCCAGTGTGGAATTTTGGCTTTTCACGAGATAAGTTGACTACTTTTTCATAACCAGAATTTTGTTTAATCGAGTTTGACTCACTATGATTACACTGTATGTTGTATTGTTCTATAGATACATACTGCTGATATCGGTACGGTTGTGATCTGTGGTCCCACCATTGACAAGGATACACACAGAACATGTATGTGTTTAACTGGAACGATGATTTGTTATAAAGCACGTGAAAAGATAACAGATTCAGATACAGACAAAATTACTTGAATTCCTCTGGAGCTACTCTAAAGCAACTGTCCTGTTGTACGTCTCACTACCAACTGGTGGGTCACTCCAGTGACGTGATGGATGTCTGACGCCACCCGCTGGCCGGAGGTCATACCGATGGTTACGATGTACTGATATGCAACATTATACATTTGTACAACTATGTACATTTGTGGGTGCATACCTATCACTACAAGTACTATACAATCTGTCTACTATTAGCCAATTCTACAATTAGTTACTTATGTTTTGTTTATATTGCTTTTTACTGTCGAAGTGCTGGGTTCCGAAACACTGACAACAAGGACTTATAACGAACAATACTTTATTGACAAGGTTGTGCTCTGTTCTTGCTCCGGGGAGAACTCCCACACTCCCATTATTTGATCCTTTTTGTAGCCATGCCATCATGTCATCACGTGACCACTCAGTCAAGAGTGAAATGATGCTCACTATATATTCGGTGTGCAGTCCATGTGTTTATTTTTTCCAGATGACAAATGTAACAATCCAGTCAAATCAAAGCAATTTTTATCTCTCAAACCAGAATGGTGAGCGCAATAAATAACACATCATTATTTAATGGCAAAACATTTAGTACATGGCTCTGTGCACTGTGAGCTGAAATACCGTTTTATGCTGCTTCCCTCTAGCTCTTTGGCTCCTCTGCTTTTATATTTTTTTAATTCTTTCTGTCTCACCTTTTTATTCATGCTTCCTTTCTCTTTTGCTGGCCTCTCTTTGTTCTTCGGTCTTTATTTTTCTTAATTTTTGTTACATTATTTGCTTCTTGGATATATGTTGACAACAGTAATTCAGTCATGGCTGTGGTTCAGTGGCAGGTGGCAGCTCATGGGTTAGGCTAGAGACCTGGCCAGAGCTACTGTATTTCATGACACACATCAATAGCTTTGACATGTTAGTGAGACAGAGAGGGGGTGTTTCCAGCCCTCACAATTCAATCCCCTGTCCTTGTGTCCTAGGGGGAAGATTTATAACAGTGCCCAAGCAGCTTCTTCAATCTCTGAGGAAACACTTGATGAGCTAAAGCTTGATGTGAATTGATAAGCTGCTTTATTTTGCCGTAAAGTGAAAGGAACAGTAGTTATGATCAGAATCACTTAATTCTATGGCTTAAATCTTCTGGCATCCATATTGTTGGAGATCTGACATAAGTTGCGAGCCCGTGAAAGTCCTGACACATACACATGTTCGGAAATTGCCCAGGAAGTTTAAACTTCTGACGGGCTGATGCATTTGTGCACAAGTGATTGACCCGTGTCACTGAACTGGGCACTACGACTGAACCAACCCCACGACACAACTGCTCCCCTTACCCGATTAAACACTATGCAGCAACCCCCTCAACCTGACCATTCACTCCAACCCAACTAATCTCCCTCCTGACCAAACTACTCCCCCCCCCCCCCAACAAATCCACCACCCTGCACCAGCCCTCATCTCATCGATGGTCAGCAATCAACTTTATTTATCACATTGAACTACACTTAAACATATTCAACACAAGGATGACATTTTCCAGTCCTTCCTGCTAGTGTGGTCTTCTGGTCCTGCCGAAGGCCCCCCCACACCCATCCCTCAACTCCCCCCCCACACACCCACCCCACCACCACCCCCAAACTGCCATGGTGGTATTTGAACTCACATGTTAATAGTCCAGTGATATAACCATTACAGCATGTACAAAGGAGCATGCGTACATTACCAACTTGGCATTAAAATACACAATACCTTGATGGTATAAAGTGTTGGCCTGGACCTTCCACAAAATGACAATCCTTTTGGATTGATGCTCTGACCGTATGATGCAACTCCGCATTTCTAAGTGAGCACAGTCAATCACGGAACTCCAAACACAGTGTAGTAGCATCGTGGAAAAGACTGAATTTCGGCTTTTTAGAGCACCATCCAATGTGAATGTTAGTGAATGGGTGAGTGAATGAGAGTGTGGTCGCGTGGGTAGGGTGAGTGAGATAAGTGGGTAAGTGAATGGGGCGGCAGATGGATATGAGGTCAGGTGTGGGAGGTCGGCAGGTGGGGGGAATAGTTGGGTTGGTATGGGTAGTCAGGTAGTTAGTGTGGTCAGGATTGGTCAGCGGTTACAGGATAGTAGGGGTCAGGTTCAGTTGGGAGTTGTGGTCGGGTGTCAACTTGGTCAGGTCAAGGGGTTAGCTGTGGGTAAGGGGTGCAATAGGGGTTAGCGAGATTGGGTTGAGAAGTATAATCGGGTCAGGTAGGGCAGAGGGGTTAGTGGAGGGATCAGAGGGCTAGTCAGATTGTCGGAGGAGATTAAGGGGGTGGAGGGGCAGTTAGAGGTTCAGTATGAGTGATTTGGGGGGGTCAGTTCCATAGTTACCCATGAGCTAAACTAGGGTTCAAGCTGTCTAACATTTCCTGGGCAACTAACCAGGAAAGTGCTCTAAAACTCTAATTTAGAATCAGTGGCCGGGATTCCACATTTCTGAAACTGTTGATGCCGCCGCAGAATTCGTGGAGTTCCACAACAGCAAAACTGGTGCCACATCTGGACCGATGCTACTACTGTTGAGGGGCCAGCACCGGTGCCACGTGGAACACAATCGATTCCATTGAGAAATGGTGTGGGATTCGCCGGTTTTGCGATTGACACACAGGAGGCTGGCAAGCTGCAGCGCATATACAAACTGCACTCCCCACACACCATCCCAGCTAACAAGATGGCAGCAAAATGCACAGCCACATGCTTCACGGATGCCGAACTGGAGATCCACCTGGATGCAGTGGAGGACAGTCGGATGACCCTGTTCCAGGGCCCGGGAAGGAGGCTGCCTGCCAATGCCATTCGCCGTGCCTGGATGCAGGTGGCAGAGCCCGTGAGCGTCGTGGGGAACACTGTCCGGACCGACCAGCAGTGCCGGAAGAAACTGCACGACCTCCTCAGGGCGGCCAGGGTGAGTAGGCAGCACTGTGCCCCTGGCACTAGCCCCATCCCACACTCCCGTAATCCTAACCCCCCACAACCCGGAGGGCAGCCAAACCCCCACCCTGCACCAGGTACCCACACCGACCACCATGGCCGGTTGCCCTTGCCCCCTGAGGCACCAGCTACCCACACCCTGGGCTGCATGCGGCAGACTGTCTAATGTGGTAATTGTCTGTTTGCCCCATCTCCCCAGGAGAAGGCTGGAAGGGGATCGCCAGACTTGCAGCGCTCACTATGACAGAGCAGAGGGCCCTGGACATGATCAAGAGATAAGAAGCTCTGGGCTGTTGTCTTTGGCGTTTATGCTCACATTAATACAGTTGTATAGATTTTCCACTTGTTGCCTTGATGTAAAATGAGGGTTGTCGATTGGCCACTCATTATATAAACTGCCTGAATTCCAGAAAAAACAACCGTTCCACGTTTGGCATATTCTGGCAATATTACTCTGAGACACCAAAAGAATAACTGGTCTCACAAATAATGTACTGCATTAGTGTGGGAGAGGCTTTCTGCCTAAATTTGGGTCCGCCACATTGGCGAACAACATTAAAGCAGATTTAGTTGGCATTCATAGCCATGCCAACAGTTGAACTGTTGATGCTAATATAATTAGTATACTGGCGCCAAAACCTGGAAAACTGCTACATTTCTCAGTATCGGCATCTTTCACCAGCATGAGTACAAATTTCACACCACAATAAATGAAAGATCCTCCGAAATTACTGCGCGTTTTGCTCCTTGAGAATTATTCAGAAGTTACAAAGCAGAATAAGGCTCCTTTCACGTCCTGTGCTATCATAGAATCAATAAATCCCTACAATACAGAAGGAGGTCATTTGTCCCATCTAGTCTGCACCGACCCCTGGGAACAGCAACTTACCCAAGTCCAATCCCCCATCTTAACCCGTAAGCCAGTAACTCCACTGATGCACGATCAATGACCACTAAAGCGAGGTTGTAGTCCAACTGATGGCTTTAATAAGCTAGATGTTTCCCCCAGCAGAATGAAGGCTGCTGGGATGGCACAGGCTCTTATACCCCGCCTAGCAGGGCGGAGCTACCATACATCCTAACCAATAGAAAGCATACAGTTTCCCCCAATGGTGCTCCAGCCTGTCAGGTACCGTAGTACCTCTAATACCACATTCACCCCCTGTTAAAAATAAGTCCGGCGGGGGTGGTGGCCTGATACTACAAACATGGCAACGTGGTAGAATTAGTTATGGAGGTACCGTAATACCTCCGTACAGCATTTTGTAACTATTTAAAATTCTGATAGCTATTTACAATTGGTGATTTAAATTTACAGGTCACAGTTTAAAATGAAGCAATCAATCGATCGGCTGCCCTGGTCGTCCTCTGTGATCGTCGGAGCTTCGCTGGTGACTCCGGTGGAGACTCGGGCGTCTGTGACTCCGGGAGCGTGGCTTCGATCTCCATGGCAGCTTCGGCACCCCTAGACGCCGCGGGGTGCGTCGGTGGGTGGGGGGCCTAGACGGGGCCGGCGGGAGGACCGATCCTCCTGTAAATGCACTGGTGGGAGGGAGGGTGCGCCTGGTGGTTGGGTTGTGCGTGGGGCTCTGGCGGGCGCCAGGTCTCGGAGGAAGACCATACCTTGTCGGCTGTCGGGGTACGCCACGTAGGCGTACTGGGGGTTAGCATCGAGCAGATGGACCCTCTCGACCAACGGGGCCGGCTTGTGTGCCCGCACGTGTTTTCGAAGCAGGATGGGTCCGGGTGCTGCCAGCCAGGTTGGGAGCGAGGTCCCAGAGGAGGACTTCCTGGGGAAGACAAGGAGACGTTCGTGAGGTGTCTGGTTGGTGGTGGTACACAGCAGTGACCGGATGGAGTGGAGGGCATCCGGGAGGACTTCCTGCCAGCGGCAGACTGGGAGATTCCTGGACCGTAGGTCCAGTAGGACGGTCTTCCAGACCGTTCCATTCTCCCTCTCTACCTGTCCGTTACCCCGGGGGTTGTAACTGGTCATCCTGCTCGAGGCGATGCCCTTGCTGAGCAGGAATTGACGCAGTTCGTCGCTCATAAAGGAGGACCCCCTATTACTATGTATGTAAGCGGGGAACCCGAACAGTGTAAAGATGCTATGGAGGGCCTTGATGACAGTGGTTGCATCATGTCGGGGCAGGGGATGGCGAATGGGAACCGGGAGGACTCATCAATCATGTTCAGGAAGTACGTGATGCGGTCAGTGGAGGGGAGGGGGCCTTTGAAGTCCATGCTGAGGCATTCAAAGGGACGGGAAGCCTTTATCAGGTGCGCTTTCTCTGGCCGGTAGAAGTGCAGTTTGCACTCCGCACAGATTTGGCAGTCCCTGGTGGCTGTCCTGACCTTCTCAATGGAGTAGGGCAGGTTGCGGGTCTTGACGAAATGGAAAAATTGAGTGACCCCCGGTTGGTAGAGGTCCTCGTGGAGGGCTCGGAGGCGGTCCACTTGTGCAGTGGCACATGTGCCGCGGGACAGGGCGTCAGGAGGCTCGTTTAGCTTCCCGGGACGATACAAGATCTCGTAGTGTAGGTGGAGAGTTCGATCCTCCACCACAAGATCTTATCGTTTTTATCTTGCCCTGCTGTGCATTATCGAACATGAAAGCAACCGACCGTTGGTCAGTGAGGAGAGTGAATCTCCTGCCGGCCAGGTAATGCCTCCAATGTTGCACAGCTTTTTCTATGGCCTGGGCCTCCTTTTCGACTGAGGAGTGGCGGATTTCGGAAGCATGGAGGGTACGAGAGAAGAAGGCCACGGGTCTGCCCGCTTGTTGAGGGTGGCCGCCAGAGCTACATCAGACGCGTCGCTCTCGACCTGGAAGGGGAGTGACTCGTCGATGGCGTGCATCGTGGCCTTTGCAATGTCTGCTTTGATGCGGCTGATGGCCTGGCGGGCCTCTATCGACAGGGGAAAAGCTGTGGATTGGATCAGGGAACGTGCCTTGTCCGCATAGTTGGGGACCCATTGGGAGTAGTAACTGAAAAACCCTCGGCAGCGCTTCAGGGCCTTGGAGCAGTGAGGGAGGGAGAACTCCATAAGGAGGCGCATGCGTTCAGGGTCGGGGCCTATAACTCCATTTCGTACTACGTAGCCGAGGATGGCTATGCGGTCGGTGCTAAACACGCATTTATCCTCGTTGTATGTAAGGTTAAGGATTTTTGCGGTCTGGAGGAATTTTCGGAGATTGGTGTCGTGGTCCTGCTGGTCGTGGCCGCAGATGGTGACATTAGTAGGCGGTAGGCGGACTTGAGATCCACCGTGGAGAAGACTTTATAATGCGCAATCCTGTTTCCCAGGTCAGATATGCGGGGGAGAGGATACGCGTCCAGCTGCGTAAACCTGTTGATGGTCTGACCGTAGTCGATGACCATCCTATGCTTCTCCCCGGTCTTTACCACCACGACTTGAGCTCTCCACGGGCTGTTACTGGCTTCAATGACTCCTTCCCTCAGTAGCCTTTGGACCTCTGACTTAATGAAGATCCAGCCCTGGGCACTGTACCGTCTGCAATCCGGGATGAGGTTCGCAAACAGGGAAGGCGGGTCGACCTTCAGTGTCGCGAGGCCGCAGACAGTAAGGGGGGGTATAGGGCCACCGAATTTGAAGGTGAGACTTTGGAGGTTACACTGGAAGTCTAAACCCAGGAGTGTAGCCGCGCAGAGGTGGGGAAGGACGTAGAGGCGGAAATTTTTGAACTCCCTTCCCTGGACTGTGAGGTTTGCTACACAAAACCCCTTTATCTCCACTGAGTGTGAGCCAGAGGCCAGGGAGATTTTTTTGGTTGACGGGGTGGATGAGGAGAGAACAGCGCCTTACCGTGTTGGGGTGTATGAAGCTCTCCGTGCTCCCAGAGTTGATTAGGCAGGGTGTCTCGTGCCCGTTGATGAATACGGTCGTTGTAGCAGTTGAGAGCGTTCGAGGCCGGGACTGATCCACAGTCACCGAGGCTAATCGCAGCAGTTGAGAGTTCTCTTTGGGCAGTGCGTGGTCAGCCGAGCTGAGGTCCTGGGGGTTCATCCAAGATGGCGGCTCCCATTGGTCGCACATGGCTGGGGGTGCACTAAATGGCGTCGCCCATCCCTCCAATGTGGCGTCCGCGGAACAAGATGGCGGCGCCCGGGGTCCGCACGTAGCCCTGGAATAGGAAGGTGGCGGCGACCGCTGACCGCACGGGTACCGTGGAGAAGTTTGTGGTTGCTGTCCGCATTCGCCACCGGAGACCGCGGCAACTGCACGGGCCTGACATACCCCCACGAAATGGCCCTTTTTGCTGCATCCCTTGCAGGTGGATGCGCGGGCCGGGCAGCGCTGGCGGGGGTGCTTGGCCTGCCCGCAAAAGTAGCAGCGGGGCCCCCCGGGGTTGCCAGGCCGCCTTGCAGCGCAGGCCTGTGGGGTGATGGGGGAAGTCTCAGGGTCGACCGCGGAGGGGTTCCACACTGCCCACAGGGTTGCCACGTGGTCGGGAATGTAAGCACGGGCGTTCCTGGAGGCCACGTTCAGGGAGCCTGCAAGGGCCCATGCCTACCTGAGACCCAGAGTGTCTTTTTCTAACAGGATAGCATACCTGCCACGAAAGCGTCCCGGACTAAGAGTTCAGTGTGCTCGCTTGCCGAAACTTGCGGGCAGCTGCAGTTTCTCCCCAACACCAGGAGTGCACGGTAGAATTGTTCCAGTGATTCCCCAGGGGTTTGTCGCCTTGTTGCAAGCAGGTGCCGGGCGTAGACCTGCTTTACCGGGCGAATATAGTGTTCTTTTAGCAGCTCTATTGCTGCATCGAAGTCTTACGCTTCCTCGATGAGGGTGTAAATCTCCGGGCTCACCCTTGAGTGCAGGACTTGCAGTTTCTACTCTCCCGTGGGTGTGTTTTTGGCCATCCCGAGATACCCTTTAAAGCACACCAGCCAGTGCTTGAAGATTGCCGCTGAGTTCGCCGCGTGGGGACTGAGTTGCAGACAGTCCGGCTTGATTCGGAGCTCCATCCTTTCTTCTTAAAAAAACAGCTTATTAAATTGATGCACGATCAATGACCACTAAAGTGAGGTTGTAGTCCAACTGAAGGCTTTAATAAGCTAGACGTTTCCCCCAGCAGCTCAGGTACAGAATGAAGGCTGCTGGGACGGCACAAGCTCTTATACCCCGCCCAGCATTGCGGAGCTACCGTACATCCTAACCAATAGAAAGCATAGAGTTTCCACCAATGGTGCTCCAGCCTGTCAGGTACCGTAATACATCCACCTAACCTTTTGGACATCAAGGGACAATTGATCATGGCCAATCCACCTAACCTGCTCATTTTTGGACTGTGTGAAGAAACCGGAGCACCCGAAGGAAACCCACGTAGACATGGGGAGAAAGTGCAGACTCCACACGGTCAGCCACCCAAGGCTGGAATTGAAACCGGGCCCCTGGAGCTGTGAGGCAGCAGTGCTAACCACCCCCATGTCACAGAGGAATATTGACATATAGGATTATAAGCACATAGGAACAGGCGTAGGCTATTCAGGCCTTTTGAGTCTATTCCATTACATAATGGATGAATTGTATCTCAACTCTACTCACTGCCTGAGCTCTATGTACCTTAATATCCTTAACTGGCAAAATTGTATTCCAGGTTTAATATTATGAATTGAGCTAGAATGTATTGTTTTTTATGAGAAAGATTACACATTACTCTTTGCACTATCCTTTGCATAAATTTCCTAATTCTCCCATGACTGGTTTTAAGGTTATATACCCTTGTTCTAGACACCCTACCTGTGAAAATAGTTTCTTTCAATCTTTTCAGTTTCCTTTCCGAAGATGAAAATATTTCAATCTAGTTGTACATTAATCTTTATATTCCAGGGGTATACGAGCTTAGCCATGTCACAACAGACATGATTGAAAGAATTGAAAGAGATAGACATCATGTTCAATTTATTGTACTTGATGGCAGTCAAAAATCATTGTTTCAAACAAACAATCTTAAGCAACCATTAGTAATTGATTTTGATTCCCTGTTAAATCACAATAACAAAAGTGTCATTTCAGGTCATTGTTTATTTACTTTAGTGACAGACGTTCAGTTGATCAAATTTATACTCCTGATATTTTGCCTGAATTTTCATCCTTGAGGCAGACAGTGGGAACAAAGAAAATTCTTGGCTTGGCCAACCCGCATTAGGAGAAAGTGCCGGCCCAGGCGGGATCCCCATTGCTGGGGTGTGGGATGGATTCAGGCCAGCCAGCCTGGGAAGAAGTGTGGAGGTAGTCATAGGGGCTGGCGGGATCTGTGGCAGGCTGTTTAAAAGGACCAGCTTAGTGCTCTAGGACCTGGTCCCAATGAATGTTTAAGGTGGTGAATGGGTGCGAATCAAGTGGGCTGTTTTGTCTTGGATGGTGTTGGGTTTCTTAATGAAGCTGCACCCATCTAGGCCAGTGGAGAGTATCTCGTCACACTCCTGACTTGTGCCGTGTAAATTTGAAGACTAAGGAGGTGAGTACCCTCTGCAAAATTCCCAGCCTTTGACCTTCTCTTTTGAATCCACAGTATTTATATGGCGAGTCTATTTCAGTTTCTGGCCAACGATTACTCCCAGGATTCAGCAATAGCAATATCATTGAAGTTTAAGGAGAAATGGTTGGATGTTATGAACATGCAAGTTAGGAGCAAGAGTTAGCCGATCAGTCCTTCGAACCTGCACTGGCATTCAATAAGATCATGGTTGATCTGACTGTAACTTCAAATCCACATTCCTTCCTACCCCAAGCCTTTCACCCACTTGTTTATCAATAATCTATCTACCTCTGCCATAAAAATATTGAAAGACTCTGCTATCACTGCCTTTTGAGGAAGAAAGTTCCAGAGAGTCACAACTCTCTGAGAGAAAATAAAATCCTGTTCTCTGTCTTAAATGAAAAACCCCTTGGGCGGGATTCACCGACCCGCTGCCGGGTTGGAGAATTCCTGGGGGTGTTGTGAATCCCGCCCCGCCGCTGGCCACCATATTTTCCGGCCGGCGAAAAATCCCACCAACGGGAATCGCGACACGTGCCTCGCAGAATTGTGAGAATCAACGCGACGCGATGGGCCCCGGGGCTGCTTCAAATCTCCAGTCCGAATGGGCCGAAGTCCCGCCAACGTGACCACTGGTCACACCGACGTAAATTAAACATGCTTTTTCAGAGGGCAGCACGGTGGCGCAGTGGTAGCACTGCAGTCTCACGACGCTAAGGTCCCAGGTTCGATCCCGGCCCTGGGTCACTGTCCGTGTGGAGTTTGCACATTCTCCCCGTGTTTGCGTGGGTTTCGCCCCCACAACCCAAAGATGTGTAAGGTAGAGGGATTGAACACACTAAATTGCCCCTTAATTGGAAAAAAAGAATTGGGTACTCTAAATTTATTTTTTAAAAGAAAGAAAAAAAAACATGCTATCTCATGGCGTCAACCAGTCATGCTGGCTGACCCCGGCGAGCGAGGAGGTAGGGGTCGGCCTGAGGTGGCCGCTGGAGAAGATACGGCATTGCCGTAGCAGTGGGGGGGGGTCAGTGGAGGGTGCTCCCCAGGGCCGAGGGTGTGTGCCGGTGATCGGGGTCGGTGCCAGGGTTGGGTGGGGAGGGGATGTGGGGTGCCGTGGCTCGGGGGTGCGGGGGATGAGAGTGCCGGGGATCGGGGGGTGCAGGGGATGGGAGGTGCCAGGAATGGGGGGTGCCACGGATGTGAAGTGCCGGGGATGGGGGGGGGGCGCCGGGGATGGGGGTTGCCGGGGACGGGGGGTGCCAGGGATTGGGGGGGTGCAGGGTATGGGGGGTGCCGGGGATCAGGGGTGCAGGGGATCGGTGGGTGCAGGGGATGGGGGTGCCGGGCATGGGGGTTGCCGGGGATGGGGGGTGCCGGGGATGGGAGGTGCCAGGGATGGGGGGTGCCGGGGATGGGGGGTGCCGGGGATGGGTGGTGCCGGGGATGGGGGGTGCCGGGGATCGGGGATGGGGGTGCCGGGGATGGGGGGTGCGGTGATGGGGGGTGCGGGGATGGGGGGTGCGGGGAATGGGGGCTGCCGGGGGTGGGGGAGTGCCGGGGATGGGGGTTGCCGGGAATGGAGGGTGCCGGGGATGGGGGAGTGCCGGGGATGGGGGAGTGCCGGGGATGGGGGGTGCAGGGGATGGGGGGAGCCGGGATGGGGGGAGCCGGGGATGGGGGGGGGGGGTGGTGCCGGGTTGGGCGTTCCGGGAATGGGGGGTGCTGGGGATGGGGGGGCCAGGGATGGGGGGTGCCGGGATGGGGGTGCCGGAATGGGGGGTGCCGGGGATGGGGGGTGCATGACTCATTCATATTGGCACAATCGTTCATCCCCGCCGTGTTCGAGGGAAACCCCCCCCCCCCCACCCCCGGCTGAGGGGCTGGTTGCTGGGCGACAAGGGTTACCCGTTGCGGTCATGGCTGATGACACAAATATGGAGGCCACAGACTGACGCGGAGAGCCGCTACAACGATGCCCATGCAGCGACCAGGGGTGTGTTCGAGAGGTGCTTTGGGCTGCTGAAGATGCGCTTCAGGTGACTGGACAACTCTGGAGGGGCCCTCCAGCAGGGGCTGGTTTAGCACAGTGCTAAATAGCTGGCTTTTAAAGCAGACCAAGGCAGGCTAGCAGAACGGTTCAATTCCCATACCAGCCTCCCCGAACAGGCGCCGGAATGTGGCGATTAGGGGCTTTTCACAGTAACTTCATTTGAAGCCTACTTGTGACAATATACGATTTTCATTTCATTTTTCATTTTCATTTAATTTCATTTCAGTACTTGTTGGAGAGGGTCGGCCACATCATTGTGGTCTGTTGCGTCCTGCACAACATAGCCCAGTAGAGGGCCGATGTGCTGGAGGCAGAGGAGGAGGAGGGGGAGGAGCAACATGACGAAGGGCATGCCTCCCGAGATGAGGAGGATGGGAGCAATTTACAGGACGGACGGGCTGGACATGGACGGGAGGCTGCCCACCGTTACTGGCTGGGCCAGCGGGCTCGGGATGGGTTGATAGCCGCATGGTTCACAGACTAGGAGGATGTGGGAATCGCCGAGTATGGGCATGGACAGCACAGTACGGTATCAGCCCACCCCCCTCCCCCCCGCCCACCACCAACCACCCTCACCCCACCCACCACCAACCACCCGCGTGCACACCACCCCTCCATTGCACATCCACCTGCGGTACAACGGGCAGGGCTCACACCGTCGCCAGTGGAAGCGGGTCTATTACATGCCATGGAGGATGATGACAACCCGCTTTGCGATGAGCTCCGGGCTCTACATTGTTAGACAATGTCTGACTCATGGCCACAGTACCACCCTCCACCTGGACCGTCCCTGCATGCGGCCTTGACACTACAGCGCACGGTCCAGTCTTCTGCCCGGGGGGGTGGTGAGGGCGACCCAGGGAGGGAGAGGGGGCACACTCACCTGAGCTCGACGTCCTATCACCACTCACACACACACTGGCACACACCTCACACCCCACCCCGCATGCATCTCACACCCCACCCCGCATACAGAGGCAGCTTCTGTCGGTGTGAAAGTGATTTTAATGACAAACAGTTTCTACACGTGCCCTAGCCCCTATAACTAATATGTGCCTTGCACCCGTGCCAACTTACTCAGTGTCTAATTTTTTGGCCTCATGGACTCCATAAGGAGTCTTTTGGCCTCCCGACCTATGACCACGTTTCCTGGGGCGGCCTGGCTGGGGCGACTGGGATGGCGAGCTGCCAGCATGTCGTACACGTTAGCCACAAGATGCACCTGGGACGGAAGGGGGAGGAGGGGGGCACTCCGAGGTGTTGCAGTGTTCCAGGATCTCCCCTGCAGAGGGACCTGGAACGGGCCTCAGCACCTCCTCCTGCCTCAGGGCGCCCAATGGCCCCCGGGCCTCTCCATAGGTCGGGGGTGTAAATGGATCCAGCACCCAAGGCACCCACGGCACCTGGTGCTGCCCGTCCTGATATCAACAAGGGTCTGCAAGTTTGCAGCCATGGAGCTCAAGGAGTTGTCCATCCCTATCTGTGTCTGGGCGATGCCGGCCAGCACCTGGGCAATGGCTCCGATGGCCTGCTGAGACTGGGCCATGGCCTGCTGGGATTGCGCCATGGCCTGCCGGGACTGCGCCATGGCACGCCTAGACTTGGCCATGGCGTTGAGCGCCTCTGCGATCTGCAGCTGGCTCTGGCTCATGGCTGCCTGTGAGAGGGCAGCCATGTCCTGGGCCACAGGGGCCTCCTGCACGGAAAGCCCCAGGCCTTGCATACTGCGACCCATGTCTGTCACCATCGCACCCATTGCCTCCACCGCGGACGCCACCCATGCGGTGTCGGCCTGGGTGGCACACATGGCCACTCCCTGCTCCTGGACGCGGGTGGACTCCTCCACCTGCGTCTGCAGCTGCTGCAAGCCGGCCGTCACCCCCTCGATCATCCCTGGGTCCGTGACTGCATCAGGTCTATGGGTGGGTGTGGTAACTCCAGGAACCCAGGACCCGTCCAGGCGGCAGATGGTTGCTGGGGCTGGGCTGGCCTCCGACCGTCCGGCCCCTCGGCTGCTCCTATCTCCACCTGCTGTACCGGGACGGCTGTATTGTGCGCACTAGTTAGTGTACCAGAAGCCACTTCGCTAAAGTGCCCAACCGAGGTGAGCATCTCTGCGATAGAGGAAGGGTTTAGGAGATAGCAGTGGGTAATGTCAAGGGGTCCTCTGGGGTGGTGTTTCCTGTCCACCCGTCCCCTGTGTGTGGGTATCCTGGGTGGTTGTGTCCTGTGTGTCTTTGTCCTGGGTGGGTGTGTCCTGTGTGTGGGTGTGTCCTGTGGGGGGGGGTCCTGGGTGGTTGTGTCCTGTGTGTCAGTGTCCTGGGTGGTTGTGTCCTGTGTGTCAGTGTCCTGGGTGGTTGTGTCCTGTGTGTCAGTGTCCTGGGTGGGTGTGTCCTGTGTGTGGGTGTGTCCTGTGTGGGGGGGTCCTGGGTGGTTGTGTCCTGTGTGTCAGTGTCCTGGGTGGTTGTGTCCTGTGTGTCAGTGTCCTGGGTCGACTGGGTCGGGGGCCTGTTGGTGTGGCTGCCCTCCCCGTCGCTGGGTGTGGCCCTATGGCGTCGCCGCATTGGCACTACATGGGGCGGCGTACGCCTGACGGTCCGGATCTATCCCTGACTCGTGGGTGCCTTGGCAGTGAGTGGGGGCATCGTATGCCTGAAGGCCCAGGTCGGTCTCTGTCCTGAGGGCACCCTGGCACTGGGTGGGGGCGTCGTATGCCTGACGGTCCTGGTCTAGCCCTGTCTTGTGAGCGCCCTGGCACTGGATGGGGGTGTCATATGCCTGATGGCCTGGGTCCTTCCATGTCCTGCGGGCACCCTGGCATGTCCTGGGGGCGGTCGGCATCCGCACTGATGGGTGGGTCGACGTTTGGTCCTGCAATACACAATACAGCATGTATGGTTAGACACGTGGATGGGGATGGGGGAAGGCGGCAGCCAGTGGAGGGTCTCATTTGGTGCTGCGCCCCCGACATCTGCATCCGCAACCTCCCGGTCCTCGGGTCCGCCTGCAAGGTCCAGGGCCCTCTCTTCATGAACGGTGAGGGGCACAATTCAGGTGGACCCCCTTCGGTCGTCTGACGCTCCTGGTTGTTATGGGAGCACTTCTCCAGTGGTGGGGGGTGGGGGGAAGAGACGGGTAACAGAGCTACAGGGCAACTGTGTTAGGCGGACATATACTTCCAGACCAGCGGTTGTGTGTATGTTGACATAGGTTCACAGCCCATCCTGCCAATGCAGCCTCCATGTTGGTTTCAGCTGGGCTGTGCTGCCCATCCTGGGGGGGGGGGGGGGGGGGGGGGGACTGAGGGAAATGGGGGGGTACTCACCCTGGCTCTGCCCTCACTAGGTCATTGACCTTCTTGTGGCACTGACTGGCTGTTACTGCCATGGCGCTGACGGCCTCTGCCACCTCCCTGCACAGGCGCCGGCTGAGGTTAGGTGTGACCCTCTGGCCGTGTCCGGGGTACAGGGCCTCCCTCCTCTGCTCCACTGCATACAGGAGCGCCTCGATGTCCCGCTCCTGAACCTCAGCGCTGCGCGGCGACCGGCCACTTTGCCGAGTCTCAGGCTGTGGCGTCTTTTGTGCTGTGACGCCGCGTGGCGTCAATGACGGCACATGCATCTGTGACGGGTGATGCCATCGCTATTGGCGTCACGCTGCTGCTAGCCCCTTCCGGATCAGAGGTTTCCGGAACTTCCAATTGGCCCGACGCCGGAGTGGGTCGCCCCGTTCTTGGCGCCGGCACAGGCCATCCCACCGATTGCGGGAGAATCCTGCCCCTTATTTTTAAACATCGACCCCTAGAACTAGATTCTCCCACAAGAGAATACATGACTGGGATTCTCCCCAACCCGGCGGGACGGGGGGTCCCGGCGGGATGCAGTGGCGTGAACCACTCCGGCGCCAGGCCATACCAAAGGTGCGGATTTCTCCGCACCTTCAGGGGCCAAGCCCTCACCTTGAGGGGCTAGCCCCGCGCCGGAGTGGTTTGCGTGCCGCCCACCGGCGGGAAAGGCCTTTGGCGCCACGCCAGTCGGGGCCAAAGGGACTTTGCCGTGCGGCGGAAGTCCACGCATGCGCGGGAGCGTCAGCGGTTGCTGACATCATCCCCGTGCATGCACAGGGCGGGGGGGCGGTCACCTACGCGTCGGCCATCGCAGAGACCTACACGGCCGACGCGTAGTTAAAGAGTGCCCCCACTGCACAGGCCCGCCTGCGGATCGGTAGGCCCCGATCGCGGGCCAGGCCACCGTGGGGGCACCCCCTGGGGCCAGATCACCCCGCGCCCCTCCCAGGATCCCGGAGCCCACCCACACCTCCTAGTCCCACCGGGAAGAGAGGTTGTTTGATCCTCGCCGGTGGGACAGGCATTCCAGCAGCGGGACTTTGGCCCATCGTGGGCCGGAGAATCACCGGGGCGGTGGGGGGTTGCCGCCAACCGGCGTGGCACGATTCCCACCCCCACCGAATATCTGGTGCCGGAGAATTTGGCAACCGGCGGGGGCGGGTTTCACGGCAACCCCGGCGATTCTCCCGCCCCATATCCATCACATCAATCCTATCAGGACACCTCAGGATCTTAAAAGCTCAATCAAGTCGCCTCTTACTCTTCTAAACTCTAGCAGTTAGAAGCCTACCCTGTCCAATCTTTCCTCATAAACAACACACCCATTCCATCTATACATTTAGTGAACCTTCTCTAAACTGCTTCCAATGTATGTTTCCTTGCTGGAGATGTTTATTGTCTGGCATAAATGTTGCTTGCCATTTTTCAGCACAAGCCTGAATGTTGTCCAGTTCTTGTTACAGATGGACACAAACTGAAGGGCTGTGCAGAGGAGGTATGAAGGGACATGGGGGTGAGTGGAAGGGCCTTGCTTGGTGTAGGGGGCATGAGGGATCTTGGCGGTGGATGGGGAGCATAGTTTTGGGTAGGGGACATGAGAAGGGCCTTTGAGCTCACCTTTTAAAAGGTCCACTTGTGCAGACTAGGTTTCATGCCTCTTCTGAGGCGTCGTAAACCACAACTCTTTAAAAACTTGCCCATCTCCATTAAAATTAGGGAAGAGTAGGTCATGCCTAACTCCACAGTGGAGCCAGTTAGGTTGGGCATGTTAGGTGCAGGCTTTTGATAGGAACCAGCATCCTTTAAAAGCACTCCAGAATATCAAACAGCCCAGGAATGGGGTTGGGATACCCAGGATTAGGAACCGCCCATCATTTTGAAAGAGCTATATCATAAGATATAGGAGGACAATTAGGCCATTCGGTCCATTGAGTATGCTCCGCCATGCGATCATGGCTCCCGAGTCAACCCAACTTCGTGAAAGGTCAGCCCTTTAACTTCACAACTTTACCTCGTGTTGAAGCTGTCCTTTTCTCTATGCCATCATCATAAAATCTCAAAATGTTTGGCCCAGCGAAAGTAATTTCCAAATTTATTCATTATGAGTACTGTAGTTACAGATTTACAGAAGGATTTGGAGTCTTTAATTCAACAACCAAATTGGTAAGAATCGTTATCCATAAATTCCATGCCTGAACAGGGTTTCTTTAAGTGCCTTTGTTTGGCAGACAGTGTAGTTTAGAGTTCTATTGATGCTTTGCAATGGGGACATTTATTGTAATAAGGTTGTCAGCCTTGAGGAGCTTTCTTTGCTACTTCATGATTCAGAAACTGCTTCCAATCCATGCTACACTTGTAAATACCCAATATTATGAAAAGATATAATTTAAAAAAATAAAACATGCAATGTACGAACAAAGAAAAATACATTATAATGTCAATTCTCAGTCCAAAACCCAAGGATATGCTAGTACAAGCGATAAATGGTGTGGAATTTTATTCTGGTGCGGATGGTCACAGCATTGGCACTGGAAGTGGATGCCATTCAGCTTTCACGTTCAGTGGCTCGCTAATGGGATATCAAGGCAACAGGCCAATTAAATAGATGTGATATGGGAGAGGGGTGACCATGCATTCCAGGGCCTGAAGCAGAAATACTCATGAATGAGATTGCCGTCAACTAACAGCACAACAAGTGCTGGTGCCATATTTAAAGTTCAGCCAAACCTGCATTCATTGGTGTCTGGATGGAAAACTCCTTATTGAAGCTATCTTGAGCCACTGAGCCATCATACTCCTGCTACCTTGAATTATCTGCTCCTGCTACTCCGACTGAAGGCTCAAACCAACTAAAGAGCTAATTTCAAAGCAACACTAACAATTGCGTAAGGAAGACGACAGGTGGCCCCACGGTTCAGTGATATCTCCCTGAAGGGTCTCCTCCAGTCTGAAAGGGCAAAAAGGAGGAAGTTCTCTATGCCAGAGACAGGAGGACGAGATGCAGCAAGCCTGGATAGAGATGACAGAGGAGGCCAGAAGCGATTGGATCGAGCTCTGAACCAAGATTTTGTTTGACTGTCTCTGGCAAACCAGTTCTAGTTGCTAAAAATTGATCAGCATGTCTTCTCCACATTACATTATTCTGAGTTTAAACAGTATAGTAGATCGGTTCTATCTGTGCTAAGATGGTGGCAGATAGCCACTCTACACTGGTGGTATATTTCCTTGCCAATACTTCCTGAACTTTCTGAAAAAAACCCAGCATTTAGCCCTGTTCTGATGTCGGAAAACCAGACTTTTCTATTTGCTCTCAACATTTGCTTGTCTGAGCTGACTTCAGCAAATTAAACACTGTGCATAACTGATGTTTTACTTTGAGAATTCTGGAGAACTTTGTGTTGTCGAATGTGTTGTATTCCTGTATGTCATCAGGAATTGACTTAGTCGTCTATACAGTGATCCTTGCCCAAGAGTTACCTTCAATGAATGTTTCATTGCACGAACAAATCTTTTAGCCAACCCATATGTGGCAGGGTGATAACGAGCAGATTGGATGGGTTAGATTCCGTTCTCCTTTTAGATAATTTGTGAATTCTTCTGAAATGAACTGTGACCCATTGTTGCTAACAGGTTGTTCAGGGTAACCGAATCTTGCAAAAATCTCACCCAGTCTTTCTATTGTTCTCTCCACGAAGATAGTCTTCCGAATGACGACTTCAGGTGATTTCAAGTGTGCATCTACCACAATGGAAAACATTTGTCCTTCGAATGGTCCAGCATAATCTATACAAACCCTTTGCCAGGGCCCTTCTGACCATTCCCATGGGTGTAATGACATTAGTGGTGGCAGAACTTGATCCTTTGCACAAGCCAAACACATGCCCGCCTTCTCGATTTCGATATCGAGCCCTGGCCACCAAAAGTAGCTTCTGGCTATCCCCTTCATCCTTACTATCCCACAATGACCTTCATGAAGTTGGTTTCGGCCACATTTTCTTAACAATGGCGGAATGATGATCCTCTTCCCCGAGAGGAGAGAACCAGCCTGTACGGATAGTTTTGAGTCTTGAGGTAACACATGGCTTCAATCCAGGTTGGCTCCCGCGGTCGTGCCACAAAGTACCATGTTCAG
This sequence comes from Scyliorhinus torazame, assembly GCF_047496885.1. Classification (NCBI taxonomy): domain Eukaryota; kingdom Metazoa; phylum Chordata; class Chondrichthyes; order Carcharhiniformes; family Scyliorhinidae; genus Scyliorhinus; species Scyliorhinus torazame. The sequence goes on from NC_092713.1 coordinate 245,255,028, forward strand.
AACTTCTGACAGTAGTGGTGCGAGTGGAGCTAACTCCTGATGCTCCCTCACCAGTTGGCACTGCCAGATCTGCTGCCGCCTCAACCAGCAACCAGGGTCTTCATTCTTGCGACCCTGGAGCACAGGGAGTGGACCACTTCCATCTGGGACTACGTCACAGCACACTGTGGGTCTGTGCCACATGAGCCAGCGACTGCTCTGGGACTGGGCCACCTCTGCCGGTGTCGGTGCCACATCAACCAGCACCTGGGCAATGCCGCCAACACTCTCAGCCATGGCCTGCCGAACCATCGGACACCCCAAGGAAGGAGGAGGTAATGGGGCCCTTGCCGGTGATACCCACAGGGGTGGTGCCGGAACATCTTGTGATGATAAGTAGATTGTCATCTGTACGTAAATAATGATATATGTACAACTGTTGTCGTTCCAGCATCCAACCACCAGGTGCGAGCATGCAGGCATGTGACCCGGACACACCATGTGTTCCTGAAGAAGGTGTTAGTAAGGAGTTAATAGCAGTCACATATTAAAGTAGCTTTGTAGTATCTGTGTAAGTTAGTGTTAGACCATTATTTTCAACTGTATTAATCTTATCAATCATCGTTAATGTAGTGTTAGTAATAAATAACTTTGTTTATAAAACAATGTCTAATGTTCGTTGTTCACACGACAATATCATGATTCAACATCAGCTCAATCAAAGAGCATTACACACTGCAGCACTTTGGACTTCCCCCTCCTGACCTTGGCGCATTACATGGGCAGCAGGCAGAACAAGGCGGCACCATGCCACCTGGGAGATCCAAGCAGCAGCTGGGCCATGCACAGGAGTGCCAATGCAATATCCAGGTGATCCTGGAACATGACTGCCTATGAAAGGGCAACCCTGTCCTGGGCCTCGGCAACCGCCTGCACAGAGTGCCTCTGGCCTTGGACAAGCTGATCCATGGCCTTAGCTCTCGCACCCCCCCCCCCCCCCCCCTCCCCGCACCCCCACCTCCACGGCCTCCACTGTGGACGCCCCCGTGTGTTGTTGGCATGGCCGGCACCATAACCTGCTCTTGCATGTGGTTGGACTCCACCAACTGCACCTGCAGGTGTTGAATGCTCGGCGACAACCCCTCATCTAGTCCCTGGCTCTGCGACTACATCTTCACAATTGATGGGACCGTCCGTTCCTGAAGCCCGAAACTCATTTAGGTGGCAGATAGCCCTGGGGTGGGGCCTCCTGACCGTCCAACCTCTCGGGAGTTTCTACCTCCACCTGCTGTACCAGAACATGTGTGTGTGGTGCACCTCAGATAGTGTCCCAGGAGCCTCTTCACCAACATGCTCAACCGAGGTGAGTATCTTTGGGATAGTGGACGCTGTTGGAGACAGCAATGACAGGAAATCTGTGTCATCCCCTGACTGGAGCTCCGGGGTGTCCTGGGATTCGGGCAGATGGCTATCATCCTCATCGCTGGTTGGCACCTGGGGTTCTGGCTGTGGTCGGGGGCGGGGGACACCAAAAGAGCCCGCACCATCACCAGCAGCTACTGCAAGACACAAAACAAGACGCATGATTAGACCTCGGGCCAGGGGGCAGTGGGGATGTGTTGGGGAGGGGGTTGTGTTTGGGAGGCGGGAGTAGGGGTGGTGCAGGTGGTGGAGTGGGGGTGGTGGGGATGGGTGACACACATGCCATGGGGAACTGCAACTCAGAGGGCTCTCATTTCCTTCCCTGATGCTGACCTTCGCCCCGGCGACTGCCGTTTCTTCCCACCGACCACGTCCAGGGCCCTCTGCTGTGGTGTGGTGAATATAGCTGGCAGTGTGTGCAAGGTATGAGGTGTGGGAGTGAGGACTGCTACATTGTGAGGGTGAGGTGGAGCTCTGAATCATTTGCACAATAAATTCCAGCACCTGCACAATCCAAAATCTACCTGCCCTTTAAGTGGCAGATTTGTTTCAAGAAATGCCGGCTAGCAGGAACTCATGCTATCTGCCCAGGATCTTGAGCCTCCTGTAATTAGGAATGCAGCACACTTAGCACTGGCTGCACACTATAATAATTTAGAAATAAAAGCCTTTTAAACAGCACCTTTATTCAGGGCACATTGCCCGTCAGCTCAAGCAATTTGATTTGGCAGTAGGGCATGACAGGTTACTTTTCCTGATCGGCAGCACTGATAGCATGGCTCTAAAATAGGCACAGAGAGAATTAGGTTTTAGGCATAGCTTGTGTCCTATTTTTCCTGCCTCAAATCAAAAGGATTGCCATTTGGCGAAAAGAATTGCTCAGGAGGGACTGGTTCAGAGAGAACAGGACATTGGTGAACTCTGAGGAAAAACACACCGGATAGCTATCACCTTACATTGACTCCTTTTTTCTAAGTGTCAGTCTCGGTAAGAAAACTAGAGAGAACCCCACTGGTGCATCAGCAAGAAATCGCGCCACATATTCAGCCTCTTTAAGTGAAAAATTATTTTTCCGAGTTTCACGCCACGTCTGTAGTGGCCTGCCTCTAATTCATTTGCCCTGCTACAACTTAATCTCTGCAATCAGTGGGGCACACCAATCAAACACTTCCCCAGCACTTGTTCCAAGTACAGTCAGGGGAATGGCCAGAAAGACTGCACCATGTTTTACTGAGAGAACCCTCAGCAATCATCTCAATGGGTTCGAGCAGAGGCAGGAAACCTTCGTAATGTTCTTGTCGGATGGCCTGATTTATATTACAAGAACACTTGTAGCTAAAGCTATAAACGATTTATTAACGTTAACGGTGGGCCACATATATACAAAACAACAGATGGATAACAAGATGAACATGCACAAACCACTATCTCTCTCCCAGCTCCCTAGTCAGTCTGAGGTCACCTGATTCTAATATTCACTAATATACTAATAAGACTCCTAATGGTCAGTTGGTGAATTACAACACAACTGTGATATTACTGCACCTTCTCCTCACAATCGTACAAATGTCCAGCCAGCAAAGTGACTGCTGTGGCTACAATTGAGAGTGCCAGCTCCCTCCATAAGAGCACAGGGCTGCAGTGCCAGAAGATGAATGACCATCTCCTTGCAGCCAGGATAAGTCTGCCTCCTCATGTCTCTCTCAGCACTTCTTAACATACCTCGCATGGTGATCTCATTCCCACCCACCTCGCGGGGTCACAGCACGTGTCATGCACTGCCCCCCAGCCCCCTCTCCCCCCAATAACTCCGCTGTCCCTCACATGCCCTCTCCCACTCACCTCCCATTGAAAAAATAATAATCTTTATTGTCACAAGTCGGCTTACATTAACACTGCAATGAAGTTACTGTGAAAATTCTCTAGTTGCCACATTCCCGGGGTGCCTGTTCGGGTACACAGAGGGAGAATTCAGAATGTCCAAATTACCTAACAGCATGTTTTTTGGGACTTGTGGGAGGAAACCGGGGCACCCGGAGAAAACCCACGCAGATTCGGGGAGAACGTGCAGACTCCATACGGACAGTGACCTGGGACCCTGGAGCTGTGAAGTGTCATGTGAGAGTACTTTTAAGACATGGATGTTTTAGCAATGTACCTTTAAGAAAACAGTGATGTCAGAGAGTGGGTGGGGCTGAGGTCAAGTCAGCCATTTTGCAGTTTAGTTTTGCAAGTTTTTAGTTTCAGTTTAAAAAACAGTGCGTGTGCGTCTTTGTGTGTCCAGAGAGCTGCAAGAGGAAAGCAAGGTGCTGGAGCTGAAATTAACCAAGCTAATATATCTCTGCCATTCTACAGAAAATACATATATCCATTAACCTGATGTGATACTGTTTGAAGGTGTTAAGTCTCTTGGAAGTTTGAAGGAACATTTTAAGGAGTTATTTACTGTTGCAATATTTTCTGAGTTATCTTTGAAGTAAGGGGTGTTAAGAGATCCAATGTTTATTTAAGATGTTAAGTTGAGTTCGTGGAATAAACAGTGTTTTGTGTTTAAAAACCCATGTGTCCATAATTGTAATACCACACCTAGGGAAAAAGCCATGTGCTAGGAAAAGCAACAAATCCATAAAAGGATGAGGTTGGTTGAACTCCATGATACATTTTGGGGTTCTGAAAACACCTCTCCCATAACAATTGGGGGCTCGTCCGAGATAAAAGTCTATCTATTGGATTGACTTTTGTGAACTTAAAGACAGTGAAAGATTGTTGCTTTTCCGATGCGGTATTTTAGTTTAAGTGGGGAGAGTGTTGTGAACAATGGCTCTTTCAGAGGCTCAGATGTTTTTGGGGGTGGTAAATGTTACACGTAGTATCTTACGGACAGAAACAAAAAGCAGACTGTTAGATTTGGCAAGAACATTGCAGTTAACATTACCTGACAAAATGCAAAAAGATGAGGTAATTATGGCGGTGGTTAAGCATTTAAAGTTGCATGAGATAGAGTTTGACTCATTGGAAATGGCAAAAACTCAGTTGCAAATTAAACAAATGGAACATGAGAAAGATTTAAAGCGGCTGGCATACGAGAGTGAGAGAGAGGAAAATGAAAGAGAAAGAGAGAGAGGAAAAAGAAAGAGAAAGAGAGAGAGATGAAAAACAAAGAGAGAGAGAGGAAAAAGAAAAGGCAAGGGAAGAAAGGAGAAAAGAAAGAATAGCCCTAGCAGAACAAAAAGAAAAAGAAAGGGAGATACAGATCAGGGAAAAAGATAAAGAGAGGGAGTTTGAACTTCAGAAAATGGCCATGAAACATGACAATCAGTTAAAATTGGCAGACGTAAAGGGAAACATACAGTTGGATGATAGTGATGAGGATAGTGAGAAAGAGCGTCATAGTCGAAGCCTCGGTGGCAATCTATTTAAATATGTCCAAGCATTTCCAAGGTTTGACGAGAAGGAAGTGGAAGCCTTTTTCATTTCATTTGAGAAGGTAGCTAAACAAATGAAATTGCCACAGGACATGTGGGTGTTACTGATCCAAACAAAGCTGGTAGGTAGAGCTATTGAAGTGTTTGCATCACGACCGGAGGAGGTATCTGGAAGGTATGAGGAGGTGAAGAAATCCATCTTAAGTGCACAGGAGCTAGTGCCTGAAGCTTACAGACAAAGGTTTAGAAATTGAAGGAAAGAATTTGGTCAAACATACATGGGGTTTGAAAGGCTCAAACAGAATAATTTTGATAGGTGGATCTGAAAATAGACCAAACGTATGAAGCTCTCAGAGAAATTATACTTTTGGAGGAGTTTAAAAATTCAATTCCTGATGTAGTGAGAACTCATGTGGAAGAACGGAGGTTTAAAACTGCGAGAGTAGCAGCGGAAATGGCAGATGATTATGAATTAGTTCATAAATCAAAGATTGGTTTCTGACATCAGTTTCAGCCAGTGAGGGATAGAAAATGGGGACATGAGAAATACTCAAGTGGTAAAGGTAAAGGTGATCTGATGGGAGACAATAAAGAGAGTGTACCTCAGATTAAAAAAGAAATCCAGGAAGGTGGAAAAGAAATTAAAAGTTTCAAATGTTTTCACTGTAATAAACTAGGCCATGTAAAGTCACAGTGTTGGTGGTTGAAGAAAAGCACTGGGAAGGCTGATGTGGTAAAACAGGATCAGACAGTGGGGTCTGTTAGAGTGGTAAAGGAAAGCCTAAGGGAAGCGAAGGAGGTGCAAACGATTGTACAGCCTGTTCAAGAAGTAATTGTTAAGAAGGTGCCCGATGTATTTAAAGAAGTTACTTGTGTGGATAAAGTTTATTCATGTGTATCAGGAGGAGCATGTAAAGAAGTCACAATTTCAAGAGATACAGGGGCTAGTCAATCTTTCATGGTAAGAGATGATGAATTATGTAGTTTGGGAAGAATGTTGCCAGAAAAGGTGGTGATATGTGGAATTCATGGTGAGAGGAATAGCGTCCCATTATATAAGGTAAGGTTGGAAAGTCCAGTGAAGAGTGGTGAAGTGGTAGTAGGAGTAAGAGATAAACTATCTTGTCCAGGAATACAGTTTATCTTGGGTAATGATGTAGCTGGATCACAGGTGGGAGTGATGCCTACTGTGGTTGATAAGCCAGTGAAAAATCAGTCAACTGAAGTGCTGAGAGACGAATATCCTGGGATTTTTCCGGATTGTGTTGTAACAAGGTCGCAAAGTCACAGGTTAATCCAAGAGGAGAAATCAAAGAGTGAAGATGAAGTTGAAGTGCAATTATCAGAAACAAATTTTGATCAGATGGTTGAAAAAGAACAAGAACAGGTGGAGGATGAGGCGGATATTTTTAGTTCAGGAAAATTGGTGGAGTTACAACAGAAAGATGTAGAATTAAAATGGATATATCAGAAAGCATATACGGAAGAGGAATCTGAGAGTATACCAGAGTGTTAATACCGTAAAAATGATGTCTTGATGAGAAAATGGAGACCTGTACATATGCAGGCGGATGAAAAGTGGGCAGAAGTTCATCAAGTAGTATTGCCGTTAGGGTATAGAAAGGAGGTGTTGCGAGTTGTACATGAGGTACCAGCGGGAGGTCATTTGGGAATAAGGAAAACTCAAGCTAAAATCCAGAAACATTTTTATTGGCTTGGACTACATAAAGATGTAGTTAAATTTTGTCAATCATGTCACACATGTCAAGTGATAGAGAAACCTCAAGCAGTGATAAAACCAGCGGCCTTAATACCCATTCCAGCATTTGAGGAACCTTTTACGAGGGTCCTAATTGATTGTGCAGGATCGCTTCCTAAAACAAAAAGTGTGAATCAATATCTTTTGACTGTAATGGATGTGTCTACTAGGTTTCCAGAGGCCATTCCAGTATGTAATATTACAGTTAAAATGATTGTGGAGGAGTTACTTAAACTCTTTACTAGATATGGACTCCCCACAGAAATTCAATCGTATCAAGGAACAAATTTTACTTCAAAGTTATTCAAAGAAGTTATGGATAGCTTAGGAATAAAACAATTTGGATCAACTGCATACCATCCAGAATCGCAGGGAGCATTAGAAAGGTGGCATCAGACATTAAAGACAATGTTGAGGGCATATTGTCAAGATTATCCAGAGGATTGGGATAAAGGAATCACATTCGTATTTTTGTTTGCAATTAGGGATGCACCTAATGAGTCTACCAAATTTAGTCCTTTTGAACTAATTTTTGGTCATGAGGTAAGAGGACCACTTAAATTGATTGAGGAAAAATTGGTGGGTGAGAAATCGGAAATTACACTATTGGATTACGTGTCAAATTTTAGGGAACGATTAAATAGAGCAGGTGACTTGGCTAGACAACATTTGAAAGTTGCTCAAAATGTGATGAAACGGGTAGCGGACACGAAATCCAAAGTTTGTAGTTTTGCCAGTGGGGATATAGTTTTTGTGTTGTTACCAGTGGTAGGGGAGCCTTTAAAAGCTAGGTTTTGTGGACCATATCAGATTGAAAGGAAATTAAGTGAGGTGAATTCTGTGGTAAAAACACCAGATAGAAGGAAGACTCATCGAGTGTGTCATGTAAATATGCTTAAAAGGTATTTTGAAAGGGAAGGAGAGAAAAAGGAGGTTTTAATGATTCTAACTCAAAGTGATGAACCAAATCCAGATGACTGTGAATTTGACATACCTCAAATTAAATTGGAAAATGAGTATGTTATTAAAAATTGGGATGAATTGTTCAGTGACCTTCCAGAGGGAAAACAAACTTACTTGAAAGAGTTATTGATATCACATGGGCAAGTTTGCAGAGATAAATTGGGAAGTATTAAAATGTCTATATCTGATGTAGATGTGGGAAATACTGTTCCTATCAAACAACATCCATATAGACGCAATCCTTTAAAATTGGCACAGGTTAACCGGGAGATTGAGAGCATACTTAAAAATGGCATAATTGAAGTGGGTTGCAGCCAATGGAGCTCACCCATAGTGATGGTACCTAAATCAGATGGTACCCAACGGTTGTGTGTGGACTATAGAAAGGTGAATGCAGTTACAAGAACGGACTCTGATCCTGTCCCACCATTGAAGGATTGCATGGAGAAAGTGGGACAATCAGCTTTTATTTACAACTTCCAGACATGAAAGAACATTTAAAACATCGTATAGAGTTCTTCGATCAACTTCAGGTGGCGGGTTTGGTGATGAACCAAGCTGAAAGTGAATTTGGAGAAACCCGAATCACTTTCCTTGCGGAGTTTCCGATACCCTCAAAACGAAGGGAAATAATGCGATTTCTTAGCATGAATGGATTTGATCGAACAGCTGTGCAAATGTTTTGTTGCATGATTACTCCACTGATGGACTTGCTAAAGAAACCTAAAAAATTTCAATGGACAGCGGACTTTCAACAGGCATTTGATTGCCAGAAAGCTGTGATCACCAATGCTCCTGTATTGGAGAATTGCAAGGGACTCTGGTCAGATTGAACTAAAGTATCAGATTCTAATGAGAAATGCCGAGGAGGAGAGGGATGGATGGATCGTGCAGAGACTTTGTTCAAAGAGACTGTCAATCGAGAAGGATTTCGGTTGGAGGAAGAAGAACAAAGAAAAATGGACTATATTATTATACCTGTTTGCATTTTTTTTTTTTTTTAAACAAAAAGGTATATTTACTGTGTACATTTCATGGTGGATGGTGCAAAAGTGAAAAATGAAACCATCTTGAAGTTGATGGTTTCTTTTTTTTTCTTGGGGGGTGGTGTCATGTGAGAGTACCTTTAAGACATGGATGTTTAAGCAATGTACCTTCAAGAAAACAGTGATATCAGAGAGTGGGTGGGGCTGAGGTCAGGTCAGCCATTTAGCAGTTTAGTTTTGCAGGTTTTTAGTTTCGGTTTAAAAAGCAGTGGGTGTGTGTCTGTGTGCGTCCAGAGAGCTGCAAGAAGAAAGCAAGGTGCTGGAGCTGAAATCAACCAAGCTAATATATCTCTGCCATTCTACAGAAAATATATATATCCTTTAACCTGATGTGGTACTGTTTAAAGGTTTTAAGTCTCTTGGAAGTTTGAAGGAACATTTTAAGGAGTTATTTACTGTTGCAATATTTTCTGAGTTATCTTTGAAGTAAGGGGTGTTAAGAGATCCAATGTTTATTTAAGATGTTAAGTTGAGTTCATGGAATAAACAGTGTTTTGTGTTTAAAAACCCACGTGTCCATAATTGTAATCCCACACCTAGGGAAAAAGCCATGTGCTAGGAAAAGCAACAAGTCCATTAAAGGGTGAGGTTGGTTGAACTCCATGATACATTTTGGGGTTCTGAGAACGCCTCGCCCATAACAGAAGCAACAGTACTACTCACTGTGCTACCTGCATGTCAAACGTCATTCCTATCTGACGTGGCATATCACCTGCCCACACTCTCCCCATCTATCTCATTGCAGAACAAGCTAGAGCACAACTGGCAACAGCAGGCACAGCCAGCCAGAGTGATGCCAGATCTCAAAACGCGAACCCCATTGAAGGAACGAGCCATTGAGTTTGCCGGCAAGGAGCGAGACCACACCTGGACTAAGGGCGAGGTTGGGGCCAAAGACCCAAGTGAGAACCTTCAACACATCCAGCCATGATGCAAGTTTCATGTGAGTGACCTTTTTCCTATCCTTGACGACTTCTGATAATGGGATGTGCTGAGCAGTCGCACATCATATGGCTCCTCCGAAACACAAGGTAATAGGCACCTTTAGGCAAAATGTAGCCATCACCTTTCCAGCACTGCATTCATCTGCTATATCTGCTTACTTTGATGCTAGCTAGCACATGACACTGGAAGTAATCCGAAGATTACGACCTTTAATGTCCTGCCTGCTAGTTCCTTCCTCGCGCTCTAAAATCTGACTGCAGACATTATCCCCCTTTCTGCCTGTTTTATTAAAAGATATATGGACTGCAATATCCCGCACGGGACTTACAGGTGGGAATGATTTTCTTCCCCATTGTTCTCGCAGAGTATGAGTTACCCCACTGAGGAGCGGGGGAACTCCATTTAGCATTGTATAAAAGGTCAGCCTGTAAAGCACTGACCAGAGAGTGACTCGGTTGGGGTCTACCAGGAAGTCTATGTACCATTATTGTAAGTAAATCAAAGTTCTTTACTTTACTCAGTTTGGACTCTTCGTGTCCTTATTAAATGGACCGCAACCTCTGGATGTTCATCCTCCCCCCCCCTCAGAGTGTTCTGCAAGCACTCAGTGATATCCTGGGGCCTGTCACGAGAGAGGCAAAACACCATCCTAGGCTGCAGCTGTAGAAATGCCTGTTCCCCTAATATTGACCGTGCAACCACTACTGCTTCCCAATCTTTAACTTCTCCCTGAATTGCACACTTAGAAACCCAATCGTTTCTATCATAATGAATAAAGAGGAACGGGAACTGAGCGATAGTGAAGTGTGAACTTGGCACTGGCTTTGTTCTGAAGAGAAACCATCACACTCATGGGTATTTGGAAACCAAGTGGAGAGAAAAATGCATTCAGGGAACTTACACACTGTCTTTGTGGCCCTTGTGACTATCTGACAGTCGTCCATTCCTTCTTTGCCTGTGCACACTTAAGCTGTTGGGTGATCACCTCCAAAAATATGGAATACACAAAACTCACAGTCTTGTGAATGCATCTCAGTGACTCTACCAGCAACTAAGTTCCGTGACCCAAATCCCGAGCTCTTTCAACAGACAGTACCTACTGCACCTGTGGTTGTTGTCTTGGAGTTTACACAAGGAGCAGGATGGGCATCTTACAGGTTGATGACGTGCCCCTATTTGTTGGACTAATTAACTAAATTATCAGAAATAAAACTTAAGACTTTAAAACAAGATTAACATTTTAAATCATATTTAATTATTCCAGTTCCTTATCTTAAATCCTTACCTCAATACTTGCCCTCCATACCGATCCTAGTTCACTTGGGGTCTATCGTTTATTCCTCTCTGTACTGATTACGACATCACTCTTTCAATTTCTGTCTCGGCCCCTTCCAGTAGCAGCTACTTCTGGTTCCCTTTCCCGGTCTCTGAATCTGAGAGTCTGTGTCCAGAAAGACCAACTTGCCTTATTTTGTGTCATTGTGGGAAAACTGGCACTTGATTATCGATCGGATTCAGCCTGGGCCTATTTCTCCATGACAACCTGATTACATGGGCCTGTCTCCAGACAAAGTTTAATATGATTTCCCCATTCCCCATTCCAGGGTATGCTGTTTTGCCGGAAGGAGAAAGTTTAAAACATAACCGCTTTATAAAGTCTTGCATTCTTAACATGATGATAATGAAGTCAGCATAACATCGATACCTGAAACTGATAGCATAAGCGTTGTTTCTCGCCACGTTCTGAAAAAGTTACATTTGTGACAAAACATTAATTCTGTTTATACAGAGGCTGGGAGACCTTATGAGTTTTCCAGTAGTTTTTATATCTGATTGCTGTTTTCCTCTCCACAGATCCTGCCAGACCCTATTTTATGTATTTTTACTACATATATAAATGCCGCTTCTGAGTCCTTTCATCGCTGTTTTGGATTTCTAAGTGTGCAATCTGATTAACAGTTTCATCAGTAATCTCCATCTGCGTTTTCAGCAGAATAAATTGCCACCCGTAGATATAGATTTTAACTTCGGCACTCCTGAGTAAACATAAAAATAGTAACCTAAGGTAAGTCTTGTTCACAATAGTTTTCAGCTAGAACCATCCTCAAAGGGGACTTCCTCTAGACAGCCAGAGTAACCACCAGTTTCAGCTGTTAGGCCCAGTTAATACTCAAATAGCATTTAATGATGCGCATTGGATCCTAATTGCAATTTTAATGGGCAGTTGGAGAACACAGAGAACGAAGCACTAAAAAGGCAAACTTAAAATTATTTTTACAGAATAGAAGAAACAAAAATATTGCTCTCCAAGGTCTACAAGGACGGTATGGGTTGCTGCCGCCCCAGGGTCTATCCCTGTCCATCTTTTTCTGATTGAGTTTTCCTCTCTTGTCACTCCCAGCAGCTTCAGTACAATATTTCTTTCTCAGTTGAGCGAGAAGGGGGTCAAGTTTATCCATATACCTTGACAGGTCCCATCAATGGTACTTTTCAAACTGCCAGGAGGCATTTTGAGTGTGTGACAGCAGTCTTCACAAACCAAATAGCCCTAGCCATGGCGTGTGAGATTTGCAAAGCTTTTATCAGAATAATGTGTGCAAATTGTATCGTAGTATGAGTGAATGCCTCCATATATACTGGCCTGTCACAGTACTATGGGAGAAAATTACAAATTTCCTTGCAATCAAATCCTCATGTATACTTGAAGTGTTCTTTTCAATCCAGAAAATAGAGGCACAGAAGGGCATGAAAATATGCTAAAGCTGACAAATAAATAAATAAACTGATGTGACCTCACTGCTGTCTCACATTGTACAACATTGTTCCAGCCAGACTGAGGAAAATGACAAGTGCAGAAGATCTAAAAAGTATAGCGTTGTGAGAATTGGGAGCGTGAACCCCCCCACTTATAGTGTTGTGAGAATTGGGAGGGTGAACCCCCCACTATCAGTCCATGGTTCAGTACCTCAATGCACTGATGTGCTTCATTGCCATGACACTTGAAGCCATCAACACATTCTGAGACTTTTAAGAAAATGTATGGGTGAAGTACTGAGTTCCAGGTAATGACCGTGACGGATATCATAAATGATGTTTGAAGCAGGATACACTCTTGTTCTTCTAAAAAGTTAGTTCAGGATAGAAAATTGGAAAGCTTCTGAGGTACATAAATCAAAATGACTTTGAAGTTGAATTTGTACAGCTTGGGCTTGTACACCTTTGATCTTGAATTTCATTTGTGTCCTGCTGCTTTGTCCCGTGTTCCAAAGTAAAATAAAACAGTTTGCAATTATCTCTGCTTTAACAATCATAGAATCATTCAATTTACAGTGCAGAAGGAGTCCACTCGGCCCATCGAGTCTGCACCGGCCCTTGAAAGAGCACCCTACTAAACCCATGCCTCCACCCTATCCCCGTAACCCAGTAACACCATCTAACCTTTGGACTCTAAGGCACAATTTAGTATAGCCAATCCGCCTAACCTGCACATCTTTGCATTGTGGAAGGAAACGGGAGCACCCGGAGGAAACCCACGCAGACACAGGGAGAAAGTGCAAACTCCACACAGACAGTCACCCGAGGCCGGAATTGAACCCGCGTCCCTGGAACTGTGAGGCTGCAGTGCTAACCACTGTGCCACCATGACGCCCCATTCTATTTAAATACTTTTGAAATGTTATTGAGGAAAATGCAGTAGTGGCCAGATTACACAGCTAGGTCTGTAAAATAACAAATTAGAAAAATGATAATTTAATGTTTCTGTGCAAAAATATTCCGGATCAAAGCTGCTGAAATGTTTACAAAACATGAACACTCATTACTTTTGTTGAATATCCGTGGGATCCTTTAAATTGGTGTGAACAAGCAAAAAGAGACTCACAGAAAATAGAAAATAGGGGGAATAGGCCATTGATCCTGCTCGACCATACAGAGTGATATGGCTGATCTTCTCTCTCAGTGTCATACTCCCCACTTTCTCCCCTTACCCTTGATGCCTTCAGTGTCTAGAAATCTAACTATCCCTTTCTCAAGTACATTCAGTGACTTGGTATCTACAATCTTATATGGTGGAGAATTGCAGAGGTTCACCAACCTCGGAGTTAAGAAATTCCTCCTCATCTCAGCCTTTAATAGTCCACCTGAATCCTGAGATCATGGTGACTCCTTGTTCTGAACACCGCACCCTCCACCTCCCGCCCCAACCAAGGGAAACAGCATCCTTAAAGTGAACTTTGCGCACGAGCGGTGGGAGAGATTACGTTCGGAGTGAGACACTGCCAGACTGAGCTTGAAACTCTGGAATTTGAAACAGAGGTGGAATTCGGTGCAGAGCTGGAAGAGGTGCTACAGGGAAGAGACCTGATTGGTAAGTAGTGAGTAAAGGTTAGTAAGTTTTTATAAGTTTTATCACTCATAGTTTGAAAATACTTTTTGTAGTTTATAATCTGTAAAGGTTATAACTGATAGTCACGAGGAGAAGGGAAGAAGGGCCATAGAGAATTGGATATAATCTAATATGAAGGATCTTCCAAAGCTTTAATTTTAGGGGGTAAGTCATAGAAGGAGAGCTCAAAGCCTTGGTTTGCTTTTTTACTCCATGGGGAAGCCGGGAACATTTCCAGTGCCCGGGACCAGCATGTGTGTAGGAAATGTCTCCGGCTACAGCTCCTGGAAGCCCGGGTTTCAGAGCTGGAACGCCTCTGGGGACACTGTGGACCATCCGGGAAGCATTGAGTGTTGTGGATAGCACGTTTAGAGAGGTGGTCACACCGCAGGCTCAGACTCCGCAAGCAGGGTGGGAATGGGTGACCACCAGGCAGAACAAAGGAGCTAGGCAAGCAGTGCAGGAATCTCCTGTGGCCATTCCTCTGCAAAACAGATACCACTTTGGATACTCTTGAGGGGAAAGACCTCTCAGGGGAAAGCAGCAACAGCCAAATTTGTTGCACCATGGTTGATTCTGTTGCAGAGGGGAGGAGTAAAAAGTATGGTAATGCATTAGTTATAGGGGATTCAATTGTAAGGGAAATAGATAATATGAATATAAAATAATATGAATAATATAATATAATAATAATCTTTATTATTGTCACAAGAAGACTTACATTAACACTGCAATGAAGGTACTGTGAAAATCCCCTGGTCGTCACACTCCAGTACCTGTTCGGGTACATTGAAGGAGAATTCAGAATGTCCAATTCTCCTAACAAGCACATCTTTAGGGACTTGTAGAAGGAAACCAACGTTTTTAACTAATATAGCAGGGGGATGGGAACCTATGAAGAGATTCAGAGCAGGAGGAAACAAGAACAAGAGAAAAAGACAGCAAGAAGAATAAGGAAAATGATAGGCAGAGAAATCAAGGGCTTGTATCAGATAAGGACATTGTAAAAAATACTGAGGACTGGGCAAGGAACGTTAAAAGACTAGCCTGAAGGTTTTGTACCTGAAAGCATGGAGCATTCAAAATAAAATTGATGATTTTGTTATGTTGATAAATGTAAAGGATGATATAGTTGGGATAGCTCCAAGGTGGACAAAGTTGGGAACTAAACATTGAGGTATATTCAGTTTTTAGGAAGGACAGACAGAACAGAAAAGGTGGTGAAGTTGCATTGTTGATTAAAGAAGATATTGATACAATATTGAGGAAAGACATTAGCACAGATGATGTGGAATCTGTATGGGTCGGGTCAAGAAAGACCAAGCGACAAAAAACATTCGTAGGAGTGATATACAGACGACCAAACTGCAGTTGTAATGTTGGGAATAGCATTAGACAGGAAATCAGAGATGCATGTGATAAAGGAACATCTGTGATTATGGGTGCCTTTAATCTGTATATAGATTGCATGAGTCAAATTATTCACAGTAAAATAGAGGAGGAATTTCTAGAGTGCATACGGGATGGTTTTCTGGGCCAATATGTAAAGGAACCAACAAGAGAACAGGCCATCTTGGAATGGAAATTGAGCAATGAGAAAGGAGTAGTTGGTCTTCAAGTTGTGAGAGAACTTTTGGGGATGAGTGACCATAATATGATAGAATTCTTTATCAAGTTGGATCGTGAGGTGGTTGATTCTGAGTCCTGAGCCTCAGTCAAGGTAACTATGATGGTATGAGGCATGAGCTGACTATGATGGATTGGGAAATATTACTGAAAGGAAGGACAATAGACAGGCAATAGCAAGCATTCAAGGAATGAATTAATCAAAAGATGTTTATTCCTATTTGGCACAAGAGTAGAAAGGGAAATGTGGCCAAACTTTGGCTCACAAGGGAAATTAGGCATAGTATTAGATTCAAAGGAGAGGCATACAAATTAGCAAGAAAAAGCAATAGACTTCAGGATTCGGAACAGTTTAAAATTTAGCAAAGGTGGATCAAGGGATTGATTAAGAAGGGGAAAATACAATAAGAAAACAAACTAACAGGGAACATAAAAACTGACTGTGAAAGTTTCTGTAGGTATGTAAAGAGGGTTAGCACTATGGCTTCACAGCGCCAGGGTCCCAGGTTCGATTCCTCGCTTGGGTCACTGTCTGCACGTTCTCCCCATGTCTGCGTGGGTTTACTCCAGATACTCCGGTTTCCACCCACAAGTCCACAAGGTCATTTCAACATTCAGAATTCTCCCTCAGTGTACCCGAACAGGCACCGGAATGCGGCAACTAGGGGCTTTTCACAGTAACTTCATTGCAGTGTTATTGCAAGCCCACTTGTGACAATAAAGATTATATTATAAAAAAGAAAAAAAGATTAATGAAAACAAATGTAGACCCCTTACAGTCAGAAACTCTGAATTCACAATGGAAAACAAAGAAGTGGCTGAGGAACTAAATTCATACTTTGCTTCTGTCTTCGCAAAGGAAGACATGAATACCAGAGATTCTGAGAAACACAAGTTTCAGTGAGAAGCTGATGGAAATTAGTATTAGTAAAGAAATTGTTTTCTGGAAATTAATAGGATTGAAGGCGGATAAATCTCCAGGGCCTGATAATCTTCATTCCAGAGTACGTAAGAAATTGCCCTAGATGGGCGGCATGTGCGGCGGTGGTTAGCACTGGGACTGCGGCGCTGAGGACACGGGTTTGAATCCCGGCTCTGGGTCACTGTCCGTGTGGAGTTTGCACATTCTCCCCATGTCAACGTGGATTTCTCCCCCACAACCCAAAAATGTGCAGGTTAGGTGGATTGGCCATGCTAAATTGCCCCTTAATTGTAAAAATAAATAAATAAATGGGTAAAAGAAAGAAAGTGCCCGAGAAATAGTAGGTTGATTGTTGGTCATTTTCCAAAGTTCTTTGGACTCTGGAATGGTTCCTACAAATTAGACAGTAGCTAATGTAACCCTGCTATTCAAAAAGGGTGGTCAAGAGAAAATAGGAAGCTCTAGGCCAGTGAGCCTAACATCGGTATGAGGGAAGTTGCTGGAGTCCATTATCAAGAATTTCATTGCACAGCATTTGGAAAGCAGCGGTATATCAGACAAAGTCAGCATGGATTTATAAAAGGGAAATCATGCTTGACAAATCCACTAGAATTCTTTGAAGATGTAACTAGCAGAGTTGACTAGGGAGAACCGGTGGATTTGATTTATTAGACTTTCAGAAGGCTTTCAACAAGGTCTCATATAGCAGATTATGATGAAAAGTTAAAGCGTATGGGATTCCGGGTAGTGTCTTCAGGTGGATAAAAAGCTGGTTAGCAGACAGGAAGCAAAAAGTTGGAATAAATGGATCTTTTTCCGATTGGCAGGAAGTGACCGCAGGAAGCTGTGCTAGTACCCCAACTGTTCACATTATATATGAATGATTTGGACGAGGGAACCAAATGTAATATCTCCAAATTTGCAGATGATACAATGTTGGGAGGGAGGGTGAGCTGTGAGGAGGATACAGAGATCTTCAACGGGATTTGGACAGGCTGAGTGAGTGGGAATATGGATGGCAGATGCAATATAATGTGAATAAATGTGAGGTCATCCGCTTAGTTAGCATTAATAGGAAGGCAGAGTATTATTTAAATGGGTATAAATTCAGAAAGGTGGATGCTCATCGAGACCCTGGGGCGGGATTCTCCCATCCCGCGGCAGAGTGTGTACGCCATCGTAAACAGCGTTGTGGTTTACGACGGCGTGAACGGGTCACTGCCAGGAGTAATTCTGGCCCCTACAGGGGGCCAGCACGGCGCTGGAGCAGTTCACGGCACTCCAGCTGCCAATCCCGGCGTGAACTGGGTGCAGCGGGATCCGCGCATGCATAGTGGCGCTAGCGCCAACGCGTGTATGCGCAGTGGCCTCCTTCAACGGGCCGGCCCCGACACAACATGGCGCAGGGCTACAGGGGCCGGCACGTAGGAAAGGAGGCCCCCAGCTAGAGAGGCCGGCCCGCCGATTGGTGGGCCCCCATCGCGGACCAGGCGACATCGGAGGCCCCCCCCGGGGTCGGAACCCCCTCCACCCCCCCACCCCCTCCGCCCCCTCCCACAGGCCGCCACCCGACCCTTCAATGCCGAGGTTCCGTCGGCTCCGAGCAGGTTAGAACGGCGCCGGTGGGACTTGGTTTCTTTCTTATGGCCGCTCGGGCCATGCGGGCCGGGTAATCGATGGACCGGCCGGGTAGAGCGGCCCGCGACCGGTGCCACGCCAACCACGCTGGCGCCAATGGCGCCGGTTCTCCGCTCTGTGGAGAATCGCGTGTCGCCATCGGGATGGCGTGGCCCGGTCGCGGGGATTCTCCAGCCTGGCCCGGGGCTGGGAGAATCCCGCCCCTGGTGTCCCTGTGCATCAGTCGCTGAAAATAAACGTGCTGGTACAGCAGGCAGTAAAGAAGGCAAATGGTATGTTGGCCTTCATAGCAAGAGGATTTGAGTATAGGAATAGAGATGTTTTACTGCAATTGTATAGGGCATTGGTGAGGCTACACCTGGAATATTGTGTGCAGTTTTGGTGCCCTTATCTGAGGAGGAATATCCTTGCTGTGGAGGGAGTGCAGCAAAGGTTTACCAGCGTGATTCCTGAAATGGTGGGCCTGTCATATGAGGAGAGATTATATTGGTTAGGATTATATTCATTGGAGTTTAGAAAAATGAGAGTGGTCTCATAGAAACTTATAAAATTCTAACAGGATAAGACAGGGTAGATTCAGAACTTTTTTTTCCTATGGTGGAGGGAGTCCAAGGGGTCATAGTTTGAGGATAAAGGGTAAACCTTTTAAGACAGACATGAGGAGAAGTTTCTTCACTCTCAGAGTGGTGAATCAGTGGCAATCACTACCACAGAAAGTAATTGAGGACAAAATTGTGTAATTCCAAGAAGGAATTAGATAAAGCTCTTGGGGCTAAAGGAATCAAGGGACATGGGGTGAAGGTGGGATCAGGGTATTGAACTCGATCAGCAATAGTCATAATGAATGGTGGAGCAGGCTCGAAGGACCAAATGTTTTCTATATATTTATGTTTTTCTGTGCTCAGTCTGTGAATCCTGTCAGAGTGTTATACGTTTCAATGAGATCCCCTCTCATTCTTATAAACTCCAGTGAATACAGGCCTCGTCAACCCAATCTCTCCTCACACAACAATCCTGCCATCCAAGGAATCATTCTGGTGAATCCTCACTACAGTGCCTCCATGACGAGTATTTTGTTTCTTAAATAAGGAGACCAAAACTGCACACATTACTCCAGGTGTGATCTCATCAAGGTCCTGAACAACAGCAGCACAATAACCTTGCTCCTGTACTCAAATCTTCTTACAATGAAGGCCAAAATATTATTTCTCTTCCTAATATCTTGCTGCACCTGCACGCCTTCTTTCAATGCCTGGTATACAAGGACACCTGGGTCCCTTTATACAGCAACATTTCCCAATCTATAATCATTTAAATAATATTCTGATAAATGGTTCATAGAAAAGACAACACCAAAATAATATAATGCTTACTCACAATATATCTCCTATCCACTACCTCACCGACCTACTACACTGCTCAGTGCACCACGTCCCATCATTACTCACTTAGCAGCAAACCCTGGTACTCACCATTCACACCTAATATCCAGATACTCTATATTACCCTTACACATTTACCAGTGCTGCCAGCCTCACAGCCAACACTTGTTGACTATACATCGTTATTCAGCTGTGGCAGAAACATTACCCAAGCACAATGCTACACAATCATTGACATTGACCTATATCTTTTACAGGATAATGTGACCCACAATAGAAATAAGTTGAGCAAAGCCAGTTGGGAAAAAATCTGCTGCATCCCCTGAGCCGCACAGAAGTGATGTTCCTGAGATCAAGGGTCCGGCTAAATCAGAGCTCATGTCATCTTGCATCACTGTGAACATTGACGATGTATATATCTTGCCCAATGCCCCCTTCTCAATTCCCAGCACACTCTCATCCTGCTACCTGCCACAATATGCAAGCTCAAGATGGTGTGAATTATAGAATCATAGAATTTACTGTACAAAAGGAGGCCATTTGGCCCATCGAGTCTGCACCGGCCCTTGGAAAGAGCACCCTACTTAAGCCCACAACTCCATCCTATCCCCGTAAGCCAGTAACCCCAGCTAACCTTTTCCTGGACACTAAGGGCAATTTAGCATGGCTAATCCACCTAACCTGCACATCTTTGGACTGTGGGAGGAAACCAGAGCACTCGGAAGACACCCACGCAGACATGGGGAGAACATGCAGACTCCGCACAGACAGTGACCCAAGCCGGGATTCGAACTGGGGACTCTGGAGTTGTGAAGCAACAGTGCTAATCACTGTGCTGCTGTGCCTCCCATGGACCTTTCACCTCCCACCCCATCTACCTACTTTCACTCCAACATTTCCGTTCTGATTTCCTGCTTTCAGACACCCAAGAACTGCCATCCACCCACTTCCCCACAGCAGCTCCAGGAGGAAGATAAAAAGCAACAACACCACAGTAATGAATAGGTTACATCTATTAATCTGACATTAAGTTACTAACTTAAATACTGGCACCGCACATACTTTGGTGGCCAGCATAAAGTTGAGATCAGCATGTGGTGAGACATCCGGAAACAAATTGATTGTTATCAGGCCAATGGGAAAACATGGTTTGTTTTCCAGCTCAACGGAAGGCGAGGTCGCAGACAAGTTATTGCGACAGAGGACACAGATGAAGATCTCGATGGGGCAGCATATAGGAGACCACCGATAGCCATTCACACGGAGGTGCTGGATGCATTGGCTGGTCGTCCTGGTTCCAAACTGGCAGGGGTTATAGAGCAGAGCTTTCACTGTCCACATCATGTTCCCCATCTTCCTCTGGTGCTGAAGATCAAGAGGAGATGTCTTTGTGTGGACAAGTCACTGATTTCTCTGTTCTCCCTGTAGGATATAGCAATATTACCTGACATTGCAGAAACTCACCTCAATAGCTCCAAACTACTCCTAAATACCTCCGGACAATTTCTCCAACAGAACAAAGACCAACACACCACAGGAACAGGCCCTTCGGCCCTCCAAGCCTGTACCGGTCATGATACCAACCTTTGCCAAAACCCTCAGCACCTCCTTGTGCAGTATACCTCTATACCCATCCTATTCATGTGTTTGTCAAGATGCCTTTTGAACACCGTTAATATATCTGCTTCCACAACCTCTCCTGGCAACGCATTCCAAGCACTCACCACCCTCTGCGTAAAATATCTGCCTCGCACATCTCCTCTAAACTTTGCCCAACGGACCTTAAACCTATGGCCCCTGGTGACTGACCCCTCCACCCTGGGAAAGATTGCCTGCCCATCCACTCTGTCCATGCCCCTCATAATCTTGTAGACCTCTATCAGGTCACCCCTCAACCTCCCTCTTTCTAATGATAACAGTCCGAGTCTATTCAGCCTCTCCACATAGCTAACACCCTCCAAACCAGGCAACTTCCTGGCAAACCTCCTCTGCACCCTAGAAGTTGTTAAAAGTTACCTTACCTAAAACAGGAATGAAGGTGTATGGTCTACCTGCAGTTTCACACTTGTTTGCTGTAATGACTTAGGCCAGGCCTTTGAGATTGGCCAATTAGAATATGGGTTCCCTGATTAGTGGCCCAATCAGGGAACCCCTTTCTCTGTATATAACAGGAAGTGTGAGCTCCTCTGCACTTCCAGTGCAGACAGCAAGCTGAATGCACCTGGTTGTTGATTTTGTAAGTAAAAGGAATTCTGGTGAAGGTACTTCTGCCTCCGTGAACTTATTACATTTGCAGAGCGATTGACAAATTTATTTCTTCTGGATCTGCATGGTCCAAATTTTTGATATCCTGGCATCACATTAGTTGGTCAGGTTTTGCAACTTCAGGACAGCATGCATTGTCAGCCATTGGCGCTCACTGGGGATGCCTCCTCCCCCACACTCCATGTGTAAATCCTTTCCCTCCGAGTATGTGGTGTTGGGTTCTCTGGTGCACAGATGAGCCAACACAGTTGTATGTGGTACAACTCTATTTTATTTTAACTCTTATAATACAGTTCGTTCTGGATACTCTGCACGTGCTGTCTCCCTGAGTGTGTCGTGTAGCAGGTCTGTCCTGGTCCTCGTCTCCAGCTAATACTGACCACCGGGTGTCGTGTTTGTGCTTTTATATCTTTCTGTGATTGGTTGTGGTGTTGTGTGTTCTGATTTGTCGTTGGTGTGTCTATCATGATGTGTGTGTTTGAATATCATGACATCCCTCCTTTTTACAAAGATATGTGCCTACGTGGTTATAAATATAATCGTGTCGTGAGTGCATCTAAGAGTGTGTGCGTGTGTTGTGTACAGCGTGTGTATATGACGTAACTATTTACATGGGGCGATGTCGGGTGCGTCACACTAACAAGGTTGTACCATAATAAAACATGAATGCGAGAAAAAAAAAAAAACTTGAACAGTGGTCCGGTCAGACGATATCTGGAACGATAAACAACAACAGGTTATAATACAGAAGTGTTTGACTTTTTGAACGTATGAACAGCGTTATAAGTCCAGTCTAATGGGTGACCGCCTCAAGAATAGGCTGGTCCTCAAGCCGGTTCAGCTGTGGAGATTTGGGGTCACACTGGTTCACCTTGGACTGTTGGAGGTGATGCTGTTGCCGAAGTCTCTACTTTTCCATTTGTTGTACTTCGTGCAGTGCTTGGTTTTTCATTCGTGCAAATATAACATTCAACATCTTTGTTGGTGTTGCCTTGGCTGTGGTTTGGTTCTGGTGGCGATGGAAGGGGCATGATCCGTGGCATCTCCACGAAGTCATCCTTGGGAACCAGTGGAGGATCCGGCGTGTGCGTACGGTTCAGTTGCGAGCGTGGAAGGCGGCGCAAAGCTCGCTGATTGCGCCTACACACCAATCCATCCGCCCTGCATGCCAGGAACAAGGTGGAGTCTTTTTTCTTTTTATGTTTGTGGTGGACGGCATCTTGTAGCCGATGGGTCATTGCCATCGAAGTAGCACCATCACTAATATCATGCAAGGTGATGACTGTGCCAGATGTGGAAGTTGGCCGAGACCGTGCACGCTGGTTCCGGCCACCTGCTGTGCCAGAAGGGCGACTCCGCAGAGAAACGTCGAAGCATGTCGCCTTGGAGAGAGAATTGTTGCTCGCATCAACGTCTGGCGATGGCGCGAATTGGTGTGTCCGTCTTGGACTGCCGGTGCTGGTCACCACTGCCAACCCAGTGGGACTGCCACGCGATCCATTCCCTGTCGCCGTGGCATCCGCCGTCACGCTGAGCGTGCCATCACCGAGGCCGCGACACCGCCCGTCCGGAGCAAGGTCTGGCGTGCGCGAATCAGAGTCGGCGCTTGGCTGCTCCCCATCTGGAGTCCGGTCTGCCTTCCGTCGATGCTCCCTGTCCGGAGTCCCAACAGGTTCACTGGAGGCAGCCGAGATTCCCTGAAGCTGCACTTCTGGAGTCGGAACATGCAGGAATGCACCAACCAGTGGAGAGGCTCGAGCTATCGAGGGTGGAAGCGGTGCGCCGCCACCGCAGTCGTCAGTGGTCCCACCGTGATCGTCGAATGCCTCGGTACGCACAAGGCGAGGTCTGTCACCTTGCACCTTTTGCATGGGAAGTGGGATGCTGTCGTCACTCGTCTCACATCCCGTGGATAGATCCTCATTAGCAGCTTGCTGTTCACTAGGGTTGGGTAAATTGTCAGAGTTTTCATCTGGTGGTGCACACCATGTCGGTGGACTGTCATTGTCTTGCCGTTGTCCTTCATTTGGGCTTTTCTTCTTTGGAATTTTAAATCTTCCCCCAGACATTGCAGAACCTTGTTTATTACCCCCAAATTCTCCCATATATATGGTCTCGAATATAGGATCCAATGTTTCTATCGACATTATACTATTTTCCAAAGAACATTCCGTTTCACTTTTCTTCTCAGGTACCTCATATGTATCTTTGTCTAATGTACATGCCTTCATGGTCTCTGGGTCTGATTTTGCTGGGACTGGCATGGTCACAGTCTCTCTTTTACTGTTCTCAATTGCCCACATTATACTCCCCATACATAACTGCTTAATCACTGGGGTTAGTGTGGTACAATGGATAATCGGGTCGACCTTATCTGTATCTTCACCATTAGTGGAAAGCACACTTGGTTCACTTGAAACTGCTGCGGGTTTTAAATTCGTTATCTGGCTACTCGATGTCGGTGTCCTCAGGATTCTTGCTCCAATGTTCTGCTCATTTATCAGTGGAGTGTCTATAGGTTCAATGCAATTAATGTTCCCCTCAAGGTTTGAAGAGTCATTACTGACTAACTGCTGGTCTCCGAAGTTGGGACTTTGCGGCGTTGTGTTGAAGGGAGACATTTGTCCCTGCTGTAGATATGATTCAGGTTGTGTTATTTCCATTACCTGAGGATCAATGTCTTGTCCATTTTTTCGATCCGTACTAAAACACTGGCAATTCTCAGTCTGCTCCTTGCAAGTTAAACATTCAATTAATTTCAATAGCAAATCCTCAGCATCCTTCTGTGACCATGCAGCATTATTAATCTCTGTTTGGCTATAATGATCCTGAAGGTCAGCGCATAAACCTTTTTTCTTCGGGCTTGGAAGAGGCGATTCCTTTGGCTTGTCTTCAGTTGGGCTTGAACAGTCTTCAGCGCTGTGCCCTTCATTGTAGCATGAGAGACCGTCATGCTCATGCTGCTGTGTAGTGGAGCATGGTAGGCTGTTATAGCCTTCTTGCTGTTCACGTGAGCATGGCAGACTTGCATCGTCTGCCGCTGGTTGGTCAGGAGAGGTTGCTAGACCCTCATGGTCTTGTTCCTGCAAGGACCGCACATTGGAGTCTTGCGTTGTTTCTATTGTGGAGGCTGTCCACGAGCTCTCTGTGGAGGCTTGTGACACTGGAGTCACTTCTTGTTCGTGCAAGGACTGCGCTCTGGAGTCTTGCGTTGCTTCTATCGTGGAGGCTGTCCACGAGCTCTCTGTGGAGGCTTGTGACTCTGGAGTCACTTCTTGTTCATGCAAGGACTGCGCTCTGGAGTCTTGCGTTGCTTCTATCGTGGAGGCTGTCCACAAGCTCTCTGTGGAGGCTTGTGACACTGGAGTCACTTCTTGTTCGTGCAAGGACTGCGCTCTGGAGTCTTGCGTTGCTGCAATTGTGGAGTCTGTCCACGAGCTTGCTGTGGAGGCTTGTGACACTGGAGTCACTTCTGGTTCATGCAAGGACTGCGCTCTGGAGACTTGCGTTGCTTCTATCGTGGAGGCTGTCCATGAGCTCTCTGTGGAGGCTTGTGACTCTGGAGTCACTTCTTGTTCATGCAAGGACTGCGCTCTGGAGTCTTGCGTTGCTTCTATCGTGGAGGCTGTCCACGAGCTCTCTGTGGAGGCTTGTGACACTGGAGTCACTTCTTGTTCATGCAAGGACTGCGCTCTGGAGTCTTGCGTTGCTGCAATTGTGGAGTCTGTCCACGAGCTTGCTGTGGAGGCTTGTGACACTGGAGTCACTTCTGGTTCATGCGAGGACTGCGCTCTGGAGTCTTGCGTTGCTTCTATCGTGGAGGCTGTCCACGAGCTCTCTGTGGAGGCTTGTGACTCTGGAGTCACTTCTTGTTCATGCAAGGACTGCGCTCTGGAGTCTTGCGTTGCTTCTATCGTGGAGGCTGTCCACGAGCTCTCTGTGGAGGCTTGTGACACTGGAGTCACTTCTTGTTCGTGCAAGGACTGCGCTCTGGAGTCTTGCGTTGCTGCAATTGTGGAGTCTGTCCACGAGCTTGCTGTGGAGGCTTGTGACACTGGAGTCACTTCTGGTTCATGCGAGGACTGCGCTCTGGAGTCTTGCATGTCTTCTTTCATAGAGTCGGGAACGTTGAGCGGGACGTGGACCACGCTCTGTGTGGCAGCAGGGCGCTCTCCGTGTGCTTGCACCGCTCCCTGTCTGTTAATGTCAGGCTGCAGCATCATCCGGTACTGATAAGTTGGGACGTCATATCTGCTGGATTGAAGATCCTCAAATCCGAAAAATGAATCCGCATCTGCGTCGGATTCAATGTGGGAGCCGCCAATGTGCAACACGAAAGGTTCGTCCGAGTCATAGTCGTATAGGACCACGGAGCAATCATTGGGCTCGCGAGGTCCGGAAACACTGTAAAGATCGTCATCGAAGTATTCGAGGTCGGAATCATCAGCTTGTGCGTAGGTAACTGCTTGTCGGAGGGTTCTTCGGAGGTCAAATTCATCTCCTGGGTCAATTTGCGGCAATGTGCTGTCATTCCAGGTGAGGGAAGGTTATTTTACAGCTTTAACAGATTTTTGTTTTTTTGATTTGGGACGTTTCCCTTTTAAATTGGATTTGGGACGTTTCCCCTTTAAATTGGTGCAGTCTGGGGCCTCTGACATCCTGACGCTCGGTATGTAGCACGTAGGAAGCGACTGCGCATGCTCAGATCGCTGTTCCTTTACCGATGGCCGTTTTCTTGACTGCGCATGCGCAGCATCTCGCGCATGCGCAAACGAAACTTCCGGTTCTGCGCACTGCTCGCGCAACTGTGCTAGCGTGATACCTTTAGCAAGATGGCCACCGACCTCTACCCAGCCCTCTCTCAGGCCCGGGATTTCGGCCTCTGGGAATTCGGGCTCCGGGATCCCGGCCACGAGGTGAGTATCCCGGCCACGAGGTGAGTACTGCCGCTTTTCTTACCTTTACTTGCCGATTGGATTGCGTTTTCTTCACAGTACTTGGAGAATTTGTCCAGGACTGCCTGGTAATCGTACCTTTGCTGCCTCCTGAAGAACCTGAACCTTGTGACTATTTCTCTTGCCCTTGCACCGGCGATGGTGAGGAGAAATTCAATTTTTTCGCTATCATCCAGGTCTTGGAGTTCAGCTGCCACCAGGAACAATTCGAACACTTGCCGGAATCGCCGCCAGTTTTCGCGGAGATCGCCGTGGCACTGGAGCGGCTGCGGAACCGGGAGCTCTATCATTTTGCCTGGGCACTGCTGGTTGTCTCTGTACACTGAGGTATGCCGGCAGGTATCGATCCACTCCTGTACCATGTGGTGTTGGGTTCTCTGGTGCACAGATGAGCCAACACAGTTGTATGTGGTACAACTCTATTTTATTTTAACTCTTATAATACAGTTCGTTCTGGATACTCTGCACGTGCTGTCTCCCTGAGTGTGTCGTGTAGCAGGTCTGTCCTGGTCCTCGTCTCCAGCTAATACTGACCACCGGGTGTCGTGTTTGTGCTTTTATATCTTTCTGTGATTGGTTGTGGTGTTGTGTGTTCTGATTTGTCTGTTGGTGTGTCTATCATGATGTGTGTGTTTGAATATCATGACAGAGTACACTATGCAGAGGGTAGCCAGTGACTCCTCAAGCTGCAGCAATGTAGTAATGAATTTCATGCCACCTCATCTTCTGTCAATGCTTGAATCAAAATGATACTGTTGTTTCACCCTTTTCAGTCAATATATATATATAGTCACTATACAATCCATTCCAGCAATACCTGGGTTTCAAAAGTCAACGAATGACCTGATGGATACAGCTGTTTATTTTCTGCATTATTAGTCATACATTTCTCACAATTTTAGTCATACCTTTGAGTATTTCATTTTCAGGAATGATTTCCCACAATACGTCAATCAGTTTCTCAGTCTACCCAGAGAAATACATCTATTCTCCAATCTCTGCTTTGCTATCTTTGTTCTATTAAATTATTAAATGACTGTCTGGGTCACTATTTCAATACCAGCAATGGCTAGGAAATACAGAGTCTGACCTTGTCTGAGCATGTATTTCTTCAAATGAACAACAGCTTTTGGAAAGCTCATGAAACTTTAAAAAAAAAATAACTTTAGAGTACCCAATTATTTTCTTTACAAGTAAGGGGCAATTTAGCATGGCCAATCCACCTACCCTGCATATCTTTGGGTTGTGGGGGTGAAACCCACGCAGACATGAGGAGAATGTGCAAACTCCACACGGACAGTGACCCAGGGCCGGGATTCGAACCGGGTCCTCAGCGCCGTAGGCAGCAATGCTAACCATTGTGCCACATGCCGCCCTAAGTTCAGGAAATGTAACAAATAATCTTCTCTCTAAAGCTATTTATTTCAAAAAATGCTGTAGCAGTCAGTGTCAGTAAGAGTACATTTACTATAGGTTAGCTGCAATTAATGCTGGAAGTACCATTGCTATCAATTAAAATGTGGATGCAATTGGTCTACTTGTACAAACCGATTTCCTGACAGTGAACTAAGGATAAATTGGTACAGTTGTGAGAAATGATTTTGACCCGGAAGATCAAAATGTAGAATCAGTTGGATATAAGTAAGAAATTGCAAGGCAATGAAATTACTCATGAGTGTAGTTTTTTGGTACCCGAACAGTAGCTAATCTCTAGTACAGAAGGTTAATCAAGAAGTGAGGGCTTATAATAAGGTTCTGCACTAATCTTAGGTGATTTTAATCTTCATATAGATTGAACAAATCAAATTGAAAAATAGTAGCCTTGACGATGAGTTCATATAGTGCATTTTGGACAATTTCTTTGAACAATACATTCTGGCAGCAATCAGGAAACAAGTTACGTTAGACCTGATAATATTTAGAGAGGCAGAATTAATAAACCATCATACAGTTAAAATGCCTCTAGGTAATACTGATCAGAACACAAAGAAATTCATATTCAGTTTGAGGATGAGTACGCTGGCTCTGAAACTAGTTCCTCAAAATTAAATAAAAGCAATTTCAAAGGTATAAAGATAATGTTGGCTGTAATGGACTGGGATAATAGGTTAAAAGGTAAAATGATAAAGATAAACAGTAGCAGACATTGAAGGAGCTATTTCATAACTCCAAAAAAAGATATATTTAATTGAAAAAGGAAGGCTCTCTGAGATGGATGCATCATCTTTGACTAACTGAGAAAATTAAGGATGGGTTTAAATAGGAAGAAGATGTGCAGTGTGTCAAGATTAGTAATAGACTAGAAGACTGGGAAATGTTTAGAAACCAGCAACAGATGAGTAAAAAAAAAGGAAGGAAAAATTAGAATTTGAGAGTAACCTAGTAAGGAATATAAATACAGGCAGTAAGAATGTCTCCAAGTATATAAAAAAGGAAGAGAGTAGTGAAATAAAATATTGGTTCATTTTAGGAAGAGACTGAGGAACTAATGTTAGGAGACAAGGAAATAGCAACTATTTTGTATCTGTAGATGTGACAAAAATCACCCGATGGAAGGTAGAAAATCAAGGGGCAAAATTCACGGAGGAACTTAAACCGTTCATTATTACTGGAGAAACAGTACTAGAAAAGTTAATAAGGCTAGAGGCTGCAAGTTCCCTGGGTCTAATAGTTTCCATCCTAAGGTCTTGAAAGAAGTGGCTGGAGAGATAGTGGATGTATTAGTTTTAATCTTCCAAAATTCCCTTGATTCTGGAGAGTCCCAGCGGATTCGAAAATTGCCAATGTTCCACCTCTATACAAGAAGGGAGGGAGACAGGAAGCAGGAAACTAGAGGCTAGTTAGCCTAACACATATCGTTGGGAAAATGCCAGAATCCATGATTAAGGAAGTAGTGTCATGGCAATTGGAATAACATAATACAACCAGGCAGAGTCAACATGGTTTTGTAAAGAGAAAATGATTGTTTAACAAATTCAGTAGCATTCTTTGAGGAGGTAGCAAGAATCGTGATTAAAGTGACCCAGTAACAATAGTGTATTCAGATTTCCAAATGGCATTCAATAAGGTGCCACATAAAAGGTTACTACACAAGGGCTGGAATTTTCCATTCCCTGCACAGAATGCCAGCTGAGGAGAGAATACGGGCGTGCAGCTCGCACAGCTCTGCTTTGCTTACCAGATAATCCAGCACTCTGAACAGAAACAACCTGCAGTGTGGTCCATGCTATCATGCTGGTGAGGTCAGGAAAAGCCAGGTAGCCAAGAATCCCCAGATTGGGGTGCCTTTTTAAAAGGGTGCCCCGATCTCTGGTAGAAAACACAGGAACCAACTCCCCCAACACACAAACACAGAACCACCCCTACGGGCACAGGGATGCCCCCTGCCATGGACACTGGGAACCGCCCCCACCCACATGCACAAATGGAGCACCCCAGAGGACCCCCTGCCACTGCATCCTGACATTGTCCCCTGGCACGCTTACACTGCCCCATGGTGCTACCCCAATGGCACCCTGGCACTGCCCCTGGCATCATGGCAATGACAGTGCTGGGGGAAATGCTAGGGTAATGCTGGGGCAGTACCAGGGTGTCGCAGGGAAGTGTCCTGGGACAGTGACAGAAGGCAGTGCCAGGGGGCAGTGCCGTGGTACTGCCCAGGCATGTCCCTCTCTCCCCTGGGGAATATACTTACCTGTCCACCCCCAGTGGGGGTCTTTTGCCTGCTGTCCATTTTTAAAAGGCAGTTGTAAACCTTGCCAATGTGACGTCAGGCCAGTGATGGGGGAATTCCAAAATGTGTGCGGATGGTACGGTGGGAAAGCCTGTTAATTATATTTAAATATATTGAACTGAGGATCCCGAACTTTATGGGAAGGAACCTCGTTACGCCACGAGCGGGGGTTTGGGGAGAATTGGTGAACGAGTTCTCGCCGATGAGATTCTCGTTTTCCGAGTCTCTCGGAAATGTGTGCCCACGTTGCTGTTTGCACTCACAGCGAACACGAGTGCAAAATCGCTGCAAAGATAAGAGCTCACGGTGCTGGAGATATATTAGCATGGATAGAGGCTTGGCTCAAGGAATAGGGAAAAGAGAGTTGCATTAAAAAAGTAATTTTCAGGTTGGCAAACTCTAGCTTATGGGGTGTACAGGAATCAGTGCTGGGGCCTCAAACATTTACAATCTATTTTGATTGGATATTCATCCTATGATTTGGATGACAAGACCAAACATATTGTAGCCAAATGTTCTGAGGATAAACAGGCACGTAGGAAGGACAGCACGGTGGCATAGTCACTATCACTGCTGCCTCACAGCACTAGGGACCCAGGTTTGATTCCAACCTTGGGAACTATCTGTGTGGAATTAGCACATCCACGTGTCTACGTGGATTTCCTCCCACAGTCTAAAGATGCACAGATTAGGTGGATTGTCCATGCTAAATTGCCCCTTAATCTTCAAAGGATAGATGGGGTTACGGAAATAGGGTAGGGAGTGGGTCGAGGTGGGGTGTTCTTTTGGAATGGTGGTGCGTACTCAATGGGCCGAATGGCTCCCTTTTCACTGTCTATTAAATCAAGTTGTGAGGAGAACACAAAGGCAATATTTTGCCAAAATCATTGGAATCCCAACAACGGCTAGAAATGTGTATTGGCAACATGCATGGCTGGCTCATGGGGGACCTTCCCCTTAATTTTACCATAGAATCATCAAACCACAGAAAGGTTATGGCACAGAAAGAGGCCAATCAGCCCATCACATCTGTACAAGCCAAAGAAAAACAGAAAAAAAAATTGGCACTCGTTTAAATCTGACTTTCCAGCACCTAGTGGGTAGCCTTGCAGGTTACAGCACTTCAGGTGTCGATCCAGGTACCCTTTAAATTAATTGACCATTTCAGCCTCAAGCACCAACACGGGCAGTAAAGTCCAGATGCCCATTAACCTTTGGTTGAAAAAGATTTTCCTCATATCTCCTCTATTCCTTCTACCAATCAAGTTAAATCTTGCCTTTGTGGGATGCACCTCGAGAACAAACTACCACCCCAGGATTGCTACTTCATTCAGGATTGCCATCCGGCCCCCAGAGGTGCCGGTCAAATGAAAGAGCCAGCAGATCAGTGACACTACCAAAAAGAGACAAAAAAGACCTGAAGAATAAAACATTGGATTTATGGAATGAACTCTCCCAACATCAAAGTCATTGCAGGGGCTGCAGAGCTGTCTTCCCTGCCTGTGGCTCACACTTTAAATTAAAATATTGCTTACCACCTGGGTTGCGGCTGGGAGGCCACATGTATAGAAATGCCAAGGGTTCAATCTGCGGGTAAAATGCACGGTAATAGGGCATTTAATGTTTAAATTTACTTGTAGGGCCCTGGTGGTTGGAAGCCCGTAGGAAAATGCCCCCTCCCCCCTTCATACAGACCATTAAAATTCTCCCCAAAGACTCTGCAAAGTGATATAGATAATTTAAGTGAGTGAGCAAATAATTAGGAAGTCAAATGGAATGTTGATGTTTATTGCAAGGAGGATGGAATATAAAACTAGGGAATATTGTCACAGTTGTACATGTATTAATGAGACTACATCTGGAGCGCTAAGCACTGTTTTGATCTCCTTAAGGAAGGGTATACTTACATTGGAGGCAGTTTATAGGAACAGAGGAAAATAGGACATAGGAGCAGAAGTAGGCCATTAAGCCCTGCTCTGTCATCCAATAAGATCATGGCTGATCTGGCTGAGGTCTCAATTCCACTTTCCTATCTGCCCCTCAAAACTCTTGACTTTTTGTAAAAGGTTCGCTTGGTTGTTCCCTGAGATTAAGGAGTTGTTATACGAGGAAAGATTGCATAGGTCGGGCCTATAATCATTGGAGTAGACAAGTAATTGTATTGAAACACACAAGATTCTGAGGGGGCTTAACAGGATAATGGCTGAAAAGGATCTTAAACACAGGGTTACACTTTCAAAATATGGGTCTTACTTTTAAGATGGAAATAAGGAGGAATTTCTCTCTCTTTGGGAGATTTATCTTTGGAATTCTCTACCTCAGAGACAGCAGTGTGATGAGGAATTAGTTCCATTGCTTCCATGTCACAAAGGTCACAAGATAGCAACATGAAGATGGTCATGCAGCATCTCTTAATTCACCAATCCAAAATAACCCTAAAATCGCCCCTTGCAACATCCAATTTGTTGATCAATGATTCCACAGGTTTCAGCTGCTTCACTCTACCCATGAGTCATTTCCACTTATCAGTCACTGTGTAAAAAACATAGCAGATGTCACTTTTGTTTGTTCAGTTGCTAGCCTGAACCTGTGTTCAGCTCTGGCAAGTTCATTTGAAGTAATTATTTAGACTTATCTTTTCCACATTACTTATTAACCTATATACCTCATAAAAGTCAGTTCTCATATAAGCCTTTCGAAGCAAAAAAATCCAAATTATCTTCAGCAGTTTCTTATTGCTCAGATATATGACACCAGTAATCAGTGCTTTTCTTTCACTATCTCCAATACTTGAATGTGTCCCTGATGTCATCATGACCAGACCTTGGGTGGGGTGCTCTTTCCAAGAGCCGGTGTGGACTCGATGGGCCGAATGGCCTCCTTCTGCACTGTAAATTCTATGATTCTATGAGAACTGGGCACTTTACTCTGATGATGTGGCCTGACCAGATCTCTATTCAACTGGACTAAGACTTCCGCTGAATAATATTCCATTGTTTTGGTTCCAGTTCAACAGTGCTTTAATTTTGTTGATCACTGCTCTGCACTGCTTAGATAGTGTGGTAGTGTGGCCCCTTTAAGGGGGGGGAGCCGAAGCTCCAATGACCACATGACTGGCTCGGGGCCAATCACACAGGAACATATGAACCACAGCTAATGAGGAGTCTGTGCAGTGGCCTGGGAGCAGTACCCCAGACAGTGCAAGAGTAAAGACCTGTGTATAGTTTTCTGTGCCCATTATTTATCTGCCTTTGCCTTTCATCAATAAACGCCTTTTGTTTACTACTGGAAGTCTCCAGTGTATGTCAATGGTGCTGAAAAAAAAAATTGGATTGCAGTCGACAGTTGTGAATCAAGGGGGGAAGGAAGGAATGGCTGAGAAAACAGAGAAGCTCCAGCAAAAGTCAGAATCATTTAGACCATGGGTGGAAACGCCTATCATTGGGAACCTAGTCCCATTTGACCAAGGGGTTGAGTCATGAAGTCAGTATAATAATAATCTTTATCGTCACAAGTAGACTTACATTAACACTGCAATGAAGTTACTGTGATAAGCCCCTGGTCGCCACATTCCACCACCTGTTCGGAGGTACACCGAATGGCTCCATTTCTTCTTTGCAGTGAACGAGATCACAGGCGAGGACAAGAAGACGGTGATACTTCTTCCAGTTTGTGGTCCCCAGACCTACAATTTGGTTAGGAACCTCACATTCCTGGAGGCACCCAACTCGAAAACCTTTGACCAGATAGTGAAATTGGTTAAAGGACATTATAGCCCAAGGTTCTCCTCATCCTCCAATGTTATACGTTGAACTCTGCAGTGAGGGACCATGAATACTCTCTTTCAGCTTTTATAGCCAGGTTTCACCAGCTTGCTGAGCACAGTGAGTTTGAGACCGTGTTCAGCGACATGTTGTGTGACCGGCTGGTTTGTGAGATCCATAATCTCACTATCCCGAAGAAGCTTCTGGCAGAGACCACAATTACTTTGGAAAAGGCAATCAAGATAGTTCAGAGTGCACTGAAAAAGGTGCCACTGAGCTTCAAGGTATGGCTGAAGGGGAGGTTAACCAAGTATGGGGCAGTGCAACTGCGAGGTCTGCAGTGGGATGACCAGGCACAGTGGTGAACCAATCACGATCCTTGGGACAGGACCGGAACCCAAGGTGCGGGAAAGAATCAGGGTGTCGAACCTAATACGAGGTGGAGTGCTATCATAGAATTTACAGTGCAGAAGGAGGCCATTCAGCCCATCGATTCTGCACCGGCTCTTGGAAAGAGCACACTGATTAAGCCCGCGCTTCCACCCTATCCCTGTAACCCAGTAACCCCACCTAACGTTTTTGGATACTAAGGGCAATGAATCATGGCCAATCCTGCTAACCTGCACATCTTTGGACTGTGGGAAGAAACGGGAGCACCCAGAGGACGCGCACGCTCCGACTGAAATTGTCTTAAGAGGGAATGGTAGACCCCTTAAAATGTAAGTCGATATTGTGGTGATATACATCACTAAGGACACAAAAGGTTAATGTACATACGCTACACCTAGCTAGACACTAGAGGGAGCACCAGAGCCATGACACACAGACAGTCAACCAATAGGTCAGTAAGATAGGACACGACCAATGGGCATTCATGATACACACAGAGGTGACACTATCGCAGGGGGGCATTACACCAACCCATATAAAAGGACACATCACACATGCTCAGTCTCTTTTCAGTGGAGACACTCAGTGAGAACAGACACAGGGATGATTGAACATCACTCCCACCACGTGGATTGTAGCAGACTGGTTTGTCAGTCTGAGTAGCTATAGCAGGATTAACAGTCGCGCTGAATCCAAGTAGGAGAATTGTTAATAGGTTAATAAACGTGTTAAAGCTATCTCCAAGTCTGAACCTCCCTTTGTCAGAGTGCACATCAAGGAAGCAGCTTATGCTACGACAAGACCATAACAAAACATGGTTCCAGGAGTGAACTGTTTCAATCCATATAGTTAAAACTCAGCAAACAGTGACTACCAGCAACAGCAGCCAGGCAAGATGATGTTCAAGATTCCGGTTCCCCAGCAGCTCAAGTACCAAGGCAATCTCAGTGAAAACTGGCGTTGGTTCAGGCAGAGATTTGAGATCTACCTGGTGGCGTGCGACCTAGATGGCGTGGCGGATGCAGAGAAAATAAATCTTCGACCTACCATTGAGGGTCCAGAAGCAGCTGAAATCTTCCAGACCTTCAAATACTCAAAGGGGCAAAACAAGAGCGATCTCCAGGCAGTCTTGGACAAATTCCAAGAATTCTGCGAGGAACATACAAGAAGAAAAGGTAAAAGAGGCACCAAAGCTCACTGCGAGGTAGGCTTGCAGCAACGAACGGCAGTTTTGAATTGCAGCCATCTTGGAAAAGGTGCTGCACATGCACAGTTGCGCGAAGAGCGCACAGAACGGGAAGGTCCGTGTGCGCAAGTAAAGGAACAGGGATCTGCGCATGCGCATGTGCAATCGCTTCCTACGCACTACGTCACACACTTCATGACATCACACGCTTCATGACGTCAGAGCGTCCCCATGCCCACTTAAAGGGGAAATGTCCCAAAACACGGGAAAAAAAATTTAAAGCCTCAAAACCAGATTCTTTTGGCTGGAACGACAGCACAATTCCTGAAATTCGATCGTAGCTGAAAGTAACCTCCGCAGAACCCTGCAACAAGCAGTTAGCACCGCCCAAAGAGATGATACAGTCCTTAAAGACTATGACTCAGACCTTGAATTCTTCTTTGGACATCGCGAGCCCAATGCCAGCTCCGACACAAAACGTGATGATATAGTCTTGGAAGACAACGACTCAGACAAAGCTTTCACCTTGGGAGGCTACCCAAGTACCAAATCCAAACCGTAACTACCGGTGTTGCACATTGATGACCCCGATGATGAGTTCTTTGGATTTGAGGATCTTCAGCCCAGCATATATGACATCCCGACTCATGAGTGCAGGATTATGCTGCGGCCTGACACCAAGAGACAGGGAGCGATACAAGCCTACAGAGAGCGGCCTGCTGCTACACAGAGAGTGGTCCACGGACCGCGAAGGGTCCCCAACTCCACACAGAGAGTAGTCCACTCACCACACAGGGTCCCAGCCTCCACACAGAAAGCGTTGAAAGACTCCACGATAGAAGCAACGCAAGACTCCAGAGCGCAGTCCTTGCATGAACAAGAAGTGATGACAGTCCCCACAGCAAGACCAATGCACGATTCCACACAGGGAACACTGCAAGACTCCACAGAGGGAGTGACACAAGCCTCCACAGCGAGCTCATGGACAGCCTCCACGATAGAAGCAATGCAAGACTCCAAAGCGCAGTCCTTGCATGAACAAGACCATGAGGGTCTAGCAACCTCCTCTGAGCAACCAGCAGCAGACAATGCAAGTCTGCCACGCTCAAGTGAATAACAGAAAGACGATGACAGTCTGCCACCCTCAAGTGTACAGCAAGCAGACTATGACAGTCTACCACGCTCAAGTGTACAGCAAGCAGACTATGACAGTCTACCATGCTCCAGTGAACAGCAAGAAGACTATCACAGTCTACCACACTCAGGTGTACAGCAAGCAGACTATGACACTCCACCCAGATTATTTGAGCCACCAGAAGAAGACTCTGACAGTCTACCCAGCTCAAGTGAACGACAAGAAGACACTGAGGCTCTACCCACTGTCTGTGAGAGAAGTGGCGACAGCATCCCACTTCCCATACCAGCTGTGCAACGTGACAGACCTCAGCTAGAATGTACAGAGGCACTCGACAATCACAGTGAGACTACTGGTGACTCCGGTGGCACCATGTTACTTCAAACCTCATTCGCTCGAGCCTCTCTACAAGCAAATGAATTCCTGAACGTTTTGACTCCAGACATGGAGCATCAAGGAGCCTCAGAAGATGCAGGTGTACCTGAAATGACTCCGGACAGGGAGCATCAAGAAATCTCAGCTGATTCAGGTGAACCAGAAAGGGCTCCAGACGGGGAGCATCGATAAGCCAAAGCTGATTCAAGTAAGCCGGACATGACTCCAGACAGGGAGCGCCGCAAACTCAGTGACGGCACGCTCAAGGAGACAGCAGATGCCACAAAGCACGCTGACACGAGTAACTGTGTGAATGACTCGCATTATCCACAGAGTGTGGTCCTTGAGCGCGGCAAACAGGACAACAAACCCAACCAACACAACAACAACATCAAAGACAACAGCAAGAAAAGTACCAAAGGCAACAACATCAACAAAAAGCACGACAAAAACAGCACCAATGGAACTACGACTGGTACGACATGGTACAACTCTGCAAATGAGGGACACTGTTACTGCTCAGCTCAGTACAATGACATGCCATGGCAGGATGATGCATCTTACCAATTCACGTTTGCTGCACTACCAACAGGCAACCTGGCTTTCAGGACAGATGCCATTAATATTTACCACCACAAGCATCGAAAGAACAAAAAAAAGAGTCCAAATCGGAGAATTAAGTGATTTGACCACTTCTTGGTTCCTTCAGCACAGGGACACTGATGGCGTTTACAATGCAATGCCACCATCAACATCACCAACTCACCAACCAAACAAGAAAGCCACTCGACCATAATAATTAATGAACTTTGGACTCATGCATATGATTTGGACTTATTGTTTAATGATCACTGTTATCATAACTTGTACAGAGTATCACTCATCTACCTAGTTTGTTGAATTTTCTTTAGCACTGTACAGAACATATGTAACACAGAAAAAGGGGGGATGTGCTGATATACATCATTAAGTACACAAAGGGTTAATGTACATACACTACACCTAGCTAGACACTAGAGGGAGCACCAGAGACATGACACACAGACAGTCAACGAATAGATCAATAAGATAGGACATGACCAATGGGCATTCACGATACACACACAGGTGACAGTACCATAGAGGGGCATTACACCAACCCATATAAAAGGACACATCACACATGCTCAGTCTCTTTCCAGTGGAGACACTCAGTGAGTACAGACACAGGGTTGATTGAACATCTCTCCCACGTGGATTGTAGCATACTGGTTCATCAGTCTGAGTAGCTATAGCAGGATTAAAAACAGCAGCGTCGAATCCAAGTAGGAGAATTGTTAATAGTTTAATAAACGTGATAAAGCTATCTCCAAGTCTGAACCTTCCTTTGTCAGAGTGCACATCAAGGAAGCAGCTTGTGCTACGACAAGAACATAACAAAACAGACATCAGGGCTTCAGTGGCCATCATGGGTGCACAGACCTTCCAATATCTGCAAGCAGGTTAAGCTTAAAGAATACTACAGTCAAACCTTTGACATATACCGGAGATATTTTTTAAATCCTCAGAGCAGCCAATACCCCAGTGGTCCACAGATGGCACAAGGCCAATCTGCTTTTGGCCATTGTGCAAGGACATAGAACAAGTCTGTTGGGAAGGACTGTATATTATTTCTTATGTCTGACTAAAGCTCGTACTCTTCCAGTTGAAGTAAATGGTTTATTGAGTAAGTTCATTCTCTTGCCAGAGCTTATACTAGATGTTACATGAGAGCTGTCAGACAGAGCTGTCTGTCTGTGTCCTGCTCACTAGCTGCCATTCTTGTGAAGTGTGACCTCCTGACTTCCTGTCTGTCTATTATATACATCTCTAGTGCTCCCTCTAGTGGTTACTTAGATGTAGCGTATTTACATTCACCCCTTGTGTATCAGTGATGCAGATCACGACATCCCCCTTTTTTCTTTTTACATATTTTCTGTGCTTTGTAAAAGAAAATTGTACAAAACAGGTAGATAAATGATGATATGTACAAGTTGTGATGATATTGATGATTATATAAAGCCAATTAATATTTATGAGTCCAATCGTAATGAACAACAGTTTTATGAGTCCAAACTTTATAAATTTACTCGGTGGAGTTTCTTTCATCTTCTGTTGTTGAAGTGGTGATGTTGATATTGTCATTTCTATGTGAACGTCGTCAGTGTTCTTGTGTTTAAGTAACCAACAGGTCATCATGAGGAGTTTGAGTGGTCAAATCACTTTTGTTGTCTGGCTTGGACTTTTTCCTGTGCTTGCGGTATTGATGCTGTATGTCATCTTTGTTGTCTGACCTGGACTTTTTTCTGTGCTTGCAGTATTGAGCCTGTATGTCATCTGCCTCGAAAGCTGGTGTGCTTGTTTGTTCTGGAGCAAATGTGAATTCATAAGATTCGTTGGCATGCCATGGTATGTTTGTACTCTTGTCATTGTTTTGGACTATACTGTTGCATTGTCCTTCATGTGCAGAGTTGTACCATGTTGTACAGGTCGTTGTTTCATTGTTGTTGTTTCTGTCGTTTCTGTCTTTGTTGTTTTCGTTGTTGTTCTTGTTGTTGTTTTTGTCGTGCTTCTTGTTTCTATTTTTGTTGTTTTCATTGTTGTTCTTGTTCTTTTTGTCATGCTTGTTGTTTCTGTTGTTGTCTTTGTTGTTTTTGTTGTTGTTCTTGTGGTTTTTGTTGTTCTTGTTGCGCTGAATGACTGTTCCGTGTGGATGATTTGATAACTTCTCAAAGTTATTGGTATCAGTGTCCTTTGTGGTATCGAATGTTTCATTGAGCGTTTCTTCTTGAGGATTGTGAGAATGATCTGATGTTGCATTGATCTTGGTGACATCAGTCATTTGTGTTCATGTGATTCCTCTTTGATTCCTTGGTGCTCCTCTTCTGGAGTAATTTTTTTCTTGATTTGCTTCACTGTTGGTCTCTTGGTACTCCTCTTCTGGAGTCATTTGTGATTGATTTGGTTCCTCGTTGATCTCTTGGTGCTCCTCTTCTGGAGTCAACGTCGTCGAGATTTCAGGTTCTTGTGGGTTGCCAAGAGTGGACGAGGTTTTAATTGATGCGGTATCACTGGACTCAGGAGAAGTTTTACATGGATTGTTCAGTGCTTCTGTACAGACGAGCTGAGATCTGTCAGTCTCACTGTGATCTTGCACATCGTGTATGCTGATTGTGATCACATTGTCACTGTTCTCACATACAGTGGGTAGACATTCATTGTCTTCTTGTTGATTAAAGGAGCTGGGTAGACTTTCATAGTCTTCTTCTGGTTGCTCAAATAAGGTGGATAGACCTTCATGGACTTCTTCGTGCATGGTTAGTGCTCTGGAGTCTTTAATTGCTTTCATTCTGGTGTCTGTCAACGAGCTCTCTGTGGAGGCTTGCGTCGCTCTCTCTGTGGAGTCTTTCACCGCTCTCTGTGTGGAGTCGTGCAGTGTTCTCTCTGTGGAGATGATCTGTGCTCTCCCAACGGAGTTGGTCAGTACTCTCTGTGTGGCATCGTTTTCAACGATCTGCCATTGCATCACGGTATTGGATTCATCTACCATGAGTCGTGTTGAGCTTTTCAACCGTGTCGCTGATGCTTTTATGATCATATCCGAACAATTCAGCCATGTCTGAGTAGTATTCTTTGATACGTAAATCATCTTCTGTTGTTTCGGAATTGTTATTGAGCATTTCACTTTTAATTAACAAATCATCTTCTTTGGCTTTGGATTCGTTATTGAGCTCTTCACTTTTAGTGCTGCAAATTGCTCGTTCCGGGGTGCTGCGGAAGTTATTTTCAACTGCTGGTAGAAGTTCAGGCAATGTTGAGCCTTTTGAGGTTGCATTTCTGGGTTTTGAGCCTTTAAGAGTCTTGTTTGTGATTTCCGGGCATTTTCCCCTTTAGGTCGGCGTCGGCTGAGTCTTCTGACATCATGACGCTCGTGATGTCATACGTAGCAATCGATTGGGCATGTGCAAATCGATTTTCCTTTACTATGCGCTTCTTCTTCAGCAGATCCATCTTTGAATGGTGCGTACTTTTTGTTCAACAGCGTATGCGCGGCTTACGCATGTGCAGATCCATTTTCGAATGGTTATTGGTTTCTTTTCCTGACTTTGCATGCAGTCCACGGGCCTAACTTCTTTAGATCCGTGGAGAAGAACTTTTTCGGCATTCTTTCTTGGTAAAAACTTAATGGTTTTTTTTCTTGTGATCTGCACTTTTCAATCGCGATTTCCAGCATTAAACCTTTCTGTTCTGATAATGATTGTTTGATATTCGCATCACTCATTCCCTGTGCAATTTAGTCTCCGAGCATTGAATGTCTTAAAGCATTGTTACTTGTGGTGCAGTGATCTTCAAATTCTTTGAGTATTACTTCTAATTTGGTGTTGTCTTCACCTTTCAAGTAACTAAAGCAGTTATAGATTTCTCTAACTTCATGTCCTGCTAGTAGCAGTGCTATTTTCATTTCTTCAGAGGCCATATTCGAATCATTAGCTATGATATATATTTTGAACATTTGTTTAAAAATTTTCCAGTTATGTCTTAAATTACCGGTTGTTTCCAGTTGTGGTGGAGTTCCAACGAGTTCCATCGAATAAACAAAGTGTCCCCACGTCGAATGTCCGGTATAAGTTTTCTTCTCTTTTTGATCTTTCTTTGTCTGCATCTTGTGTAATCTGTCTAGTAAGCGTTCTGAAGCCAGTACTGGTACCATATATTATTTCTTATGTCTGAATAAAGCTTGTAGTCTTCCAAATTCAGTAAATGCTTTATTGAGTAAGTTTGTTCTCTCTCCAGAGCTTATACAAGATGTTACATGTGAGCTGTCTGTCTGTGTCCTGCTCACGAGCTGCTGTTCCTGTGAAGAGTGACCTCCTGACTTCCTGTCTGCCTGTCATATACATCTCTAGCGCTCCCTCTAGTGGTTACTTCGATGTTGTGTCTTGACATTAACCCCTTGTTTATATTCAGTGATGCAGATCACTACAGACTGGCTGCAGAAGATTAGCCTCAACTGGCTGGGGATCTTTAAAAAATCTGATGGCATCCTCCAAGATGTCTTGAGGAAGTATGAAGGCAACTTCAATGAAGACATCTTCAATGAAGAATTTTGCCGAATTAAGGGCGTAAACCTCAAGATATATGTCAATCCATATTAGACTTCCAAGTTCTTTAGAGCCAGGCCAGTGCCATACACATTGCAACAGGAGGTTAAAGAGTTTGGAACAGCTGGCAATTATCAAGCTTGTTCAGTTTTTAGAGTGGCCAGTGCCGGTAGTCCCTGTCCTTAAACCCGATTGGTCAATAAAGATTTGTGGGACTATAAGATGTCCATCAACAAGGTTTCTTAGGTCAGATGATCAGCTCTACCCCACCTCGACCCATTTGTTTTCATTTCATTTTAACTGTCTTTTACCATTTCTTTCTTTCTTAATATACATTTAATTCACCCCCCCCCCCAATCTTATCCACCTTTCTTTCACCCATCACCTTTCTCCTCTTTGCTTCCCCGTCCCCATCCCCCACATCTACAGTTCATCCTGATGTTAGTTTCCCTGCTGTTTGACCTTTCACATCTTTTGTCCTTACTGGGGACTGCCATTAGCGCTCTTTCTCCTTGGTTTCTGTGGCCATTAG
The DNA here is from genome assembly GCF_047496885.1 of Scyliorhinus torazame. Lineage (NCBI taxonomy): Eukaryota > Metazoa > Chordata > Chondrichthyes > Carcharhiniformes > Scyliorhinidae > Scyliorhinus > Scyliorhinus torazame. The sequence goes on from NC_092713.1 coordinate 245,297,974, forward strand.
CACCCGGTTTCCCTGGGTTTCTGTGGCTATGACTCATCTTTCATTCTCACTCCACAGTATAAATATTTCCCACTTTCTCTGTCTGTTAGCTTTGACAAAGAGGCATCGGACTTGAAACTTTAGCTCTTTTCTCTCCCTACCGATGCTGCCAGACTTGCTGAGATTTTCCAGCATTTTCTCTTTTGTTTCAGGTTTCTTAGGTCGATTGGTATCCAATTTCCTGAATTGAAGATCGCTACGCCAAGCTGGCAGGGGGCCTCACCTATTCAAAATTGGACCTCAGCCATGCCTATCTGCAACTAGAGCTGGATCAGGAGTATCAGAAGTTTGCTGCAATGAATACCTACAAAGGCCTCTAAAAAAATATCAAACTGTCATTCTGCATCTCTATCATCCAATGCATGATGGAAAATCTCCTCCAGTGGATTCCCAAGGTGATGGCTGACCCTGATGCCATGCTAATCACTGGCACTACACCAACATTATTGTGACTAGCCTAGGGGAGGTTTTTGAAGAGGTTTTGTGATGCTGGGGTCCACCTAAAATGCAAAAAGATTTCTGAGTCTAAGTGCTGACGCCAACAAAGAAGCCATGGACTTTCAGGTCAGAAAAATCGGCATTACATCTGCACCGATTCAGCTAACGGTGTGAGGGCCTAGCAACCGCGCCGCGCGGAACACCAGCGAAACCCACAAAAACCGGGGTGGAAATCGCCAGGTCCATGACGGACACGCGCAGGGCTGACAAGCTCCATCCGCGCTTAAACTATACACCCCCTACGCGCACCCCCACACACTGATCATGGCCGAAAAGATGCGGCAGGTTGTGCTGGAGCACCCATACAGCTGATGGGTCGGCTGTGGCCAGAGGGCACCCGGGGGTGACCGGGGGTGGGGGGTGACCTATACAACCCAAGGCACCAGGTTTAAAGCAGCCTGTCAGCTGCAAGTGCTGTCACATGGGTGCCTTGCCGGCTGCAGTAATGGCGTTGCGTACCCGTCCACCCCGACCCCATGGTAGGCGGCCTTGATTTCTGTGTAGCAGTGATTGAGAGTGTTGTCGCCCCTTGTGGGACAGGAGATGTGTTGGTGGAATTTTGGCAGTACACTCTTGAGGTTGGCCTTGTTGAAGTCCCCGGCCACGATGAACAAGGTCTCCGGGTGTTCTGTTTCATTGATGTTTATAACTGTGTACAGTTCGTCCAGCGCCACCTTCACTTCTGCCTGGGGTGGGATGAACACCGCTGTAATAATGGCTGAAGTGAACTCACATGGAAGATAGTACGGGCGGCACTTCACGGTCAGGTATTCAGGCCGGGGAGCAGTAGGTCACCAGGGCCACCACATCCAAGCACCAGGTGGAGTTAATGAAGAGGCAAACCCCTCCACCCTTTGCTGTGCCTGATGATGCGGTGCGGTCCGCCCAGTGAATAGAGAAGCCTTCGGGTTGTATGCCACAGTCCGGTGAGGCGGGGGTGAGCCATGTCTCCTTGAAATAGAGCACACAGCAGTCTCTCAGTTCCCTCTGAGAGGTTAGTCTAGAATTAAGTTCGTCCAGCTTGTTTTCGATCGTTTGGACATTTGTCAGGTATATAAAAGAAGATTACTGCTGATGCTGGAATCTGAAACCAAAGAGAAAATGCTGGTAAATCTCAGCAGGTCTGGCAGCACCTGTAGGGAGAGAAAATAGCTCACATTTCGAGTCCAGATGACCCTTTGTCAAATCTGTGTTTAGCTCAATGTTTAGCTCAGTGGGGTGGACAGTGGATTCATGATGCAGAGCAAGGCCAACTGTGTGGGTTCAATTCCCATAGCAGCTGAGTAGGCCCCACCTTCTCAACCATGCTCCTCACCTGGGTTTGGTGATCTTTGGGTTAAATCACCACCAGTCAGCTCTCCCACTCAAAGGAGAAAGCAGCCTGTGGTCATCTGGGACTTATGGTTGAAGTGTTGGGTGCTCTGAGGTACAGACGAACCAACACGGTTGCGATTGGTACAACGCAGTTTTATTCCATTTAACTATTTATACATCAGACTTGGTACTCAGCACGTTGTGACGGTGTGAGTGTCTTGCTATGATGTCCTGGCCCTGTGCTGTCTCCAGATGGACTGCCCAGGAAGTGTTGTGTTTCTTGTCTTATACTTGCTTCCCCACAATGGGGGTTCCCCCCAGCGCCGTCCACACCTGGTCGCTACAGTCGTGGGCGGTGCGTGAACGCTGAGGGGGCGGCCTGTGGGGGGGCGAGGGGGGATCCTGCACTGAGGGGTACCTTGAATGTGGTGTGGCCTGCGATCAGTGCCCACCGATCATCGGGCCGTCCTCTCTGAAGGAGGACCTCCTTCCTTCCGCGGCCCCGCAAGATCCGTCCCCCATCTTCTTGCGGGGCGGGTTTGGACAGGACGGCAACCACGCATGCGCGGATGACGTCCGTTAGGTGGCACCGGCCGCGTCATCTATTTGGCGCCGCTTTTACGCGGGCGGCAAGGCCTGGCGCGGGTAGATGACGCGGCCCCGATACTGGCCCATTGTCAGGGCCTGAATCGGTCGGGACCGGGGCCGTTCCACGCCGTCATGAACCTCGACGGCGTTCACGACGGCGCAGCCACTTCGGCATGGGGGTGGAGAACCGCGCCCCATTACTGGCTATAAACCATTAATCAGAAAGCATGCTGGAAGGAAAATGTGGTAAAGAACACATGGAAAATGTGGTATTTGATGCAAAGACTCTTATCTTTTGACTTTCATCCTTATTAGTTTTCACCCCTTTCCCCATCTCTGTGTTTGTCTTGTGTCTGTGGGTAGAGTATGGGGCAGTTAACGTGGGTCGTAAGTGTTAGCTTGTCATTATCCAGTTGTATTTACTACATATTTCAATATAGTTGTCGTTACAAATAAACAGTAATTATATTTAAACGTGCAAACCTGGTGACTGTAATTATTGGACAGCCAAGGAACAAAGACTTCGGGAATTTCTAGAAGGATTATTGGTTAATTCACTTGTACTGTGACTCCTGGAGGAATGGAGCTGGAATTGACTGTGCACTTGCCCAGGATGTAGTAACACTTCTCAACATTTGATCACATTATTCTTTAATTTCTGAATTGCTTCTGGATTTCAATCACACAAGGGGCTGTACTTCTCTCTGCATTTGGCTAATTTGCATTGAGTCTCTGAATGTAAATTAGTTCCAACTCTGATCCCACGGATACTCCTTTCGGTACCTCCAAGTATCCTGAGTTAATTACTCTAATGAACAACTGTTATTTTGTATCCTTCAGAGTAACCCATTACTTCAAAGTAATCAATTACACTTGAAGTACATTGAGACATTTCAGTGATATATGATAAGGCGCAAAATAAATTGGAATTATTCTTTCATTCCCAAGACCATTATTAACTTTTTATTGACCATTTTCTTTCTTTACCACCACTGTGCCTGCATAACCTTCAAAACACTCCTAAAGCAAAATCTTATCTAGCATTATTATGAAAGATAATAGTAGCACAGTGAAAACAATAAGAACAAATAATACTGTATCAAATGTCAAATGAGTATTTCTATTTTAATAAGTTCAACAAAATTTATGAATATTAAGAAGTTCTGATTTCTTGGAATCGTTGAATTTCACCGCACAGATGGTGGCTCTTCAGCCCATGATGTCTGTGACAGCTCTTTTGAAAGAGCGAACCAATTAGTCCCACTCCTCTGCTCTTTTCCCAATGCCCTGTAATATTTTCACTTTCAAGTATTTATCAATTCCCTTTTGAATGTTAATGAACAGTTGAATCTGCTTCCACTTAACCTTCATGCAATGCATTCCATAACATAGTAATCGCTGCATTAAAATTAATTCTCATCTCACCACTGGCTCTTTTCCCAATTACCATAAATTTATGTACTCTGGTTACTGCTGGAGAATTGAAAAGAACACACGAGGGGAGAGGCAGATGAGAGTTGGAAAGACACATAAGAGAGGAGGGAAATGCAAGAGATGAAAAGAGGCACAAGAGGGGAGAGAGAGGCAAGAATTGAAAAGACACAGGTGAGAAATGAAAGGAGACACTAGAGAGGAGAGACAGGTGAGAGATGAAAGGAGACACTAGAGGGGAGAGACAGGTGAGAGTTAGAAAGAGGTACAAAAGGGGAGAGGCAGTTCAGAGTTAGAAAGAGGCACAAGAGAGGAGAGACAGGTGAGAGTTGGAAAGAGGTACAAGGTGGGAGAGACAGGTGAGAATTGAAAAGACAGATGAAAGGGGAGTGAGTGACAGGCAAGAGTTGAAAAGAGGCACACGAGGGAAAGACAGGTGGGAGTTGGAAAGGGATACGGAAGGGGGGTGACAGCAAGAATTGCAAAGAGACGCAAGAAAGAGACAGGAAAGAGTTGGAAAGAGACACAAGCGAGAAGAGACAGGTGAGATCTGCAATGATTCATCTCCCCAAGCTGAAAATCTAATTATCTCTGCAGGCTGTAAAGCACACTATCCCGCCATGGGCATCCCCAGTCAAACCATATGTTGCTGGTCAATTTCATTTGCTGTTTCCTAGAAGTTTCCAGGCTTGTTTTTATTGCTTTTAAAAACATGACCACTGCAGTCAAACACAGACTTTTAACCTTTAATTTGTCCCAATATTTAGACACCAGTATTCCTAAAATCCCCCTTTCGCCACACTGGACATCAGTGTGATGCCAAGAAAACACATCTGCAATAGCTTTCAGTGTCTTGAGCAACTTTGGCTCAAAATTATTGAGCTGGAGGCTCAGCTACAGATATTATGGTGAATCAAGGGATGGGGAAAGTGAGAGCTGTAAGGTAGATGAGATTACTGACCATACTAAGAAGTCTTACAACACCAGGTTAAAGTCCAACAGGTTTGTTTCGAATCACTAGCTTCCGGAGCACTGCTCCTTCCTCAGGTGAATGAGGAAGGAGGAAGGTTCACCTGAGGAAGGAGCAGCGCTCCAAAAGCTAGTGATTCAAAACAAACATGTTGGACTTTAATCTGGTGTTGTAAGACTTCTTACTCTGCTCACCCCAGTCCAACGCCGGCATCTCCACATCATTACTGACCATGGCATTGTGGTACAGTAAGCTATTCAAGTGTGTGATGGGGGTGGGGGTGGAATCTCTGGATTATTATCTGAATAAAGAGCAAATTGGTGTTGGATAAATACGATTATAGAGAAGAATGCATAGCTCAAAGACTTGGCGAAATGAGTTTTGATTCATGGGGCACTAGCACCAGCACTGGGACCTTTGGGACAGCCTAGACCTGAACCATGCTGAGACCTGTGCTCTGCTAAGTCTTGGGTGATAGAGAGGGCTCTAAACTAAAAGTGGGGGAACAAATCATGTAAGAGGAGAGCGAATAAATCAAAGAGAAACAACAGGGTAATAGATCAGGGTAGCAATTTGGGTAATGATAAATCGAGTGTGGCATGAGGGGACAGCGAACACAAGCGTATGAATACACTAGCAGAAAAGCCCAGAGATTGCAAAAATATAAAAGAGACAGGGTTAAGGCTCTGTATCTAAATGCATACAGCATCCATAGCAACAGGAATGAATTGTATACTTTGATTTCCAGAAGGCATTTGATAAAGTACCACATCAAAGGTTACTATACACAAGATAGGGTTATGTGGTGTAGCGGTTGCCATATTAGTATGGGTAAAGGATTGGTCAGCTAGCAGGAAGCAGAAATTAGAGATTTGGGTCATTTTTGGGTTAGAAAGCTGTAACAAGTGGAGTGCCCCGGGAACCAGGGCCTCGACTATTTACAATCTACATCAATGATTTGGATGATAGCTAAATTTGATGATGCTAGAGTCAGCAAAGGGATAAAGGCAGGTTAAATGAGTGGGCAAAAAATGGCAGATTGAGTATAATGTGGGGAAATGTGAATTTGTCCACTTTGGCAGGAAGAATAGAAAAGCAGTATACTATTTGAATGGAAAGAGATTGCAGAACTCAGTAGCACAGAGGACTCTGGGTGTCTTGGTGCATGTAAAAAGGGTGCACATCCAATCTCACCCGATGCTCATCCATGGCAATGGAGCTCTCCATTGGAAGAGCCGGCCAGAAATAGCACAGTGGGTGTACCTACACCACATGGACTGCAACAGCTCAAGAAGGCAGCTCACCACCACCTTCGCAACAAATGCTGGCCTAGCCAGAAAAGTCCACACCTCATAAAAATGAATTGAAAAAATACAATGCTGCATTGTACAATGAATAATGAACTGATATCCATCAAACATGTACAAACTATTTTCCTACTGTGATGGAAGAAGAAATGTACTCCATATCTGAGTCAAATGTATATATGTTCCGGATTCTTAATTATAGCACCAAATCCCTTTTTCATGTGCAAAATTGGATGCAACTGAAAAGGATACGTAGATATGGATTTGCAATCATTGGAAAGAAGAAAAAGATGCTCACATTGCAATTTCATTTATTATCCTGAGCAGTTTGTCAACAAAACCTTTTACTGCTGTCCCTAAATTGCATATGAATTACTGCTGCTTTTCAATGGTAGACAGGAGTGATTGAGAATAGTGTCCTTGCTGTGGCAGCTAGAACCAGATACTTGCTTTTTTGTAATGAATAACAGATCTTCAAACAAGAAGCCATGCCAGTGATTCATCCATTTGTAAATCTAAGACTAAATATTCATTCAAAAATGAAAACAGCTCTTATTCAAACAAGCACAATGCATTCTAACAGTAGAAAAAGCAATTGAAACATTTGCAGGAGTTGTAGTTTTAATTCAGAAGGCTCACGTGCATGCTGAGACCACATTGGAGGGAGGCACAACCTCACAGCTGGAAGCAAAATACATTTACAAGTGACAAATGAAATATGCATTTCCCACAACTGAAACAGATTACTTCCAGAGGAGAAATATATTATTCAGCATATTTTATTCTTCAAAATTAATCTAGGGAATTATAGCTACAGTTCACAATCTGTGCATACAAATTCCTTTGTTCGAAAAGCAAATTACAATTTTCATAAAAGGAAAGACTGAGCATGTATACCCTTGAAACACTTTTTTCCAAATGTTTCATCTGGTAGCACTGTGTCCTTGTGCCTAAAGGTATCCAAAATCTTCAAGGACCGGTATTTGACAGCACTGCATGCAATAAGACTTTCTTGAACGGATTTGTGAGAAATTATTTTCTCAATGTGATAGGTGCTAACCAATTTAATTTAATGCTAGTATCCCATGATTTCAAGACACTTCCACTTAGAACCTTGTTGAAAACCTTAAAAATAATCAGCTGTGTTCTATTTTCAATCGACAGAAAATTAACAATTTTAGCGGACGGTCTCATTCTTTTAGGTTTTAGCGGTGGTTGTTTTTTTTTAAACAAATGCATTTTTAAAAATAACTTTTACTTCCAGTCCCTATTTTCTCTCCACCTTTTCATCTCTTTATTTTTCTTCCTGTTCACCATTCTAACTGACCTTCTCAGTCCTTGTGCTGTTAATTTCACAGTCTGATTTTTTGAGGGACTACACAAATGCATGTTCTGTTCTGGATTTGGTGATGTGTAATGAGGCAGACCAAATTAGGGAACTTAAGACGAAGGAACCCTTAGGGGTCAGTGACCACAATATGATAGAATTCACCCTGCAGTTTGAGAGGAAGAAGCTGGAATCAGATATAACAGTATTATAATTGAATAAAGGTAACTACAAAGACATGAGGGAGGAGCTGGCCAGAGTTGACTGGAAGGGGAGCCGAGCAGGGAAGACAGTGGAACAGCAATGACAGGAGGTTTGGGGGATGATTTGGGAGGCCAAACAGGAATTCATCCCAAGGAGAAGGAAAAATACCTAGGGAGGACAAGGCATCCATGGTTGACGAGTTTAAGCTAGCTAGTAATATAAAAGAAGATAGAAGGAGGTTTTTTTCAATATATAAAAGGGAAGAGAGAGGCAAGCATAAACATTGGACCATTGGAAAATGAGGCTGGAGAAGTAGTAATATGGAACCAAGAAATGGTAGAGCAACGGAATAGTTGAGGAACAGTTCCTCATTTATTCAGAGGAACGGAATAGTTATGTTTCATCAGTCTTCACAGTGAAAGACACCAGTGGGATACCAGAACTTCAGGAGAATCAGGGGGCAGAGGTGAGTGTAGTGGCCATCTCTAAAGAGAAGATTCTGAGGAAACTGAAAGGTCTGAACGTGGTTAAATCACCTGGACCAGATGGACTACACACCAGGGATCTAAAGGAGATAGCTGAGGAGATTGTGGAAGGATTGGTGGTGATCTTTTAGGAATCACTGGAGGCAGGGAGGGTCCCAGAGGACTGGAAAATGGATAATATAATACAACATTGTTTACAAAGGGAGGGAGGCAGAAGACGGAAATTTACAGGCTGGTTAGCCTGACTTTGGTAAGATTTTAGAGTCCATCATTAAACATGAGATTGTGGAGTACTTGGAATTGCATGATACAATAGGACTTAGTCAGCATAGCTTCATCAAGTGGAGGTGATGTCTGACAAATCTGTTAGAGTTATCTGAGGAGGTAAAGAGGAAATTATACAAAGGAGAACCAGTTGACATGATCGGTTTAGTTTTCCAGAAGGCCTTTGAGAAGGTGCCGTATAGGAGGCTGTTAAATAAGCCAAGAGCACATGGTGTTAATGATAAGATACTGGAATTGATAGAGGACTGGCTGACTGGCAGAAGGCAAAGAGTGGGGATAAAAGGGTATTTTACAGGATGGCAGCCGATGACTAGTGGTATGTCTCAGGGGTGGGTTTTGGGACCATAATTTTTCACAATATTCATTCACGATCCGGAAGAAGGAACTGAGGGCACTGTTGCTAAGTTTGCAGATTATACAAAGCTATGCAGAGGGAGAGGTAATGATGAAGAAGCGGTGGGCTGCAGACGGACTTGGACAGGTTAGGAGAGTGGGCAAAAAAGTGGCAGATGGAATGAAATGTGGAAAAGTGTGAGGTTATGTACTTTGGTAGGAAGGCATAGACTATTTTCTGAATGGGAAAAGGCTTCGGAAATCAGAAGCACAAAGGAAGTTAGGAGTCCTAGTTCAAATCTGTGAGCAGATTTGGGCCTCGTATCTAAGGAAGGTTGTGTTGGTCTTGGAAAGGATCCAGAGGAGGGTGACAAGAATGATCCCTGGAATGAACAGCTTGCCATATGAGGAGCAGTTGAGGACTCTGGGTCTGTGCTTGCTGTAGTTTAGAAGGATGAGAGGGGATATTATTGAAACTTCCAGGATACTGAGGGGCCTAGTAGAAAAAACTAGAACCAAGGTCACAGCCTTAGAATGAAGGGACGATCCTTTAAAACTGAGATGAGGAGGGGTTTATTCAGCCAGAGGGTGGTGAATCTGTGGAACTCTTTGCCGCAGGACGCTGCAGAGAACAAATCATTGAGTGACTTTAAGACAGAGATAGATAGGTTCATGATTCATAAGGGGGTTGGGGGTTATGGGGAGAAGGCAGGAGAATGACGATGAGAAACATATCAGTCATGATTGAATGGCAGAACATACTCAATTAGCCGAATGGCCTAATTCCGCTCCTATGTCTTATGGTCTTCATTTAGATTGTAAATACCCCAAAGGAGATCTTGCACATCCAGCAACTTGCAACATGGGCCAAGATTCTTTGAATGGTGGGTCACCCTGCCATGCGGAAGAGTTGGAGGGGAATGCACCCATAGATATTTAATGTACATAGATAGATTAACTGGCTCAGGGCAAGGCTTCTGCCCAATTGGGGGAAGAAGTTCCATCAAAAAGCACTGTTGACCAATTGGATGGCCAACAGCTCCATAGTTCCAGCAATGCCAGGTTCAAGCAACGGCCACTGCTGAGACTAATGCCAGCCTCGAAAGAAGAGAGGCTAATAGATGTCGGACTGAAAGTAGTTAAGTCTGGGGTATTAGTGTGGCCTGACTGGCAGGTCCTGGTGTGTGGAGTGAGGGATTAGAGAGGCCTGGTGTGAGAGGCTGGGAGAAGATTAACGCATGGGTACCTATGATAGGCACAGGAGACAGGGAAAGGAGCTACCCCACCTCCCCTTCCCCCACTTTTCCTGACAGCAGCCTACCAATAAAACTGCTAGACTACCCATTTGGCATGAGCCGTCTCCAACCACCGGTAAAATAGCAGCATGCGTTTAATGAGACACGTAAGTGCACATTAATAGACCACTTAAGGGTATCAATAGGCTCAAGGCTGGATGGGCTGACTCCATCGGTCCCCCAGAAATTGCAAGTCAGGTCAGGTGCATGTGGGGAGGTTGTGAGCAGGCCATGAATTGCATTTTATAAGCTTCAAACCTTCAAACCCATCGGTGGGGAACTGTAAGATTCCACCCATGAAGATTAAACCAGTAAGGGGAAGCCTAGTTAATAATAGGCACTGTTCAGTGACCACCTACTGTAATATCTGGGTCATTTTTACTAAAATGACTACAATTAGATAAATAAGATACTGTTATTATTTTACATTGCCAAGGCACAAATTGAATTCCCCATTCCAAGATTGTGAGCAGATGGCCTATGAGGCCTATAGCATTACTCTACAGAAACTGTAGTCGCAAAGATCAAGGAAAATAAATGCACATTTGGAATACTTAATTCACATCACTAAAATTACTGAGCAATTAAACAACTGTATTCGGTAATTTCTATTTGGTCATGTGATGACATTTTTGAAATTGGTTTCTCAGTTATTAATATTATTATGCAGTAATTTTGTCAGCTCTGGCTGGAAATGCAGCGAAGGAGATTATTTGGGCCATTGTGTCTATGCCATCTCTTTGAACGATCTCTCTAATTAGTCCCACTCGCCTGCTCTTTCCCCGTAGCAACTACATTTTCCTCCTTCAAGTATTTATCCAATTCCCTTTTAGATGTCACTATTGAATCTGCTTCGTTACCCTCTCAGGCAGTGCATTCCAGACCATGACAATCTATCGCGCAAATTTGTTTTCCCTCAGGTATCCTCTGCCTCTTTTGCCAATTACCTGACATCTGTGTCATTTTAGTCACTGACACCTCTGCCAGTGGATGCAATTCTCCTTAATTTACTTCATGAGGACTTCTCACAACAATGAACATCATTATCAAATCTACCGTGCTCTAGGGATAACAACGCCAGTTTCTCTCGTATTACCACCTAACCAAAGTCTTCCATCGCTGGAACATTTGTCGTAAATCTCCTCTGCACCCTCTCTAAAAGGCATTCCTCCTGAAGTGTGTTTCCCAGAATTGGCCATAAAACTTCAGGTTGGGCTTTTATAAAGTTTTATAAAGTTTGAGCATAACTTCCTCGCTTTTTTACTCTGTGCCCCTATATATAAAGCCGAGGCTCCTGTATGCCATTTGAGATGGTACACACTGCTGTCACTGTGCATCAGTGGTGGAGGGTGTTATGGGCAAGGCGTTTTCAGAACCCCAAAATGTATCATGGAGTTCAACAAACTTCCCCCTTTAATGTATTTGTTGCTTTTCCTAGCACATGGCTTGTTCTCCATGAGTGGGATTACAATTATGGACACTTGGGTTTTTAAACACAAAACAATGTTTATTCCATGAACTCAACTTAACATCTTAAATAAACATTGGATCTCTTAACACGGTAGCATTGTGGATAACACAATTGCTTCACAGCTCCAGGGTCCCAGGTTCGATTCCGGCTTGGGTCACTGTCTGTGCGGAGTCTGCACATCCTCCCCGTGTGTGCGTGGGTTTCCTCCGGGTGCTGCGGTTTCCTCCCACAGTCCAAAGATGTACATGTTAGGTGGATTGGCCATGATAAATTGCCCTTAGTGTCCAAAATTGCCCTGAGTGTTGGGTGGGGTTACTGGGTTATGGGGATAGGGTGGAGGTGTTGACATTGGGTAGGGTGTTCTTTCCAAGAGCCGGTGCAGACTCGATGGGCCAAATGGCCTCTTTCTGCACTGTAAATTCTATGATCTATGATCTAACACCCCTTACTTCAAAGATTACTCCGAAAATATTACAACAGTAAATAATTCCTCAAAATGTTCCTTCAAACTTCCAAGAGACTTAGCATCTTTAAACAGAATCATATCAGGTTAAAGGCTTTACTATGATGAGTTTAAATCACCCAAATGATCCAGAGATAGTCTTTCATGGCAGAGATCACAGCAAATCCAGCTCACTGCAAAACACAGACACTCCGCAAGCTCTTTTCCTCCAAACTGAAACTTCAAACTGCAAAATGGCTGATCTAAAGCCCAGCTCCACCCACACTCTGACATCACTGCATTTTCTTAAAGGTACATTGCATAAAAATTCATGTCTTAAACATACTCTCACATGACAAGGGCATGGGTGTTTAAGTTGGCGAATAGGGTGTTAATCAAGTGAGCTGCTTTGTCCTGGATGGTGTTGAGCTTCTTCAGTGTTTCTGGAGCTGCACTCATCAAGGCAAGTGGAGACTATTCCATCACTCTACTGACTTGTGCCTTGTAGAAGATGCACAGTCATTGGAGAGTCCAGAGCTGAGATTGTCACCACTGAATTCCCAACCTTTGACCTGTTCTTGTACACTGTATTTCTGTGACTGACCTCATCAAGTTTCTGGTCAATGGTAAACCCCCATGATGTTGAAATGAGGGATTCAATGATGGTAATGTCGTTGAAAATAAATGGCCGATTTTTAGTTTCTCTTTTATTGGCACTTGTATGATGCGAAGGTTACTTGCCTCTTATTAGTCCAAGCTTGAAGATTGTCCAGGGCTTGGTGCATATGGGCACAGACTTCTTCAGAGCATGATTGGAGCTAAACACAATGTATCATCAGTGAACATCTCCCTTCTGACCTTACGTTGGAGGGAAAGTCATTGATAAAGCAGTGAAGATGATTGGACCTAGGACACTTTCCTGAGGAACATACGCAGCAGCATTTTCCAACTGAGATGATTGGGTTCCACCTTTGTGCCAGGTATTATTCCAGCCAGTTGAGAGTTTTCCCCGATTATTTTGTTTTTACTAAATTTAGAGTACCCAATTATTTTTCTTTTCCAATTAAGGGGCAATTTAGCATGGCCAATCCACCTAACCAGTACATCTTTGGGTTGTGGGGGGGCAGACATGGGGAGAATGTGCAAACTCCACACGGACAGTGACCCAGGGCCGGGATCCCCGATTAATTTTAATAGTGCTCCTTACTACCACACTGAGTCAAGTGATGCCTTGAAAAAAATGATAGCCACTCTCCTGCAGGGGTGGACCTTGTTGGAGGGCGATGCCCAATATGCAACGGTGGCTCTCGGGTGAGGCCCCTCACCTTTTTGCCTGAGGCACAAACAGAAAGGACTACCAGGTTTGCCAGGCATTGGGACAGCAAAGTCTTGCCTGTTTTTGTTTCAGAGCTGCTGGTCGCCTTATCACAGGTGAACCCATGGCTGAAGAAAAAATACATGAGGCAGAGTTTTAGATTTTTGGAGCAATTGGACCAGTTCTGGACAGGACACACCTATGCATAATGGATGGATTGCACCTCAACAGGGTTCAGACCAAAACCTTCACAAGTAGGTAAACGAGTACTGTTGTGAAGTTTTAAACTAATTTGGCTAATGGAGGGGCACCAAGATGAAGTATTGGAGATGAAACACAAGGTGCAGAATTGACTGATAGACAAAATGCTTAAAGATAAAAAGTAAGGGCAACACGGTGGCGCAGTGGGTTAGCCCTGTAGTCTCAAGGCGCTGGGGTCCCAGGTTCGATCCCAGCTCTGGTTCACTGTCCATGTGGAGTTGACACATTCTCCCTGTGTTTGCGTGGGTTTCGCCCCCACAACCCAAAGATGTGCAAGCTAGGTGGATTGGCCACGCTAAATTGCCCCTTAATTGGAAAAAATGAATTGGGTACTCTAAATTTATTTTGAAAAAGGATAAATAGTAGTTCAGAATTAGGTGAGGTCAAGCATTACCACAACACTCTGCATCTGAACTCCTTCCATCAGTCTCAAAATTGAAGCCAGGTGGGAAGCTGCCTTAACTAGCCTATAATTGGCCACTTAAGGACCTCAGTTGGGGCAAGGGTCCTAGTTCTTACACACCCCACATAAAGTTGCCAACACATCAGGGCAGCTTAAAGAGCAGCGGGAAGGTCACCCAGGGAAATTTTAAGACGAACCTGCAAACATTCAAACCTACTGGTGGGAAAACCATAAAATTATGTTCCTTGTTTGAGCTGGATATCTTTTTCATAATCTCATCTGGTTATTTGTGCCTGCAGTTCAACAACCTTATTTACTACATTCTGACTCATATTTCCCACATGCTTGGCCCAACCCTTTTGTGGATTACTTTTTATCCTTACGCATTTTGTCTCTCCTGGTCAAGGGGATTGTGAGATTTGTTTTGATTGATAGTTTTATGAGCTGCCAGAAGGATTCAAGGTTTTTGAAGAAGTTTTGAATAGCTGTTTGTTTATTTTGACAGTCTTTTGACCATTTGAGAGGCATGTCTTTGTCATGTGGATGTTGAATGGCTGTGTGTATGGTTGACAATGTTTTGAATCCCTGTGAGGATTATGATTTTTTTTTTGAATGATGACTTTTTATTTTAACAGTTTCATGAACCACTAAAGACTTCCCAATGTTATGATAAGTTTCATGTCGTCTATCCATATTGGATACTTGGTGAGTGGGCATGGGGTAAGGGTTAGAGTGTCTAACACTCATATACAGAACTGGCTGGATATCCCAGTAAATGGAGGTGGGCCTTCTAACCTGCGTGCCTCAGCATCCACCACCTCCTTTCCTGCCTTGGGCCTGCTTTATAAGGTAGCTCCTGACCTCAGTAAAAACATGAACAAAAGAGCTGAATTCAAGATCTGCGGTGAGAATGATTGCCCTCGACATAAAGGCACCGAATGTGAGATCAAGGAGCCTGAGCAATACTAAAGTCAATGGGAATCAGGGAAAATCTCTCTACTGTTCGGAACACAATAATACAGGAATTAGTAGATGTGAACCATTTGGTTCCATTGGGAACCATTGGGAACCTCCAGCCCATTCTGCCATCCAATAAAATCATGGCTAATCTGATAGTGGTTTCAACTCCACATTCCTGTCTTCCCCAAATAACTCTTGACTCCCGGTTGACCAAAAATTTATCTAACTCAGCCTTGACATGTTCAATGACCCAGCCTCCTCTGTTTTCTGGGGAAGCGAATTCCGTAGACTAACTAAAACATTCTCCTCCTCTCAGACTTAAATGTGAAACCTCTTTTTAAATTGTGTCCCTTAATCCTGTTTGTCTCTTCCACAAGGGAGAATGTTCTACCAGCCTCCACCCAAAATCTTAGATATTTCAATATGTTTGCCTCACATTCTTCTAAACTCCAATGAGTATAAATCCAACTTGTTCAAAGCTTCTTCATAAAATAATCCCTTCATCCCATGAATCAGTCAAGTGTATCTTCTCTGAACAGCTTCAGATGAAATATCCTTTTTAAATTAAGGAGACCAAAACTGTACATAATTCTCCATTTGGGAGAGTAAGAGCATGATTCAGCGACCGCAGTACACCCAGCGCGGAGCGGAGCGCACCTGGTGAATAGCAGGAGAGGCAAAATCGAGATTGCGAACCATTTTGCGATTCGCCCAACCCACTCCCGATAGTCACTGGATTTGTCAGTTCAAACGCAATTAATGTTTATTTATAACAGAAATAAAGATTAAACATGCAGTGAAATTGAATTTCAGATGTAAGGATTCTCCTGTTGAAACCCTGTTTGTTCCCTGTTTTATCCTTTCCTTTATTTATTTTTGCTATTACAATTTTTCTCCCTTGATGATTAATGGACCTGTGCCTTTGATGCGGACCTTGCCTTTAATTTGAGCAGAAACCTGTGTTTGTTTAAACTGGTGATTAACCTGTGACCTTAAGAAAACAGAGTTTAAACAGGAGGATCCTTACATCTGAAATTCGATTTCACTCCCTTTGACTGTCAGCAGCCTCTAGCTTCACAACTAAAGACTATTTCAAATGAGGAATTAGCTCTTGTTAATTGTGAAAGCACTTCATGCTTCTAAACTCTCAAATGCCTCCTCGAATGTACACTCATGCCAATGCCTTCAGAGGATTTTAAAAAATTTGTTCATGGGACATGGACATTGCAGGCATTGCCCATCCCTAATTGTCCTTGCGGGGACAGTTAAGAGTTAATCACATTGCTGTGGATCAGGAGTAATGTGTACGCCTGACCAGGTAAGGATGGCAGATTTCCTTCCCTAAAGGACACTAATGAACCAAATGGGCTTTCACAAGAATCAACACTGGTTTCATGATCATCATTAGACTTTTAAATTCCAGATTTTCATTGAATTGCAGTGGCGGGATTTGAACTTGGGTCCTCAGAACATTACTCTGGGCCTCTGGTTTACTAGTCCAGTGATAATACCACTACGCCACTGCCTCACTCTTTGATGCCTGAACAGTGTGCCTGAACTCTGGGAACATCAGCACCATAGAGGCAGCTGTCAACAATCAAATGTTGAAGCGCAGGGCTTCACCATTGAGGATCCTCACGCCACCAAGGATGAGCGGAGGGCAGCTGAGTGCAGATAACTCACTGTGAGTAGTGCTGGTGCTCTCAGTTTCTGCTAAAGCCTTACACCTGCCTTTCTGCTGATAGTGCACTCACACCCATCTTCTGAATGGGGTCTGCAACGGAGGCTTCTCATCCTGGACCACTGTGGAGGATGAGGTGTACGGAGGACAACAGGCTGTGAAGATTAACGTGACAGAGATTTTGCATCTATGACGTGTGACATATTTTAATAGTGAACATTTCACTGTGACAGGTTTCCATTTCCCCTAGCTCCAGATAATGACCCCCCCCCCCCTCTTCTCCCTGGCCCCAGTGCTCTTTCAGTGCTCCTCACTCTTCTTGGCATTCTGTCATCTAGTGTGACATCCAGGTGTCCCCAGGATGTACATCAGATGTGAAGATATCCTGCTGCTTTCCACACACTGTGGTCTTTGTTACACTTGGTGGATGTCTTCTGGAGGGCCAGGAGCCGGAGGACCGCGGCCAATTTACCGAAGACACTGATGCGCCATGCCATCTTGTCCGCCTGTTGCCCATGAGGGGCACTGGTGTCATGAGGGGGGGATTCAGAAGAAATGGAGACGGCTGTCATCCCCTTGGTGGCATGCCCCAGGTTGACCTCCAGCATTTCACCCTCCCTGATGGTGCCCGCAGGGCTCTGGGGGACTCCTTGGGATGGAGGGGGAGCTGGAGTGAGCCATACTCCTGAGTCATCCGGCGTTGCCAGTCGTGAAGGCTCCCCATTGTCTGCACTTTGGTGTTTGAAGGGTCTTAGGGATGGGCTGGGGCTTGGTGTAGAGAGTCTAGCAGCTGGGGGTGGCTTGAGTTGTGGTTGGGGGAGTGGAGGCTGGAGGACTGCGCAGGCCAGAGCCCCCATGACACTTGAACATCCCACCTGGGATTACGCTCAGCGAGAGGTGGCAGGGTACGGGCCAGACGTGTGAGGCCGCCCCATGTATGACAGCTTACCCAGTGAGTGAGTCATCACCGCTGACCATCTCCAGAACCCTGTCCCCACCGCCACAAATGATACATGGACCCTTGAGATGGATGGAACCAGGCGACCATCCGGGACATACAGGGACCACCCGGGCGGACAGTGGAATATGGTCCTAAAGGCAGGAGTCAGAATTTGTCAAACGATAAAGAGAACTAGAGTTCATCTCACAGCGAGACGTCATCATTCTCTTTCCCGTGGACAAGATCCGCTGCTTTCTGCTACTATCAACGCAGGGCAACACCCTGTGGTGATGCTGGTAGGACCCTCGGAGGGGGGACAGGGAGCATGTGTAGAGGGATGGAGTGAAGGGCTTTGGGACAGAGATGGTAGAGTGAAGGACTGTGGGACAGGGAAAGTGGAGTGAAGGGAGGAGGGACAGGGAAGGTGGAGTAAAGGGAGGAGGGACAGGGGAGGTGGAGTAAAGGGAGGAGGGAGAGGGAAGGTGTGAGTGGCTATGGGGAAGGGGGTACTATTTGAAGGGTCTGGGGGAGTTGAAATGAAGATGTGGGACAGGGCGGCTGAGTTGCCAGTGACCAGGCCTCTTCGTTGGCAAATCGGGAGTTAAGAGGTTGTCCCATGCATGGCATCCCTTGAGAACACATCGGGCAGCCTGCCGTACCAGCCTGGGTTCCACGCTCAACTCTTCCTGGACATCCTCCTCGTCAGTTGAGGCCTGCCGTTCTTCCTCCTCACCCAACATGTCCGCCCTCCGCTGCGCATTATGAAGGACGCAGCAGGCCAACAGAATGCTTGGGATCCTCCTTGGCTTATATTGGAGTGCCCCACCAGAGTGGTCCAGGCATCGGAAGCGCATCTTGAGGATGCTGATACACTATGCAATGTCTCCTGGTTGATGCATGGCGCCGTTATAATGGTTCTCCATGACAGTCTGGGGCCTCCAGGCCGGCGTAATTAGCCACAACCTCAGCAGATAATCTTTTTCGCCCAAGAATCAACCCTTGGCATGAAGGCGTGACTCGAGGATGCCGGGGATCTCAGAGTTCACCAGGATGCAAGGGTTGTGCATGTTGCGTGGGTATTGGCGCAGATGTGCGGATGTGCAGCTGGTGGTCACAGATCAACTGCACATTCAAGGGAGTGAAACCCCTTCCGAATGATATGGGGCATCCCCTGGTGAGCTGGTGCTCGCAGGGGTACATGTGTGCCTTCAATCACCCCCTGGACCTGGGGCCTACGAGTGATAGTGGCGAATCCTGCTGCCCGGGCATTCTGGTGTGCCTGGACCTGACTGAAGGTTATATAATCTGCTGCCCAGGTGCATAGAGCATCCGTCACAGCATGGTTACACCTGTGTGGGGATGTCTGCGAGATCCCGGACAGGTCCCCGCTCGGCCCCTGCAAAGACCCAGAGGCATAAAAGTTCAGGGCGACCATCAGTTTAATTGCCCTGGGAGCAGGTGCCCTCCTCCAAACCCCCGTGGAGCTAGGTACGCCACCATTGGATGCAGGTGGTGCACGGTCTCACTGGTTAGCCAAAGTCTTCTGCGACACATGCAGTCCAGCATTCCTCGAAGGAAGAGCATCAACAATATGTACCTGCCATGAGGCAGTGCCTCCTTCGCACCTTCTCCTCAGCCTGTTGAACGGCCAGCACTCAAGCCTCACTGACTGGCTCCACTTGTGAAGGTCCTCCCTGAGCTAGCCCTGTTCCTCCTGATTCCGTGCATCCTCAATAGCAAATGTGGCCATGAAGATAGCAAGCATAGGTGGCGATACTCGGAAATCATTCTCTGCACGGGGGAGAAAAGAGAAGACATGTTCGCAAGATGAGTATTCCCTTGACCACAGAACGCCACCAGGTTATATAGTGATCATGAGTTGCACTTCAGTGCCACCCTCAATGTCCATCCCAGCCCCACCCATCAGCCGCCACCCCCCCACAACCCTGATATTTTGCCATCTGCACTGCACCCTGTCACCATCAGCGAGTGGCACTGGGTCTGTGATGTGGGGAGTCTCTATCCTCACCACCCATCCATGTCAACAGGGGTACCAGTTGGTGCCGCAACCTGTGTCAGCAAGAGGTATACAATGCGGCAACCTGGAGCCCCAGCTCGCTCTACCTTTGAACCTTCTTCAACGGCATTTCCCGAGAGACCACCCGGTTAGACAATGTAAAGACCAGAACCAGCCCTAGACGAAAGGAGAAGCTCAAATCAACGACTGCAGATCCTGAGACATCAGGCAAACCTCAAAGAGACGCTTGCACAATGGGCTAAACAGCTGGCTTGTAATGCAGAACAATACCAGCAGCACGGGTTCAATTCCCGTACCGGCTGTCGCAATCTTATTGAATGGGCATTACCGTTCTTTTCAGATAAACAGTTCAAATATAGTGATAGGAATTTGTGAATAGGGTGTAGCAAATCCTTGGAAGCATGTGTCAGAAGTAGATAGTTCGCATAGATTTGAGACTGTTCTTTTATAGAGAGTTTCATAAATATTGGAAAGGATTCTCTGTCCCCGGGACACCCAGGATGCATTCCCCAATGGGACGGACAATCGGGCGTCAGGTATCAACCCGAATGCCAAGCTCCAATCCCTCACTGGCGGCGTAAATGAGTTCCACATCGCATACCAGAGGGAGAATGGAAATCAATGCAAATGGATCGTAATGACCGTCACAATAATAATAATAATCACTTATTGTCACAAGTAGGCTTCAATGAAGTTACTGTGAAAAGCCCCTAGTCGGCACATTCCGGCGGCTGTTCGGGGAGGCCGGTACGAGAATTGAACCCGCGCTGCTGGCATTGTTCTGCATTACAAGCCAGCTGTTTAGCCCATTGTGCAAGTGTCTCTATGCCAATGTGCTTTTCACCATTCTTACGTATCTTTTTACTTTCTCATGCCAAAGGGAAACATTTACCTTTCTCCTCCAGGAGAAAAATGTTAAATCCTCCCGCACTCGAAAAGCCATCACAGAGATTAGCATAAGATGTGTCACTATAAACAATCAGTTTCTGTTGTTTAATATCACCTAAAGATGGGAATTTCAAAACACAATTCTCCAATTTTAATTTTGCCAATGTTTTATTTGCTGAAGCAATTTCTTCAACTTTGGGATCGTTTATTTTAGTGTTTAGTTTTGCAACATCAAAACTGGCATCTGGTTTTGTTTGGCGAGCTAACAAATTCAGCTGCCCAATTAAAGCAGCTTTAATATCTAACAATTTGCATTCCCAAGCATTTATGGCTAACCGAGCCAAGAAGATCTTCAAAATAACTAATCCTGCCATAGGTAAATCTACCCTTACATCTTGGTCACTCAAGTTTTCTGCAAAACCTCATGACATCAGCCTGAACTTGGCCTTATAAGTTCCATCAGGAAGCACCTTTCCTGTGCATATCCATCTATGAGATGGAGCTTGTCGTCCCCTTTCTGGGACCTCCGTGTACACCCCAAATTCTTTCCAACTTATAGTTCTTGCTGTTTTGCATTTTTTCTAAATTTATCATCTAATTTGCTGAAAGCCACTAAGACCTCTTGATTATATGGGAATCTGCTCCTTTTAGCATTCATGACCTTGTTAAGCTGTACCCTCTATCTGCCCCCATCTCTTGTGAGATGTTCTTTCAACAGTCCTTGATCTCTTCCTGTGGGCATGTTCACTGCCAGACCTACTATTTGAACTGACACTACGTTTCTGTGCTCTCCATTTTTGTACATCCATGTTCCAAATCCATGGACCGAGTCTCCTTCCCTTTATCTTGTACATTCAACAGTTTTTATATTTTCCGATGGCCTTTACTGCTCTAGCAATGATCGTTGCATCCTTCCACTGACCGGCCCTTCTAGCAAGTGTGTAACTATAGTGCCAATCTTGGCAGTTGTCCCTTGGGACGAATAGCCTCAGCTGGTTCTTCAGAATTACAATGGCCCTCTTTAGATATTCTGTCCATTTAATGCAATCTGGTCTTCGCAATTCTGTAACATATGAGAAGTATTTATTCCTCAGCACTTTCAATAACCCCTTTTGAATCTGAAAACTTGCAATCGTTCCCACTAATCATAGAACTTAGAACATTACAGCGCAGTACAGGCCCTTTGGCCCTCGATGTTGCGCTGACCTGTGAAACCACTCTAAAGCCCATCGACACTATTCCCTTATCGTCCATATGTCTATCCAATGACCATTTGAATGCCCTTAGTGTTGGCGAGTCCACTACTGTTGCAGGCAGGGCATCCCACGCCCTTACTACTCTCTGAGTAAAGAACCTACCTCTGACATCTGTCCTATACCTGCCGTCCCTCAATTTAAAGCTATGTCCCCTCGTGCTAGACATCACCATCCGAGGAAAAAGGCTCTCACTGTCCACCCTATCCAATCCTCTGATCATCTTGTATGCCTCAATTAAGTCACCTCTTAACCTTCTTCTCTCTAACGAAAACAGCCTCAAGTCCCTCAGCCTTTCCTCATAAGATCTTCCCTCCATACCAGACAACATTCTGGTAAATCTCCTCTGCCCCCTTTCCAATGCTTCCACATCCTTCCTATAATGCGGCGACCAGAATTGCACGCAAAACTCCAAATGCGGCCGCACCAGAGTTTTGTCCAGCCATGACCTCATGGCTCCAAAACTCAATCCCGCTACCAATAAAAGCGAACACACTGTACGCCTTCTTAACAACCCTCTCAACCTGAGTGGCAACTTTCAGGGATCTATGTACATGGACACCAAGATCTCTCTGCTCATCCACACTGCCAAGAATCTTACCATTAGCCCAGTACTCTGTCTTCCTGTTATTCCTTCCAAAATGAATCACCTCACACTTTTCTGCATTAAACTCCATTTGCCACCTCTCAGGCCAGCGCTGCAGCTTATCTATGTCCCTCTGTAACTTGTAACATCCTTCCGCACTGTCCACAATTCCACCGACTTTAGTGTCATCTGCAAATTTACTCACCCATCCTTCTACGCCCTCCTCCAGGTCATTTATAAAAATGACAAACAGCAGTGGCCCTGAAACAGATCCTTGTGGTACACTACCAGTAACTGGACTCCAGTCTGAACATTTCCCATCAACCACCACCCTTTGTCGTCTTCCAGCTAGCCAATTTCTGATCCAAACTGCTAAATCTCCCTGAATCCCATGCTTCTGTATTTTCAGCAGTAGCCTACCGTGGGGAACCTTATCAAACACTTTACTGAAATCCATATACACCACATCAACTGCTTTACCCTCATCCACCTGTTTGGTCATCTTCCCAAAGAACTCAATAAGGTTTGTGAGGCACGACCTACCCTTCACAAAACCGTGTTGACTATGTCTAACAAAATTATTCCTTTCCAGATGATTATACACCCTATCTCTTATAAACCTTTCCAAGATTTTGCCCACAACAGAAGTAAGGCTCACTGGTCTATAGTTACCCGGGTTGTCTCTACTCCCCTTCTTGAACAAGGGGACAACATTTGTTATCCTCCAGTCTTCTGGCACTATGCCTGCAGACAAAGATGACTTAAAGATCAAAGCCAAAGGCTCAGCAATCTCCTCCCTGGCTTACCAGAGAATCCTCGGATAAATCCCATCCGGCCCAGGGGACTTATCTATTTTCACACTTTCCAGAATTGATAACACTTCCTCCTTATGAACCTCAAGCCCTTCTAGTCTAGTAGCCTGAATCTCAGTATTCTCCTCGACAACATTGTCATTTTCCTGTGTGAATACTGACGAAAAATATTCATTTAGCACCTCGCCTATCTCCTCGAACTCCAAGCACAACTTCCCACTACAGTCCTTGACTGGCCCTACTCTTACCCGAGTCATTCTTTTATTCCTGACATATCTATAGAAAGCTTTAGGGTTATCCTTGATCCTACCTGCCAAAGACTTCTCATGTCCCCTCCTGGCTCTTCTTAGCTCTCTCTTTAGGTCCTTCCTAGCTAACTTATAACTCTCGAGTGCCCTAACTGAACCTTCATGTCTCATCTTTACATAAGCCTCCTTCTTCCTCTTGACAAGTGTTTCGACTGCCTTAGTAAACCACGGTTCCCTTGCTCGACCACTTCCTCCCTGCCTGACAGGTACATACTTATCAAGGACACGCAGTAGCTGTTCCTTGAACAAGCTCCACATTTCCATTGTGCCCATCCCCTTCAGTTTTGCTCTCCATCCGATGCGTCCTAAGTCTTGCCTCATCGCATCACAATTGCCTTTCCCCCAGATATAACTCTTGCCCTGTGGTATATACCTATCCCTTTCCATCACTAAAGTAAACAGAATCGAATTGTGGTCACTATCACCAAAGTGCTCACCTACCTCCAAATCTAACACCTGTCCTGGTTCATTACCCAGTACCAAATCCAAAATGCCCTTGCCTCTCGTTGGCCTATCTACATACTGTGTCAGGAAACCCTCCTGCACACATTGGACAAAAACGGACTCATCTAAAGTACTCGAACTATAGCGTTTCCAGTCAATATTTGGAAAATTAAAGTCCCCCATAACAACTACCCTGTTGCTTTCACTCCTATTGAGAATCATCTTTGCAACCCTTTCCTCTACATCTCTGGAACTTTTCAGAGGCCTATAGAAAACCTCTAACAGGGTGACCTCTCCTTTCCTGTTTCTAACCTCAGCCCAAACTACCTCAGTCGACGAATCCTCATCAAACGTCCTTTCTGCCACCGTAATACTGTCCTTGACTAACAATGCCACCCCTCCCCCTCTTTTACCACCTTCCCTGAGCTTACTGAAATATCTAAACCCCGGCACCTGTAACAACCATTCCTGTCCCTGCTCTATCCATGTCTCCGAAATGGCCACAACATCGAAGTCCCAGGTACCAACCCATGCCGCAAGTTCACCCACCTTATTCCGGATGCTCCTGGCATTGAAGAAGACACACTTTAAACCACATTCCTGCTTGCCGGTACACTCCTGCAACTTTGAAACCTTACTCATGACCTCACTACTCTCAACCTCCTGTATACTGGAGCTACAATTCAGGTTCCCAAGCCCCTGCTGAACTAGTTTAAACCTCCCGAAGAGCATTAGCAAATTTCCCCCCCAGGATATTGGTACCCCTCTGGTCCAGGTGTAGACCATCCCATTTGTAGAGGTCCCACCGACCCCAGAATGAGCCCCGATTATCCAGAAATCTGAAACCCTCCCTCCTGCACCATCCCTGTAGCCACGTGTTCAACTCCTCTCTTTCCCTATTCCTCGTCTCGCTATCACGTGGCACAGGTAACAACCCAGAGATAATAACTCTGTTTGTTCGAGATCTAAGTTTCCACCCTAGCTCTCTGAATTCCTGCCTTACATCCCTATCCCTTTTCCTACCTATGTCGTTGGTACCTATGTGGACCACGACTTGGGGCTGCTCCCCCTCCCCCTTGAGGATCCCAAAAACAGGATCCGAGACATCACGCGCCCTGGCACCTGGGAGGCAACACACCAACCGCGAGTCTCTCTCGTTCCCACAGAATCTCCTATCTATCACCCTAACTATGGAGTCTCCAATGACTAATGCTCTACTCCTCTCCCCCTTCCCTTCTGAGCAACAGGAACAGACTCTGTGCCAGAGACCTGCACCCCATGGTTTACCCCTGGTAAGTCCCCCCACCCCCCCAACAGTATCCAAAGCGGTATACTTGTTACTAAGGGGAACGACCACAGGGGATCCCAGTACTGACTGCTTCCTCCCAGCCCTTCTCACCGTCACCCATCTATCTTTATTCTTCGGAGTAACTACATCCCTGAAGCTTCTTTCTATGAGCACCTCTGCCTCCTGAATGACCCAAAGTGCACCCAGCTCCAGTTCCCTAACGCGGTTTCTAAGGAGATGGAAATGGGTGAACTTCCCACAGATGAAATAAGTGTCACTTGACAACAGCTCCTCCACAAACCACCTTC
The DNA here is from genome assembly GCF_047496885.1 of Scyliorhinus torazame. Classification (NCBI taxonomy): domain Eukaryota; kingdom Metazoa; phylum Chordata; class Chondrichthyes; order Carcharhiniformes; family Scyliorhinidae; genus Scyliorhinus; species Scyliorhinus torazame. Next base: position 245,323,448 of record NC_092713.1, read on the forward strand.
AAGTTAGGGTGAGCACAACGGAGGTATGCAAATTTCCCTTGCAACAGGCAATCAGCAGCTCTGCTCTACTGCCCTCTGCTGGATGCTTGTCTTCACTTGAACAGCTAGGATCTCTAACTCAGGTACACCTTCAAGTTAGGGTGAGCACAACGGAGGTATGCACATTTCCCTTGCAACAGCCAATCAGCAGCCCCACTCGACTGCCCTCTTCTGGATCATGATCAGTGTACCCGAACAGTCTGGTTTCCGTGCTGCAGAATGATTATTTTATCATTTGTAGCTGTAATCTTTCCTGGATCTCTCCACTCGTTAAATCCATCTCTTTTATAGTACACCATATCTCCCTGTTTGAAAATATTTTCCGTTGGCCATATTTTCCATTTTGCTTCAAAACCCTCTGAATTCTTTCTGCTTTAAGGAATACTCTTCTACCCACGTGCAGTGCATTCAAATGCTCAGAAAAGGTAGAGCAAATCATTGTCCCCTCCCAAACTGAAAATTATCATTCATGACTGAAGGAATTTGGGGATTTCAACCAGAACCAACTGATATGGACTGTAGCTCCCTACCATCTACAGTGAATTCTTCGCATGGACGGCCCACGCTAAAGCTGAAGCTCATTTACAATTTTGCCTATTTGCAAAAATTTTACAAAACATTTCATCCATCACAACATGACTTCTCTCGCACACCCTGTTACTAAATGGGCTTTCTGCAGTTGTATTCATAACTGTGACGTTCATGTTCTGACACATATCCCGAAAGTCATCGTCAGCAAATTCCTCCACCCCCCCCCCCCCCCCCCCCAATTATCAGTGAGGGACTTTGCCGATGGCCCCATCCGGAGTCCATATACATTTTCCATTATCTGTTCCGTACTTATTTTCTTTACTACGTATAATCGTCGATTGACTAAACCTAGTTGCCAAGTCTACAACGTGTAAAATGAAAATGTTCCTTTCTTTATCCCACACCTTACGATTCTTAGCCACAAGTTCATTAAATTCTGTCGCTAAAGGCATTCTCACTAAGAGTCATGATTGTGTTCTATATTTCTTACAGATACCACATCTATCATTTATCTGTTTTATGAGTTTGGTGCATGATTCATCTCATTGCATGATTCATCCCACATCCCTGAGCAACCATTTTAATCATTGTGAAGACAGATGGGCAAATTGCCAATACAGCTTAAACACATTCAAATTTTTGTCTCCTGAACTCCTGTTTGCTAACTTCCTGAATGTTTTTAGAAGAAAAATTAGGATTCAGTAATGGAATACAATAGTGTCCAGATTGTGTAAATTGTAAGTCCATAGTTTTCCCAAATACGATGGCCTTGTCATTTTCCAAGTCAAGTTTCAAATGCGTTCTTCATCGATGGTTGCCTGAACAATAAAGGTATTTTGCTGGATACAACATCCGTGCTAATAAAGTGATTCCTTTCGGCGATTTTACAACAAATCACCACTCTTTTCGGTGATTTAAGGTTATTATCATCCCCAAATTGTGGAACTTCCAAATTCCTTAACCTTTTTCCGATCTTTATCACTTGAAGAGTCCAGTAAAATACTGTAAATGCACATCTGCTGTCTAATACGGCACATTTGAAGAACTCTGACAAGCACTTTCACCACTGGACTGAAACTCCTCATTATTAAGACAATGCCTTCTCTTTGGTTGATATCTTCTGCTTCTTCTTCAGAGTCTTTTGTCTTAAGTTTGGTTTCAAAATCCTATTGTGTCACTTCAGACAGTTTATTGCATAATGGAGCTTTGAATCACATCTAAAACACCGATTGACCACACCCAGGGCATTTCTGGGGTTCATATCTCTTGAGATTTCTCAATTAATTCCTCTTACCATAATTAGACATAGAACATACAGTGCAGATGGAGGCCATTCGGCCCATCGAGTCTGCACCGACCCACCCAAACCTCACTTCCACCCTATCCCCGTAACCATATAACCCCTCCTAACCTTTTTGGTCACTAAGGGCAATTTACCATGGCCAATTACAACTAACCTGCATGTCTTTGGACTGTGGGAGGAAACTGGAGCACCCGGAGGAAACCCTTGCAGTCACAGGGAGAACGTGCAAACTCCGCACAGACAGTGACCCAGCGGGGAATCAAACCTAGGACCCTGGCGCTGTGAAGCCACAGTGCTATCCACTTGTGCTACCGTGCTGCCTACTAATTGTTAAAGGTGTTTCAGTCCTCATTAAATGGAACTGTTTTAGAGCCTGACATTCATTCAAACAGGGTGTGTCTTTCTGAAAATGTAACTCCCGTCAAAACAAGAAGCCTATTCATATTTGTAATTTTAGCACAGTCCAATAATTTAAATGCCAGCACTGTCTAAAGATTCCTAGACTGATTTTTTGCAATCTAGTATATAGTCTGCTGAATTCTATTATATAATCTTCTTTGAAGGTAACCTCTGACTTTCAAAATCTGTCAAAATACGACCAGGCCTCATAAGCACTTAATAGGTCATCCTTTTGGTAACTTTCATCCATAAAAGTTAAATATGTATCCAAACATTCATCTGAGTCCAACTGATCCAAATCCATATCCGAGAAAGCCTTGCGTCTCATTTTGCTTTTATATGGTAGCAAAAGTACAGTCCTTGTTTTTTCTTAGGCAGGTACGTAACCCATGTCCACATGGTAACTTCATTCTTCCATAAGCAGAGGGAAGACATTCATCAAAAAATGGTGGGTATTCACACCCTCCCACTCTACACTTGGATTCAGCCATTTGTTTTCCAATATATATATATATGCAGTCCATCAAGCAATAAGTGTGGTCTATTAAACAAGTAAAGCTCCAATTCTAACTCAAGCACTGGGGAATGTTAACTGTTTCCTTACAGTGTTGACCTGCTGCTAGGGATTACTCAGTGGAGGCAGAAATATGGTTGTACCAATGAAAAATGGTCCTCTTAAGGCCATCTCTCATTTTATATCTTGACAAATAACATAGGTGCAATGGACGAACACAATATAGGTATTATTTCTGGTTCCGGCATCATAGCTATTAAGATATATAATGTTGTTTATATGGTCAGGTACAACCCGTATTAATTGACTTCAAATCCTTTCTGTTAGTAGAAGCATTGAAGTTGGCAAATGGGGCCTCACCATCCATGTTGGTACTATATTTGATTCCTTGTAATCAAGGGAACCCTAACATGGTGAAAGTTTTATAACTTGTCTTGCTGATACTTTCTTTTTCAAAGGGAAAATGATATTCTTTGAAAAAGTGACATTTTTCACTTGTTTGATACATGCTTTCAACTGCAGCATGCCTGGTGTGGATTGTGTACCTTGCAATGGTTTGAAAAGATGCAACAGCATGAAAATTACATGACGTTTTAACCTTCACCTTTGTGAAATGTCATCCATGCTGCAAGTGAACGTCTTCAAACTATTCTGCAGCAGGTGGTACCACACTGTGATTGCCAGTCTTGTGAATTGTAAGCAACTAGAACAGGTCACCTCTGAAAAAAAACTGCTCAGGCATCATATGCCCCCTCAGAACATATCTTCTTCATCTATATCATGAAGAGCAATAGAAATGTTCAAAGGAATTTACAACCATATCATTTTCTATGTTGTCACCTAAATGACAGCAGCAACAAAGAACCAGGAGTGACACGTTGGGGCGGGCAGAAAAAGTGCTAAATATCCCCAAAACCGCTGTACAGTTCTATGTTCTAATACAAAGGAGATTTAAAGGGCTGGATTTTACATGTCCTTGCCGGGGATGGGGAGGCCACATAATATAGGGTAGATGCTCACTTCACCACCTTCCAACCACTCCTGAGCTCACCCCCATAACATGGTAGCTGGGTGGATGTGGGAATCGGATGTCCACCTGTCATATGTAAATAAGTAATTAGGGGTAAAATTGGTTTGTTGACATGTCAATTGACCCTGATAGTACGCTGCCCACACCACAATATGGTTGACAAGGACATGTAGATGGGAATCGGCAGCCCATTTTTAAAAAAAGTGTGGGAACGATGGGGGATACTATATTTGATGGGCAACCTTTGTGCATCAGTGGCAACTCACCTAAGATAGTAACCCCTGCCCTTTCTACCTGCCTGTTCTCAAAAACCCACCACCCCATCCCTGACAACTCTCCCTAATGCTGGCCAAACCCTCCACATCCAATACCGTGCTCTTACCTCACTTCAGAATCCATTGGGCCTTCTTCTTCTTGAGATTGGTTTTACTGCTGGCAGAACCAACCTCCGAGCTCTTGACACTGCCGGGACTACTGGAGTTGTCAAGCGGATTGGCCAACAGTACACGAGGGTGGGACATCCTTCCCAGTGAAAGACGGTGGACCACTGTCAGCCAGTGTAGCCCGCCCACAGCATATTATGGCTGCGGGGCAAGTTTGCACAAAGTGAGTAAACTTCTAGCCGACTTTACTTCCAGTGGGGCGGGGGATTGCGTAGTGGTGAGTCATCTAGGCCCCTGTAAAATGCAATCCAGATATGCTAATAAACCGAGCCTCACGTTAGGCTGTAAAGCATCATCCTTTTTGACTCCAAAATTATGTGCCCTCACCCAGCACCAGTGAAGATTTATCTCTGTGCCAATGCCTCGCAAAATAAAAAGGTATATAGTGCAGTATTGTAACAATGTACTTTTAGAGACTTAATCAGTGAACAAAAAGGGATTTATTTACAAATGATCTTACATTACAAAGAAACAAATTAAGGTTTTTCATGGCTTCACTTGTTGCTGAAAATAAAAAGGTCCACTTGCAATCTGAAAATTTGCAATAATGATATATATGGAAAGATAATTAACCAACTTACCTTTGGTTCATCCAGCTTACAAGCCAGTATCATGAAGGCCAATGTTGCGATACCTATCATGAATATATCATTTCAGAAATATTTAACGTGCCATTGCCATCTGGTCAATTACTTTCCAAGACATTACCACATTATTAATTGGTTGTGCTCTGACATTTCCAGAAATAAATGTAGACGCTTTAGTGCTTTGCTAAATTTCATAGTAAATTGAATACCTATTGCTTTATAAACTTTGATATGGAAATTTGCTTCTCGTTATTTAAAGCCAAATAACAGAAGTGGAGCTTGAAATGTGAGGCACCGAATATAACTCATAACCTCCTGAAAACTGGATAAGAAACCCCTGCTGCTCATACGGTGACTCAGTTTCCACTGTTTGCTGCAAAAAGGTACCTGTTCCAGCAGTACAACACAAAAAACACAGTTAGAGCAAACACCTTTATGTTGCAGCTGAAACATGGCAAGCATCATGAATTAAGCATGTCCTGTTTGCTGGCTCACCATTGGCTCACCAAATTAAATCTTCAGAACAATAAAGATTCCTATGTTTATCATGAAATATAAAATACACCATTTGGTCAGCACAAACTGAGCGCAAGTAATGAGCCTTGCACCTGGACAGATAGGACTTGGGCCCAATTAACATTAGGCTTCATCTGAATTGGGGAAATCTGCAGTACCTGTTGTGCTTACAGAAGGAGCACAGGGATTAGCACTGCTGCCTCACAGTGCCAGAGACCTAGGTTCCATTCCTGCCTTGGGTGACTGTGTGGAGTTTGCACTTTCTCCCTGTGTCTGTGTGGGTTTCCTCCGGGTGCTCCGGTTTCCTCCTGCAGTCCAAATACGTGCAGGTTAGGTGGATTGGCTGTGCTAAAATTGTCCCTTAGTGTTCAAAGATGTGCAAGTTAGATGGGGTTTCGGAGTTACAGGGATTGGATGGGGAGTGGGCCTCGGTAGCGTGCTGTTTCAGAGGGTTCATGCAGGCCCGATGGGCTGAATGCCCTCCTTCGGCAGTTTAGGAATTCTGTATTTCTATAAGCAGTTTGATCCAATTTGGGGAGGGTGCCTCATCAGCAATGACCCTAAGAGTCCGAGAAAGGAAAGGGAAGGGGACAGAGGATGGGATTGTGGGGTGGGGAGTGGGTTGGCAGACATGATCATGTAATAAAGCCACAGTTGTACCCAACTTTAGTCTTTGTGCAATTGATCGTGCATCAATTTATTACAGTCAGATTTTCCACCGAATGGATATCCGAATTAAGCCCGATCGCCTGCAGCTGGATCCTCACTCGCCCGATGCCAGGAAAGACTTTACTCACTGGCTAGCATGTTTCGAGGCTTACATCATCGCGGCAGACCCTGCGCCAGTGGAGGCTCAGAAGATAAACGTCCTGTACTCCAGACTGAGCTCCAGCGTGTTCCCGTTGATCCACGACGTCACGACTTACACAAAAGCGATGGAACTCCTCAAAGAACACTACACACAGAAGGCGAACATGCTCTTCGCCAGGCATGTCCTTGCCACCCACTCGCAACTACCTGGTGAGTTCATCGAAGACTTCTGGCGGGCCCTAATTCCACTTGTCCGGGACTGTGACTGTCAGGCTGTCACGGCCGCCGTACACGCGAATCTCCTCATGCGCGATGCCTTCGTGACGGGGATTGCGTCGGACCGCATCATAGAACGATTGCTGGAAGTGGCCACGCTCGAACTGGCGGAGACGAAAACCTTGGCGCTCTCCATGGCGGTCGCATCCCGTAACGTACAATCGTACCTCTCCCGCCGCGCTGCCCACTCTTCTACCCCTTCCCACCCCTTTGAACGTCTCAGCGTGGATTTCAAAGGACCCCTCCCCTCCACCGACCGTAACGCGTATATTCTCAGTGTGGTCTTTGAGTACTCCAGATTCCCCTTCGCAATCCCATGCCCCGATAGGACGTCTGCCACCGTCATCAAGGCCCTCAGCACCATCTTCGCTCTTTTCGGTTTCCCCGCCTACATCCACAGTGACAGGGGATCCTCATTCATGAGTGATGAGCTGCGTTAGTTCCTGCTCAGCAGGGGTATAGCCTCCAGCAGGACGACCAGCTACAACCCCCGGGGAAATGGGCAAGTAGAACGGGAGAATGGGACGGTTTGGAGGGCCGTCCAGCTGGCCCTACGGTCCAGGAACCTCCCAGCCTCTCGCTTGCAGAAGGTCCTCCCTGACGCTCTGCACTCCATCCAGTCACTATTGTGCACCGCCACTAATAACACACCCCATGAACGTGTTTTTACCTTCCCCAGGAAGTCCACATCCGGGGTGTCGCTCCCGACTTGGCTCGCTGCTCCAGGACCGGTCCTTCTCTGTAGGCACGTCCGACTCCACAAGGCGGACCCCTTGGTGGACAGGGTTCACCTGCTCCACGCCAACCCTCAATATGCCTACGTTGAGTTCTCCGACGGCCGCCAAGATACTGTCTCACTCAGGGACCTGGCACCGTCAGGTTCCACCCCAACACACACCCCCACCAATGAGCCCCCCCCCACCTCCCACCGCGCCGCCAATATTGACCCCATCAGACCACCCCCCCTCCCCTTTTCCGCACAAGAGGACGAAGAGGACTTCTGCACACTCCTGGAGTTCCCCGATGACTGGCCAGCATCAGTACCGCCACCACCGCCATCGGGGCCACCTCCACTACCGTCAGCACCGACTTTGCTGCCACCGTTACGCCGATCCCAACGAAGCACCAAAGCACCGGACCGGCTGAACCTTTGACGGACTCCGGACCGTCAACATGGACTTTTCTTTCCCTACCACTGTACATAATTGCACTAACTGTATATAGTTATCCCGCCGGAGTGATTTTTAACAGGGGATGAATGTGGTGATCCACTGTAATTAGAGATGTAAGGTAGGACCTGCACTATAGGTTCGCCGGTAGCTCCTGCCGGCTGGCTCCACCTAGGGAGAACTGTATAAATATGCATGACCTCCAGTGCCCTGCCATTTCTCCAGCTGCAGCAGGAGGCCTCGCATCTGACTGTAATAAAGCCACAGTTGTACCCAATTATAGTCTTTGTGCAATTGATCGTGCATCATTTTGTATAAAACTATGTATGAAACTATCAGCATATGTTTAGGAGGAGTTTTTGTTTTGTTTTGGAGATCAGGCGTTGTCTTTCAAATTCATCCTGAGGATGTCTACAGATGAGGCAAACACTTCATGAAGATGTTGCCTCATTATTTGTTGAGAATAGAGCAATAGCATCCATTGAAAAGAGCCATGAAGTAAACTTATCAAAGTCCCAGCAAAGGTTCTCACACCCAAACTGTGTTTCTGAAAATGATCTTCATTCATCTACAATATACATTTTGAACAAAAAGACCTAAGTTGGAAGCATTAAAGAAGAAAATGTGGCCACCGTAATATCTTATACTTTCAGCGTATAAAAGGTACACAGTGCAGTATTGTAATGATACACTTTTATAGATTTCATTAGTGAACAAAAAGAGATTTATTTCCAAGCGATCTTCAGGAGTTGCATGTTTGCAGCTAATTCAAATGTAACTCAGTATTAGGCGAACTTTTCCCCTTGGGGTGATTCCCTGATCTGAGTCCTGATTGGTCAACGAGGCCAGATGACCCTTACTCGACTGTGTTGCCCTTAAAGGGATATTCACCACATCCCTCCCCTTTATCTTCAACAACTAATATACTCAGTCCTTAATTCCAACTAATTATTATGTACATTAGATGCACAATTATGAATCCAGTCTCTAATGGGGTTTCCTGACCCATGTAGAGCAGCACAATTCTATTGTTTGGGATGCTTCCCAAGGATCGATGTCAACTGCAAGAATGGTACCTCTTCTGGTACAGATTCATCGCTATTAGCTGCCAAGGAGTCATCAGTTATGTTTATCACAGCTTGACCAAATACTTAGGTGTTTACGGGTTCCAAAACATGTCTTGATTGAAACACTGACTGGTGGACTGTCTCTCTACTCCTCCAGTGGTCTATGTGTTTCTGAACGATCCATCCCTGTATGAAAGGTGTTTGGCCAATAATACCTAAGATCCAACTTGATCCACTACCGAAGTTTCTCATATATATGGCTTTGTTTAACATAAATGGGCATGCTGTAATATGTGAATCATGGCTTGCTTTCTGATGACCTTTGCTGGCCTCTACCCTCCCCGACAGCTTTAGAAATACGAGGCTCAGTCTCATTCTGAGATGACGTTTCATTAGTAGCTCTGCTGGTGGAGATCCATTGTTGCTTGTGGAATGATACGACAGCTGAGAAGGAATCATGAGACCTTGCTTTCCAAGGTTCCCCCAACATTTTCTTTCAGCCAGATTTGAAAGTTTGGATGGCTCTCTCGGCTATTCCATTTGATGCTGGATGATAAGGCGCAGCACTCATGTGTTTAGTACCATTGAGAGCAGTCAAGTTGTGAAATTCAGAATTTGTGAATACAGTTCCGTTGAATGATACCAAGAGTGGGATTCTCTGACCCCCCCCCCCCCGCCGGATCGGAGAATCCCCGAGGGGAGACGGGAATCCCGCCCGGCTGCCACGACGCCGGCTGCCATATTCTCCGGCGCTGGTTTTTGGGCGGGGTTCACGCCACGCCGGTCGGGGGCCATTGGTAGTGGCCACCCCCAGCAATTCTCCGGGCCCCGATGGGCCGAGCGGCCGTCGGCTTCTGGCCAGTCGTGGATTAGACATGGTCCCACATGGCGGGACCTGGCAGGTAAGTCATCTGGGGCGGTCCTCGGGGCGGCACGGGGGTATCCAACCATGGTGGGGGGCCCACCGTGGCCTGGCCCGCAATCGAGGCCCACCAATCTACGGGCGGGCCTGTGTCGTGGGGGCACTTCTTCCTTCCGTGCCAGCCCCTGTAGGGCTCCGCCATGGCTGGCACGGAGAAGATACCCCCCTGCACATGCGCCTGAATACAGAGATGGTTCCGCGCATGTGCAGGATCATGCCGGCCCTTTGGCGCATGCGCGGACTCGCGCTGTCCCTTCGGCGCCGGCTGGCGTGGCACCAACCCCTCTGGCAGCCACCTAGCCCCCGGAAGTGTGGAGAATTATTCCGCTACTTCCAGTCGGCTTGACGCCGGAGCGGTTCGTGCCGTTTTTGACACCGGCGTCGGGCCATCGCGACGATTCCGGAGAATCCCGCTTCATGACTTCAGGTAATCCATGAGTTGAAAAGCATTAGCGTAATTCTTCGATGGTAGCATGTGATATGGGTGACTTCACCTCAAAAATCCCCATTCATTTTGAGTGTGCATCAATCACAAGCAACAACATTGTGCCCAGGAATAGACCAATATAATCGATATGGATTCGGACCCATGGCGAGACAGGCCATTCCCAAGCGTGCAGTGGGGCTGTAGCAGGCAACCATTTTTGCAGTTGGCACGATTGACAATGCTTGACTAGCTTCTCAATACCAGGCCACCACACATAACTCCTGGAAAGCATCTGCATCTTAGCGATGCCAAGATGAGCGCTGTGCAATTCAATTAGGAGCAGCTCTCTGCATGGTGCAGGAAAGGCTACTCATGTTCCCCAGAGTATGATGCCATCCTGACAACTCAATTCATTCTTGCCGGTAAAGAATGGTTTCCTTTCCTCGGAAACTGGCTCATTTCCCCATCTTACAAGTATTGGGTCTCTCACTTTGGTCAGAAGTGGTCTTGACTGGTTCAGTTCCTGAACCAGGTAGGTGCTTGAAAGCACATTCGGTAGATGTACAGAAGTAATGCCCATCATTGAATTCTTGCCATGTTGATTGGTGGGGATAGCCTTGTCCTCTTTGAAGATGCCCATTAGCTGTTTATGGTCAGAAACAACAGTAAAGTGTCTATCATGTAGGTACTAGTTCTTGATGACAAAGACTATTGATACCCATTCCTTCTCGTTTTGTGAGTAACCCTTTTTAGCCTCTGAGAGGGTTCTTGACACACATCCTATCGGCCTTTCAGAGCATTTGTCCATTACATGGGAAAACACCACATCTACGCCATATGGAGAGATGTCGCAGGACAATATCAGTTTTTTAGATGGATCAAATTAAGAAGTATTGAAGCCTCCAGTGTTCTGGCAGAGTGTTCAGACCTCACAGGATGCTAGTAATTCTCACCTGTGACATGGCATGTTTACCCATGGGAATCTACGTAGGAGCTGTGAAGCGCTCACATTCATACTATTGCCAATTCCCTATTGGCAATAGGCTCCAGCTGTGCGCTCAGCGACCACCATGGTCATCGGGGGTTATGGTGGTAGATGGGACAGATAGACAGGAGCCGGTGCTGCCCCATTACGGGTAAGGATGATCCAGGGGATAGCATGCCGGACCCGCGGGCGCTGGGGCACCCATCCCACCACTGATGGGGGTCTACCACACTGACCAAGTCAGTTTTCCCCGCAGGGTCTTCCCCTCCCGAGCACTGGACCAGCAACCACAGTGACCTCGGGATCACTGCCTGGGATTGGCGATGGCTATTCACCTCCTTCGATCCCCATAGCAGCTGTTCTGCCAGCTTCACTTTTTAAAAATGGTGTACTTATCATGGGCAGCACGGTGGCGCAGTGGTTAGCACCTCTGCCTAAAGCCGCCGAGGACCCAGATTCAATCCCAACCCGGGTCACTGTCCGTGTGGAGTTTGCACATTCTCCCCATGTCTGCATGGGTCTCACCCCCACAACCCACAAGTGTGGAGGGTAGGCGGATTGCCCATGCTAAATTGCCCCTCAATTGGAAAAACTAAAGAAAAATGTTTTAAAGGGTGTACTAATCGGCGCCCTTGTGACTACTTGCTGGGGAGGCAGTTAGATCATGGGGAGACGTTAGATAGGCGGTTGTACCTGTTAATGGCACAGAGATTTGCTTTAATTGATGATATTAGTTTCTCGCCATGCTACAGCGGGATCCTCATCTCACCAATGGGAGTGGGCTGGTCAGGTCGCAAAACAATCGTCACGCAGCGCGGTTCCCAATTTTGGTATCTCCATGATCTAATGGTTGCTTCGAGCTTGAGTGAGAGCACGACATGGCCGTTAAATTGCGCCTGGATCGCTAGAAACACCTGGCTAAATGCGCTCGCTCGGGGACTTTGTTTCCTTTTCGGAAGATCGCGACCTTAGTCATTTTTTGGGACCATTGTGCCCTTGATTTCTTTAAGGTGATTTAAGGTGATTTAAGAAGGTGTGGTCGTTCACCCATCACTACTATCGCAGCGAGCTGGATAGACTGTTGTCCATAGCTTCCAGGTACTATTGTGGTGCATTTTATTTTTATACCTTGTATAAATCTTTAATTTGGCAGAAGTACTCTTCCAGTTCAATGGACGGACACCTTCTCTTAGGTACAGAAAGTATGCTTGGCCATCAGAGTGGCTTATGCCCCTGTATCCACTTTCATTTTAAGAGGCTTCCGATTTAGACAGAGCATTACAGTAACGGGATCAATCTTGCCTAGTTTTAGATTAAAAAGGGTGAATACCAGGATCACTGGTGACAGGCAGGATTGATCAATTCCTCGGCAATCTTGACTTAGCTGTGCATTGCTTTATTAATATCCTCTTTTGTGTCAACAAAACACTCAACCTTTTTAAACCTACCTGATTTAGAGAATGGCTAGATCCACATCGGTAACATTCCTCTTTAAGCATCACTGTCTAATTGTCACGACTGTACCTTTTTGGTTTGTTGGGGGCTGAAATTGTTTCCAGCTTCACAGCAGCATCGGCGATTTTGGCACCAGGTCTGGCTACAGGCTCCCATCCTAACTGTAAACGACACCAATTTTTGTGCCCTGCTGCTCTTGTGTACCCTTTTCAGCTCTTTCAATGGCCAACATTATCGCCATTACTCGTTTAAGGCTTATGCCGACTTCTGTGCGGCACAGTGGCACAGTGGTTAGCACTGTTGCCTCACAGCGGCAGGGACCTGGGTTCAATTCCAACCTTGGGTGACTGAATGGAATTTGCACATTTTCCCCGTGTCTGCAAGGGTTTCCTCCGGGTGCTCCGGTTTCCTCCCACAGTTCAAAGATGTGCAGGTTAGGTGAGGTTAAAAGGATAGGGCAGGGGAGTGGGCTTATTTAAGGTGCTCTTTCAGAGGATCGGTGGAACATGAAGGGCCAAATGGCCTCCTTCTGCATTGGAGGGACTGTAGGGTTTCAGTTGATTCTGCAAGCACTCTGCATTGAATACTGTTGTCGTTCATGCCACAGACTAACGTTTCCTGTAACATGTCATTTAAGTCACTCCAAAGTAACACAACTGTTAATTGCTTCAGTTTAGTGATGCAAGTGATGACCAATTTGCCTGCGGCTCTCGCCCTCAAATTAAATTTGTATCTTAAGTCTAACTGATGATTGAAGTTGCAATTGAGTCTTCACAAAATCCATGAGCTCACTAAATGATTTGGAGTCGATCGTGCTTGGGGCTATAAGACTGGGAATAAAATGATAATTGCTTATTGTCACAAGTAGGCTTCAAATGAAGTTACTGTGAAAAGCCCCAAGTCGCCACATCCTGGCGCCTGTTCGGGGAGGCTGGTACGGGAATTGAACCATGCTGCTGGCCTGCCTTGGTCTGCTTTCAAAGCCAGCAGTTTAGCCCTGTGCTATGTGACTTCCACAAACATTTAGGAGAATTGCTTTGCACGTCACTTCCTCCCCTATTTCGTTTGCTTGGAAATAATCCCCAAGGCGCTCGACGTATTGTGTTCAGTCCTCCATGGAGGAGTCAAATAGTTCTGTTTGTCCAAAGAGAGGTATTCTGCTGAGTATATTGTCTTCTTTTTCTCAGGCTTTGATTAAAACAGGATACCCACTGGTGTTGGGCCAGAGGCAGTGCCAGGATAATTTATTCTCGTCAGCAGATGTAAGGATGAACTTTCATGTACTTCAATAATGAATAATAAGGGATTTATTTGCAAGCAATCTTCAGGATCTGCACATTTGTGGCAAATTCCAAAATACCTCAGCGCTCGGAGAATTTCTCTTCCGGGGGTGATTCCCCACTCTGAGTCTCGATTGGTTCCCCAGACCAGGTGATCTTTGCTCTGCTGTGTTGCCCTTAAAGGGACAATCACCATAGGTATATTAACCTTTACAGCTGAACACTTGTTTTCTTGCAGTAATACCAACTCCTTTTGAACTCCAACTAAATATTCTTTCTGCATCTCATTTGTTTTATGGAAATGTATTAGGAGACAAATATAAGGGGACAAATAAATTATTTTATAAAGGAACCAATAGAATTAAAAAAAAATTCTGGAGGGCAAATTCACAAGCCTATTTTTATCAAGAAGTCCAATCATATCTGCTGAAAGCTGCTTATAGTTACTTTGCTGCTGTGAATGCACATTGACTAGAATTGACTGTGTGGAACCAGTGGAAGCTGTCTCCCATTATGAAAAATGTCAACTGTATCTCACTTTTAAGGTCCTGCGTGCAAAGATAAGCTGCACATGCAGTACATTTTGTCAATTTTAATTAGAAGGATCATCCAGTAAAGTATTTTGTTTGGCATAATACTTAACATAATATTCCACTATCACAATGAAATAGTTGTTTGTCTCAATCTTCCAGAGCAAAAATAAATTGTGAAATTAAGCAATGATTATCCTGAAGAAACGATTGCAAGCTTTAATCACGTAAACACTGCACTACTTTGGAAAGAATTCCTCTGATACTACCTGCTTTCTATTTTGCTGTCAATAAAAAAGCTGGTTTAGACTTGTTTTTCTTTCAATGAATCCCACAGGATTAATTGAGTTGCCCAAGTAACACTTTTTTTAATATCTTACAATTGTCAGTTTTAACAAGAGCTAATCCCACAATAATACTATTGTTACACGTGTGGGAGGCACATGACAGGAGCAACAATCAAATGAAACATCAATTTGACAAGCACTAACAGTGCAGATCTTCCACTTCATAATTAGAGCTAAATACTGTACTCTTCAAAAGAATAACTTCATTTCAATGTCCAAAAATATGTGAAGTCTTATAATTGCACTTCTGTTTATTCAGGGTTCCTGCAACAATCAAACGTTTCAGCTCATTGGGAGCAATTTAATTCAACCTAACGCAATGGGAAATCAGACAGCCAGGCCCACTTAATCGGGGAAAAGGCTGCACATCAGTCTCTGTAGAAGGGGCTTTGTTGGCTGATTAGCTGCCTTAAATACCTTGTATTATTTTAATCAGCTGCTTGACAATATTTCATGGAAATAGGCACTTAGCGAAGCATGATGGATATATAGCCTTATTTTTAGTCAAATAGTTTGAAGTTCTGTATGAAGGTCACAACATGTAAACGGGCGTACAGCTGCACATTGTTTTGCTCAGGCGAGGAACTCAAGGCCTGTTATTAAACATTGCTCGCTTTCTGTCTCCTTGTTTAATCTCAAGAATGCCTCTCTGTCCTAGATATTGCTTATGATATTATATAAATTACTCTCCTTACCTTTGTAAAGCGGGGACATTTAGAAAGACTGCAGTCATTCTAATTCCCTCCACTAATTTTGTGTTAAATAAAGGACCTTTTGCGATAACTCGAAGTGCTGACTATTGTTTTCTTTAACAGTTGGCGTAGTCGTTGCAGTTTCCCTAATTTAACGGGAAGTGAACGCTGAAAACCAATCTCTAAACAGGACTATCTCAGCTGAAAGGGAGAGAGCCATGGCACGACCCCAGCTGAAAGGGAGGTCTGCTGCTCGGCAGCTTTAATTACTGGCCAGTGACTCATGCTTGGAGAATTATCTTAATTAATAAATTAATGATAGCTGCGTGGGAAGAAAAAGGTGCCTGAGAGACAATTTTTAAAAACTGAACAATAAACAGGCTTCGAGATTCGCACAAGGACTAACACCGGTGAGCGCTCCTTGTAGTTTTTGGTAATAATTTACTGCGGCCTTTATTATTCCATGTGTATGCTCTAAAGTATTTTTTCAGAACCCTTGATGGGTCAAAGACTCGGACGCCCCCTGACAGGTCACCCGGAAGCCATGGAACAGATGTCTGGGGCGATAAGGAAGGACGATTCTGCCAACCAGACGGATAAGGGAGTGAAAATGAGTAAGATAACGGAACAGCGGATGAAAACAATCGTAAGGCAACGGAGAAAGGTAGGAGATCCCCATGTCCCCCGGGATCACCAGCTGACACTGTGATAAGAGAAACCGGAGAATTTTGATGTGCGGTAACATTCAGTAACGATTTGTATGGGTGGTCCCACAGGGCTTGGCCGTACGGGGGTAGTTTTAAAATACCGCTGATTGAAACATGGGAAGTTTTGACAAGAAATGGGAGTGGAGTGAGTAAAGGTTCAGTAAAGAATGAGAATCCAAAGATCAAATGTAAGAATAGCGGAGAGAGTAGAGATACAGTAAAGAATTAAAATGACAATAAACAGACAGAGATGGCAGCAGCAGGGTTATATCCGAAAGTTTTAACTGAGGCATCTGCACCGTCAGAAGAATTCAACGACCTTTTACTAATGGCAGCTGCGATGAGAGCACAGCAGCCAGTGGGAGGGCAGGCACAGCAGCCGGTGATAAAGAGTAATGCACAGTTTGCTACATGATCAGCTTGATGTAGCCGCCGCCCCTGCAGGGGAGGTAGAACCGACGGCCGCCGGTCCGTCCTCTCGCAGGGATTGACTTTGCCCGACAGTACAGTGCCCGACAGACAGCTTCGGTCAGCAGGACCTGTTAGTCAGCAACCCAAGATAATGATAGGAGATGTACCTGTCCTAAAACCCTGGACCCCTGCTGAAGTAAGGGCTATGGTTTATGAGGCTCCAGACCAATAAAGAAACCTCTCGCATTCCACAACTGGTTACAGCAAATGTGTTCTATTTATAGCCCCCTCCCAGGGGATGTTTTGCTGCTTTTAAAATACTCTTTTGATGCTTCTTGGCCAGCTTTAAAAGATGGAATTGCGGTCCCACCTGGCATAAATGGGGACTGGGCTCACAATGATGATCATTTAAATGAAGGAAATGAGTCCCTTGAACACTGGTTAGCAAATAGGGGGAAAGAGGCTATCATGCAAGGGGCCAAGAAGCATAGTGACATAGGCGAGGTGACATGGTGTTTGCAAAAGAAGGGTGAGAGGTTGCCTGAATTTGTGGCCAGATTTAAGAACTGTTGAGAGGAACATGCCGGTATTGCATTAGAAGACAATGGCCCTTTAACAGGGCAGACATTGTTGAATTGCATGCTACCAGAGCATGCACAAAGTTACAAATTGATTAATCTCACCTGGCAAACACAGCCATGGACAGTAGTGGTTACCTCCTTGGTAAACATGGACCGAGAGGGACTGTTCATAGCCCCCAAAGATCAAAAGCCTAGAATCACAGGGCAATTCTACCAAGGAAAGAGAGGGCAGGGTCGGGGTCAGCAGGCCAGCAAAGGGCAGAGACGTAGGGGTAGAGGCAGAGGACAGTGGCAAAGGAGGGAGAGATCCCAGGATCAATGCAGAAGATGCGGGCCAAAGGGACATTGGGCTGGTGAATGTAACTTTAACCCACAGGAAGGGGGCGCTCCACTTGGAGACATGCCCCCTCCCCCTGGGACTGCAGCGCTGAAGACCCAGGTTCGAATCCCGGCCCTGGGTCACTGTCCGTGTGGAGTTTGCACATTCTCCCCATGGCTGCGTGGGTTTCACCCTCACAACCCAAAGATATGCTGGTTAGGTGGATTGGCCATGCTAAGTTACTCCTTAATTTTAAAAAAGAAAAATAACTGGCTACTCTAAATTTTAAAAAAAGGAATGGGCCCAAGCGGGAAACTTGCCCATTCACAGCAGAATGGTAATTAGGCTCATTAAAAAACCAATGGACACCAATTATCCATAAACTATTGGAAGATAGCTCTGGGATTAAATGGAATTGGAAGGCTTTCCTATGACTTCTGAAAGCTTTATTGGAATATGTGCCTAATTAAGGGGCACAGCATTGAGAAGGCTGGTGAAGCCCCCACAGCCACCTCCTGCCCTTGCCTCCTATCCCCTGCCCCCATCCCCATCCCCATCTCTTGTAACCAACCTTCCCACAATCTCTCATCCTGCCCTTACCCCCCCAGTCCAGGGATCTAGTGGTGATTGTCTGATTGGCTGGCAGCTGTCAGCAGGTGGGATTTCCATTGCTGGGGTCCAATGCTGGCCTTTGTTTGGCATAACACTTCATGAAAGATTTCACTATCACAACTGAATAATTCCTGTCGCAATCTTCCAGAGCAAAACAAATTGTAAAATGAAGTAATGGTGATCCTGAAGAAAAGATTGCAAGCCTTCTTCATGCAAACACCATTCAAGTTATTGAGAGCCACTTAATTTGATTGGGCCTCCCCCGTGAAAGCAGCAAGCAGCATGGGGCTAGTGCTGGGCATACTAAATCCATCCCATTGGTTTCATTCTTGCCTACTTGAATACCAAGGTCTGAAATAAATCAAAAATTTCAAACTCCAGCTGGCTCCCCTGAGCCCAAGAAGAAAAGTTGGGTTTTTCCTTGCCCGGACTTCCCTCCCATGAGTCTCTCCGAAAAACATTTCCTCTCTGGTTCAGGTGGTTGGCATCCTAGGTTGATGAAGGACATGATGGTGGAGGTAATGGCTTGCCATAATCGTCCAATCTTGCCTAGATATGGGGTCAATGACAGAGGATTAGAGAGTGACAAGTGTGACACCCTTCTTCAAGAAAGGGTGTAATGGCTTTCTCAGTAGCTACATTCAATTTAACAACCACTACAAGTGGAACGAAGGAGGTTGAGGGGCGACCTGATAGAGGTATACAAAATTATGAGGGGCATAGACAGAGTGGATAGTCAGAGGCTTTTCCCCATGGTAGAGGGGTCAATTACTAGGGGGCATAGGTTTAAGGTGAGAGGGGCAAGGTTTAGAGTAGATGTACGAGGCAAGTTTTTTACGCAGAGGGTAGTGGGTGCCTGGAACTCACTACCGGAGGAGGTAGTGGAAGCAGGGACGATAGGGACATTTAAGGGGCATCTTGACAAATATATGAATAGGATGGGAATAGAAGGATACGGACCCAGGAAGTGTAGAAGATTGTAGTTTAGTCGGGCAGTATGGTCGGCACGGGCTTGGAGGGCCGAAGGGCCTGTTCCTGTGCTGTACATTTCTTTGTTCTTTGTTGTTCTTTGTAACCATGGTGGGTAAGTTTTCAGAAAACAATCAGGGAGAAAATTAAACAGGCATTTGTAGAGGTTGAGTTAATTAAGGAGAGACAGCATAGATTTGTAGAAATGCTTGACTAACCTAATTAATCTTTTCATGAAGTATCAGAGGAGGCTGATGAAGGAAAAGCAATGGATCTTACCTATGTGGATTTTAAGAAAGCCTGTGACAGAAAACCTGTGATTATTCTTTTAAATAATCACATGAATGATTGGTTAAGAACATTGCAGGTCATTGAATAGCAAGTATCAGTGTAAACCTGAATAAAAATCACCTTATGGAGAAACAAACAATGAGTTTTTCCAGTCCCACCCGCCCCAAGACCTTAAATTTCCACCTGAAGTCAACAGACCTTTCAAAGGTCCATCAGATTGTCCATCCCACCCGTGGTGATTCCCGTGACAGGCGGACTGGAGAGTCTATCCCATAAGTCATGGTAAATGAGTACTTTTCAGACTGGAGCATGGTAGGCAATGGTGTTCCCCAAGAGCCAAACCTAGGATCACTACTTTTTTCTGATATATTAAGTACCAAGTGTAAAGGTTCAGCAAACAGTGACGATGCAACAGAACACAAGCCAGAATTTTTAAGATGCTTGGGGCTTGACCCCCACCATCTGCAAAGTTGGCCCCCGCTGAGCTGTCATCTGTTCATAAGTCTAGAAATTGAGGCTGGACAAGAAAAGGCCTTAAGTGGGCATTCAGTGGCCATTTAATGGCATTAATTTGGGCAAGGATGTGCTTCCTCTGCAAGGCCCTGCCAATCCTCCACCCCCCAACAGCTTAAAATTGCCACCGGGTCAGGACGGGTAGGAACCCAGAGGGGATCCCCTCCAGGCAACTTTATGCTCGCCCTGCCTCAGAATCTGCTGGGGTGGGTGGGAATTTTGAGCATACATAGGTGAGTAGAATAGGCACACAAATGGAAGATGTAATTTAACACAGGGAAATGTAAGGTGATGTATTTTAACATAAAGGGTGGGGAGAGGCAACATAAAATAAATGGAACACTTTCTAAAAGTGTGAAGGGTCAGAGAGACCTGGGAGTTCCTGTGCATTAAAAGGTGGCATGACATATTGAGAGAGTAGTTAGCAAAGCATATGAGATCTTGGGCTTCATAAATAGAGGCATTGAGTACAAATGCAGGGTAGAAATGTTGAACCTTTAGAAAGCTCTGACTCGGTGATGACTTGAGTATTGCATCCAGTTCTGGTCATCGCACTTTAGGAAGGATGTGAGCATCCCTGAGGAGATGCAGAGAATATTTACCAGAATTATTCCAGGGATGAGGAATTTTCGCAACAGGTTGAGGTTTGGTAAGCTGGGGTTGTTCTTTTTGGATTAAAGGAGGTTAATGCAAAATCTGATAGACTTTCAAGCCTATCAGAGGTGTAATAAGATCGACAAACAGATGCTGTCAGAATGGTTGAGATTGTCCAGCGTTTTCTATTTTTGTTTCAGATCCCAGCATCCGCAGTAATTTGCTTTTATTTACAATTTCTTTATACTTTGCAAAAAGAAAATCTTTCATTTCTATCACACCGTTCATGATCACAGGATGCCTCAAATTACTTTACAGCCAATGATGCACCTTTGAAGTGTGGTAACAGTTATAATGGAGAAAAAAATGGCAGCCAATTTGCGCACAGCAAAGTCCCACAAGTAACCATGTGACAATGAACAGATAATCTGCTTTTGTGAAGTTATTTGAAATAAATCTATTGACTGGGACACGAAGTGTAACTCCCTTGATCTTCTTCAATTAAGTGCCTGAAACTGAGCAGCACTCCCTCAGTACTACACCAAAGTTTCAGCCTTGATTTTTTTTTTGTGCTCAAGTCCTGGAGTGGGACTTGAACCCACAGTCTCCTGACTTAGAAATAAGAGTGCTACAAACTGAGCCACATCATATATAGTATGTATCATGAGGTAAATCCATGAGAACTATCATGCTATTTCTGTCAGTATTACAGTGCTGCGATCCCACTTGAATGTCCCTATTGATTTCAATTAATTAATGATGTTCAGCAATTAATGACACTAATTGCACAACTCTATCCAACCAGGCCTGTATTCTCTCTCCATTTAGCAGAAGCTTAAGCCTGTTTGAGGAAATTAAGAAGTGGCTAGTATTTTGGAAGAAATTATTCTATTTAATGTTCTTGCTACTTGTCATGGGGGAGTAAATTGAATGTTCCCTGAAAATAGCAGAATGATCATAATGCCGGATTAACCCTGGTCCATTGATTGGAAGACAGGTAGTGTGCCAACTTTATGCTGACTATTTATTGGAATGATTACTGCGTGCAGCCAGCACTAACACTGCTGTTGATTGACTGCATGCATCAGCAGAGGACCCAAAATTATAACTTCTTAGAACCACTGAAATCTAGCAGGCATTGCCTAAAGCTAGCCTGCAATTCATAATGGGGTGGTGCATTGTGGCTACAGCAGGTGGGAGGATGTTAATCGCTTTTGGGAAATAGTGAGGAATGGCACAACATGGGAGAGTGCGGCTTTCAAGGCTTTGGGACACTGCTCTGGAGATCACGGTGGATGGAATGGAAAGGGCAGATGCTTTGTACCTCCAGGAGGTCCGCCAGAAACAAACGCAAAAGACAGTGGGAGCAGGTAGCCATGGAAGTCAGTGCCAGGACTCAAGCCTCATGGACCTGGATACAGTTCCGCAAGAATAGTGCTCAATGTCACTGAATGTACCTTCTAATGCTATAGCCTCTGAACTGCACCACTAAAGACTGCACAATTTACCTCATCGCCATTAAGCACCTACCAACAACTTCCATCATTCAGAACTTATATCTTACACGTAGGCATCAACTCAACCTCATTTAGCAATACTGCCAGCCCACACATTCACGCATCCTAGCTTGCACACACTGCTAGTTATTCAACCTTAACAGCCACATCACCCAAATAGATTGCGCAATGTTCATTGGCACATGTCCTTCTCTGTTACAGGACTAGATACCACACAGCCATATGCAATGGGATTTAACTTGAAGAGGTCAGGCACATCTGTGTGTCTTAATCCCTTTGGAGGACTTGGTGCAAGCCATTATTGGAATGATCGTTGCTGACACCATGGCCAGTGGCAGAGTGAAAACCATTAAAGATAACGTTAGCTGATAATGTAAGCATGCACCTATTATTTTCTCTTACACCCCTCAGCACAATATTACCCATGTGCATTTTTCCTTTCAGATCCTAAAATGCTGCAAGCTGGCCATGCAGTGGGGGAACATTAAGAAGAGAATGATGATAAAGATAAAGCATCTTCATTTCATTTCAAGCTCATTGTCACCAGTTCAGATTTTGATATTGAACATATCTTAATATACATTGGAGAAAGGATTTTCACATGGTGAAGCATTAGCCTGGGGAGTGCAGCAACCAGGGCATAGGTAAAGAACTGCACGTGTGCCAGTTCAGGTGAGGGCAGGTCCAAACATGGATTCTACTGCAGAGGAATTCACGGGGGACCTGGATGGGGCAGCATACAGAAGAATGCTGACGGATGTGCACAATGAAACGCATTGGAAAACCTGACAGAAAGTCTGTTGTCACTATCGAGGAAAAAGGAGTCCAGCAACAACTGGGCACTATGGAAATTCAAATAGTCACCACCTCACCTGTGGATTAGAATGTACAGAGGGGCTGGAAATGTGTCACAGCAGTTCCAGAATATATCCGCCAACAGGTGTCTGTGATTTCTGAGGCACCACCCCAGAGAATGGTGGTGGCTCCATCGAACACAAACCTGCTGTCCTCCCAGGATAACAGCATTTGTCCACCCACCAGCTGACTCCATCAGTGCCCTTGTTGTTGCCAGTCAGCCAGCCAGCCCAGGCTGCTGTCACCCATGACAAGGTGCTGTAGTCCACAAATGATTCTTCTAGGCCCAGAGCTGCCCACCTGCAGCCTCCTTCTCTGCCATGCATCACTGGGATAACACTTAGTAAGAGGGTACGATACTCAAAGATACATGGATGACAGATTAAGGGAATGTATAAGGGTGATTGGTTGACTTTTATATGTAACATTATATTTTTTATTTATACATTTGGTTTGGAATATTTATTTTGCGCTGGTTTTTATTTTTACATTGTGCATGTTGTCATGCTCAGTGACAGAGGGAGGATAAGGTTTGGAACTGTTGGTGAATGGAGAATTAATGTTAATGGTATAGTATTCAAATGTGCTCTTCGTAGACAGCCTGAGCAGAAAGGGTTCCGGTGGTTGCCTCCTTTCTTTCATTATGGCCTCCACCTCCACATCTTACTTATGTTCCTGCTCCTCAACTGATTAATGTATAGCTGGGAGCAAGAGTTGGCTCTTCATGGCGGTGAGGTTGTGCAACATGCAGCTAACCACCACAAAGCTTAACGTCCATTTTGTGCCGTGCAGGACAACTCCAGAGCCATTGAGACAGCAGAAGCATTGTGTCAGAATACAAATGAGAAATGAATGTAGCTAACTCTTATTGAATAGAGTGCTTCACAACTTTACTCCAATGCAGGTGGCCAATGGAAAGATGTTGCAAACATCTCCTGCTCTAGTCTGGAACTAGCAAGATGCATAAAAGATTATTGCAACCGTCACTTCCGCAGCCACTGGCAATGCAATCCTTACCCTGCACTGAGGTTGCAGTTGTGTCTGCAGTTGGCAGAAGATTTCAGTGAAGATGTCTTATTGAAGCACTGTTGTCTCCCATACTGTCTGTCACTCAGATTCAGGTAGAATAATTGCTCTCTGAACACCTCCTGCTGAGATGGTCTCCAGCTAAGAGCTTCTTTATTCTCCTGCTCCTTCTTCTTGCAGTTTCCTCTGCTCTACAAGGCTCACTCTTCTGGTCATGTTGTTTTCCAAGTGAAATGCTCTATGGAGCAATTGGTTTGTACAGAAGCCTTAAAGACAGCAAAACCTCCTTCAGCAACCAACAACCATTCCTTTTAGAGTTTTGTAACTTGAAAAGCAGCAAGTACTTGTACAATCGTAGCAACAGCCAGAATAGACCAACCAGCATTTGTTTTATTCTTTCATGGAATGTGGATGCTGCTGGCAAGATTAATATTTGTTGACCATCCATGATTTCCTGAGAATGTTGTGGTGAGCTGTGATTTTGAATTGCTGCAGTACATGCAGTGCAGGTATACTGACAATCCTTTTGGTGTTTGAGTGTGGTGGAGTTCCAGGTTTTTGACCTAATGACAGTGAAGGAATAGTGATATAGTCAGGAGGGCAACTTGCAGGTGGTGGTGTTCCCATGCATCTATTGCCCTGATCCATCAGTGGTAGTGCTCGCAGGTTTGGAAGGTGCTGTTGAAGGAGGCTTCGTGGGTTGCTTCAGTGCATCTTGTGGATGGTAGACACTGCTACCACTGTGAGGTGCTGGGGGAGGGAATTAATATTTAAGGTGCCAATCAAGCAGGTTTTGTTGTCCTGGATCGTGTATGAGCTTCTTGATTGTTGTTGGAATTGCATTAATTGTAAGTCATTAATTATTTCTTTAAAGTTACTGGTGGGGAGCTCTTCATGATGCTAAATGTTCAATTGTGCAAGGTTAAGAGAGGATGTTAACTGGGATATTGATCTCCACTTATATGCTTTCTCTGCACTTCAGGTGGATATTAGCTGCACATGCGGGATAACACCCTATCTCGCTAGCCTCTGTCGTGATTCACAACAGAAGTACATATGTGCACCATTTGAATGCAACCTTGGTCCCCAAGGCACAAATAACATCCAAACAACAGACAATACCATGCCCCCAATTTCATGATGAATATTTTTGGACATAAATGGCACCTAGAGAATGCTTTTTATTGTGTACATAATTAATTAACTGGCCTCCAAAGTGTGTGACATTTCAAGAGAATTTTAAGTGCAGGCTACCAAAATGAAATGACAGAAAGCACAACACCATTTTGAGTGCTTTCAGATATGATCCCCAATGGTCAATATTCTTGCCATCACCTTGACTGATCTGAGATCCTGCCACCTTTCCTTCCCATGTGTCTTCTAACATGCAATCTGAGTGTGTTAGGAGTGTCATTTTGGATTGTGACAATGCTGGAAGAGCACTGTGAATGAATGCCATCTGGGAATAAGACTTTAGGTAGCACAATCTTTGATGGCAGATATCAATGAGTCATGAAAAAGCAATTAACAAAGCAGGCATCTGATATTGAATGAAAAACAAGTCAAATGTAAATATTTCATAAAAACACCGATTATGAATACCATTTTTGTGACATTAATTGCAGTGGTTTGATCATGAACTATTGTGAATGTGTCCAAACTTTGAAACTGAATTACCATATTTATTTTCACCATTACAACATTTGTAGTTGCTGTTTTTGAAAGGTTTATATTCCACCATGTGTGTTCTCTCGAACAAAGAATAAGCTGAAATTGGAAGCATGGCAATGACCTTTCATAACATTTTCTTCTCATTATGGAAACTGACCATTCTCTTCCGCTAGCTACTATCATTTTTGCATTATGAATTATTCCGTTTTTCTCAGATTTATTCTGCGATACAAAGTACAAATCTCATTTTTTTGCAATTATAACACTGATATTATTATCCATACCTATAATTCTGTGGCCATTAATATGTGACCCAAAAAAGCATGGCAGTAGCAGCGTAGAATTTTGAATGTCAACCAAAGCAGAATAGTCCAAGTTGATACAGTTACTGAAATGTCATTTAACAGATGCTACCTTCTTCTAAACATCAACAGGATTGCACAGTCAAGCTAAAGGACCTTTACAGGATTTGGTTTAAAGATCAATAAAGCCCCATCAGAGTGTTGAGGTCAGATAACTTAACTGGCATAAACACTACATCAAGGAAACATACAGTTCAGGATTATGGAAACTAAGAAAATGTTCATACTCGGAAAAGTAATGACAGGCCTGTAAAGTGAATACGTTACATTAATATTTAAGTATTTGCTTCAAGCTAATGAGAAAGGAAAATAATTCTGTGATTCCATGCCCTCTGCAATTTGTATTCTTTCCATTTGGAAGCTGCATTGCCATTAATGTCCAGACTACTGATATTCACATTACTCTATGCTTAATTACCAAGATAGAAGGAATACCATTGTTGTTCCAAATCTAATGCAGATTAATTGAACAACACAGCAAAGTAATATAACAGCACACTGCTCGAAGAATGAAATCAACTCCAAGCATCTTTGTCCATGTAAGTGTGGCATTGTTACCTTGAAAAGCAAATGATCTGAACAAAATTCTACCAAACTGCAGGAAATTAAAATATATTCATTTTTCATTTTTACTGCATTAGATCTGGAACACAGCTTCAACCACTGGTAAGTTGACTGTGGGTTAATTGGTATGACGATTCCAGGAAATAACACGCAGCAATTATTTTCCAGACTGAGCTTTGTATTTTTCTTCCAAAATCCCTCTGTCCACCCCTCCCCCTGAAAATGTCAATGAAAATTTTCACCCTCAGATATTTTACCCAAATGGTCAATATACATGTCCAATCACCCCCCGCCCCCCCCCCCCCCCCCCGCCCACCTTCCCCTACCCCAACTCCCCACAGTAAATGCAATCCACACATGTGTACTACACTGGTATCTCTGACTATGTAAATGTCAGGAGCAGCAGCCAATTAGCCAATTTTCCGATTAGCTAGCTAATGGGCACTATAAGCAAATGTAGAACCTGTACCATTGTCCAGGATAAGATCAGCGAACACAATGAAGACCAAGATCAAAATGGCAATTCCCTGACATACCTTGTCCAATGGTGGTGATTATATTTTTGAGCCACTGAGAGATCTGTTTTGTAAAATAGAATAATCAATTAATCTCTATTCCCTACCAAAAAATTGGATTCAATAATTTTACTGGCTGCCAGGTGGCTGGAGCAGCCTGTAAAATAGGAGGCTGGCTCCCCAACATATTCCTGCTGCCAATCATGTTTCATCCGCACCCCCTACCGCAGTTGATTAGCAGCAAGCCACAGGGTGCAGATTGGCTGTCTATTCCACAGAGTCAGTCGGTTTGCAGACGTAAGGCCCCTATTAGAAGGCATTAAGCGGGACCACCGACAAATACACCATCCCCCACTGTGTGGGGCGCCTGCCAGCCTCATGGAGTTGATCTCCCTGTGGCAGCCTATTGAGGAGGGGTTGGTTGATCATCAGAGCTAGAAGCTCCACGGTCCAAAGAGGGTGAGCCAGCAGGAAAGTGAACGTTACGTTGCGGGGGGGGGGGGGGCACAAACCAAGTTCATATGTTTTGGTCCTGTCCAAAGTTGGAGGATTACTGGAAGGAGGTGTTTAGGGTAATCCAAGGCTGAAAATAACAGATTTTTAATCAGTAAGGGATGGTTATGGGTGGTACGGCGGCACAGTGGTTAGCACTGCTGCCGCACAGCTCCAGGGACCCGGGTTCAGTTCCGGCTTCAGGTGACTGTGTGGAGTTCACACTTTCTCCCCATGTCTGAGTGGGTTTCCTCCGGGTGCTCCAGCTTCTAAGCCCTCTGAAGCAAAGAATTCCACAGATTCACTAGCCTCAGAGAGAAGAAATACCTCCTGATCTCTGTTTTTAATGGGCAACCCCATACTCTGAGATCATCCCCCAGGGTCCTAGACTCACCCATAAGGGGAAACATCCTCTCAGCATCTACCCTGCCAAGCCCCCTGAGAATCTTATGTATCTCAATAAGATTGCCTCTCATTCTGCTGAACTCCAATGAAAACAGGCCCAGCCTACTCAACCTCTTCTCATAAGAAAATACCATACCCGGGATCAACCTGGTGAATGTTCTCTGGACTGTCTCCAATGACAGTATATCTTTCCTTAGATAAGAGGACCCAAACTGTTCACAGTATTCCAGGTGTGGCCTAACTAATGCCGTGAATAGTTTAAGCATGACTTCCCTATTTTAAAAAAATATATTTTTTATTCTCCTTTTTCACATTTTCTCCTAAATTTACACCCAACAATAAACAATAATCAGTAACGAATGTAATGTCAATCCCCATATCAATAACAACGATCCCATCCTCCCACCAAACCCCAAACATTGGCCCGCATGTTAGCATAAACAAATGGCAATCAGGAATCACCCATAATTACCATTAACACGTACAGTCCCCCTCCCCCCAACTCTCCCAGCCCCCAACCCCCCTAATGTTCGATGTGATCCAATTCTCAAAAGTGCATAATGAATAACGCCCATGAATTGTAGAACCCCTCCATCCTTCCCCTCAGTTCAAATTTGACCTTTTCAAGCGTTAAGAATTCCAGCGGGTCGCCCCGCCACGAAGAAACCAAGGACTGAATTTCACATTCCCCCTGGGGCTGGTGGTGGTGGGTGGGGGGGACGTGAAATTACAGCAATGGGATTCCCTCTGGGTTCCTGCCAACACCGACTGCACAGCGATCCTAGACTGGACAAACAAGGGGCGTGGTTCGAACATCGCGTTGCACCCAGTGCGGATTTTGGCACGGCGACTAAATGCGGCAGAGGCCAACATCGAGATTTGCACCAGGCGCGATTCAGTTTACTAGCTGTCCGGTCCTCTCCCAATGGGGAGTTCCAGACCTTGCCCAAATATGACCAGCATATCATTAATCTGAATTAGTACCAATGTCCATCTCATTAGCGAGACTGGATTCAAATGTAACCGTCTCCCGGGACCTAACCCTGTCCCCAATGAGAAATCACGCGGGCATCGTTTAGTATTCCTCTTTAAAAATGTGAGGCTGCGCTGAGGACCCAGGTTCAATCCCGGCTCTGGGTCACTGTCTGTGTGGAGTTTGCACATTCTCCCCGTGTCTGCATGGGTTTCCCCCCCACAACCCAAAGATGTGCAGGTTAGGTGGATTGGCCATGCTAAATTGCCCCTTAATTGGAAAAAAATAATTGGGTACTCAAAATTTTTTTTTTTTTAATGTGAGGCTGGTGCAATGGCAACTGAGGGGATCTGAGGAGGTGAGTAGCCATTTCTATTTTTGTGCATGCCGCTCAAAGGCTGCTGTCCCAGTGCTCAGTGGGAGTGTGGGGGTGAGGATAGTTGGGACCCCTCAGGTGGGTTGGGCTTGGTTGGGTGGCAGAAGCGTTCCAGGCCTCTGGGTCGGGGGATGGGCCTTTCATTAGTGGCCTTCAAGCCAGCTCTAAATATAGTGGAAACCCATAACAGGGCAACTACAGCTGGCCTGTCTGTCCTACCAAACAGAGCCCTGTTCTCGGTTATATGCTGATGGTCATTTTACCTCCCTTTGACTATGAGCCTCTAGGTTTACAGCTGAGGGCTACTGCTAATAAGGAATTGGCCTTGTTGGTTGTGAGAGCACTTCCCAGTTGCAGGTTGTATTGCTACTTGCTCCTGTTGGTGACTGCATCTGCCTGGAGTCTGCTGTAGCTGAGAGTTTGTTTGTTGCTTGCTGCTGCCTTTCCTCCTTGCCTGCTGCCTGTTCCCCTTGGGCTTACTTGCTGCTTTCTGGATGAAGTGAAGGAAGAAAGAAGGTCTCTTTCGGCCTCTTTTACCTGGATTGGGACGAGGACATTATGAGGTCTACTACTGGACTGAGGATGCAGGAGGGGTTGACCGAGATGCCTGTGGATGTTTTTAAAGGCCTATTTTGTGTGTTGATCGTGTGCTCTGTTCTGGACTTGTAGGTCACCTGTTAATGCTCCCTGTGTTCTTGTAGCCCAGTCCTCAGACAGGGTGGTGATGGAAGATCAGACACCGATACTGAAGGAGAGGACGGGCGGCGGCCCAGCTCAATGGCGCAGCCTGGAGGTTGCGTTGGAACACTTTAATGGGTTACTGGTGACTTTTTATGTTCAGTAGCCATCTGTTGCTCCTGTTACGAGAGTCGTGCAGGTCGCTGGTATTCTTTGTTTTCCTTTGGTGTATGTTTGTAGGGAGGAATTGTATGATGGATACCACGTCACTGCGGTTTATCTTTTTGCCGGTTGCAGCCCTTCCTGCCTCTGTGGCCTGGGAGTAATTGGAACGAGGCACTACCAGTGCTGGAGAGGAGGTTGTGGTTTTCGCTCTCTCTCCTTCCTCCGCTATGCTCCAGGTCGGTGAGTCCTCCCGCTGATTGGCTTACTAAGCGGCTTTCCACTGATGCAGGTCCACTGTAAGCGCTGTGTGGGGGGTGGGGGGGCATTTTTGCACTGTTGACAGTGTATTGCTCTTTTGCTTGGCGGCTGTGTGCTTGGAGCTGTGACCCCTCTCGCTACTACGGGCTGGATCCCAGCAATTACTGGCGCTGGATAAGGGGTGGGGTGCTCTCTATCCTTCCTCCAGCGCTTCCTTCTCCCTGATGGTGCCCTGTGTCTCTGGTGGACTTCATGGGATTGGAAGGCAGCTGGAGTGAGCTCCTGAAGCCTCTGCGTTTTCCAACTCCACTGGTCCTGACGCCTTCCCAATGTCTGCACCACGCTGTCAATGCCCTCAGCGCTGTTCCTCTGTGCCTCGACCATGTTCTGCAGTGCCTCGGTAATGTCCACCTGCATCTGGGACATATCCCTCAGCGACTGGGACATAGAAACCTTGGGATTAGGAGAAGTAGGCAATTCAGCCATTCAAGCCTGCTCCGCCATTCAATTAGGTCATGGCTGACCTCTTCCTCGACTAAAATTCACCTCCCACCTGTACACCATATCCTTTTAACCTGTTTTTAAAATCAGAAATATATCTATTTCCTTCTTGAAACTATTTAGTAACTCAGATTCCATCGCACTATGAGGCAGCGAGTTCCACAAATTCACCACACTCTGCAACCCCTCTGCACCACCATTCTTATCTCCATTCTAAATCTGCCGCCTCTCAAACTATATCCGTGATCTCTCATTTTCGATTGCCCCACAAAGGGGAACATTTGGTCTACGGTTACTTTACCAATCTCTTTTAGTATTTTATATACCTCGATCAGATCACCTCTCATCCTTTGAAACTCTCGTGAGTATAAGCTCAAACTATTTATTCTCTCCTAATACATCAACAATTTCATCCCCGGAATCAAACCGGTGAACCTCCTCTGAACTGCCTCCATGCCACTACATCCTTCCTCAAATAAGGAGACCAAAACTGGACATGGTACTCCAGATATGGGGCGCGATTCTCTGAAATGGAGACAGAGTGTTCGTGCCGTTGTGAACGCCGTCGCTTTTCACGGCGGCGCGAAACGGGCACTACCGATTCTGGCCCCCACAGGAGGCCAGCACGGCAGTGCAGCGGTTCATGCTGCTCCAGCCTCCCTTCCCGGTGCCAATTGGGCACCGCGCCAACCCGCACATGTGCTGCGCCAACCTGCGAATGCGCAGGGGACTTCCTCAACGCGCCAGCCCCGAGGCAACATGGCGTGGGGGTTCAGGGGCCGGCCGCGTAATAAAATAGGGCCAGGGCTGGAGAGGTCGGCCCACCAATTTGTGGGCCCCGATCGCGGGCCAGACCCCATCGGAGGGCCCCCCTCCCCCCCGGTGAAGGAGTGCTTTCAACCACACCACAGGCCGCCCCCCGACCTTACGCGCAGAGTTCCCGCTGGCTGCGAGCAGGTGTGAACGGCGCCAGCTGGACTCTGCAGTTTCCGCCCGGCCACTTGGCCCAACAAGGCCGGAGAATCGGCGGCCTGGCCGCGGACAGCGGCCCGCGATCGGTGGCGCGCCAAACACGCCGGCGCAAATGGCGCCGATTCTCCGCTCCTCGGAGAATCGCCTGCCGACGTCGGACCGGCGCTGCGGGAAAAAATGGCGCGAACGCCGATTCTCACATACGGCGCGGCATGGGAGAATCCTGCCAATGGTCTCACCAACACCCTGTACAATTGCAACAACACTTCTCTACTTTTATACTCCAGTCCTTTTGCAATAAACGCTAACATTCCATTTGCCTTTTTAATTACATGCTGTACCTGCATACCAACTTTCTGCACTTCATGAACACAGATATCCGTATCCCTCTGCCCAGATGCATTTTGGATCTCCTTTCCATTTAGCTGATAACTTGCATTTCTATTTTTGCAGCTAAAATGGATTACCTCACACTTATCTACATTAAACTCCATCTGCCAAATTTTGTCCCAATCTCCTCGCCTATCTATAAAATATTTATCTCATTTTCACTGCCTGCTTTCCCACCTATTTTAGTATCATCTGCAAATTTTGCTATGTTACACTCTGTCCCAGTTTGCAGATCATTTACATAGATTGCAAACAGTTGATGTCCGAGGATTGACCCTTACATCACCCCGCTGGTTACAGTTCACCAACCAGGGTGGAACCCATTTATTACAACCTTCTTCTTTCTGCCAGTCAGCCAATCCTCAATCAAAAGTACTCTAATTCCAATCCCTTGCGATCTCACCGACTGGATCAGTCTTTTATGGGGCATCTTGTCAAATGCCTCTGGAAGTCTAGATATACCACATCTATAGGTTCCCCATTATCCATTTTGCCGGTTATGTCCTCAAAAATCTCAAAGCATGACATGCCCTTCATAAAACCATATTGACAATGGTGGATTGAGTTTTGACTTTCCAAATGTTCAAACATCTCCTCCTGAATGATTTATTCCAGCAACTTCCCCACGACAGAGGTCAACCTAACCAGTCTACAGTTTCCTATTTTTTGCGTATCTCCGTTCTTGATAAGGGGCATATTTCCAATCCACCGTAACCCTGCCAGAATCCAGGGAATTCTGAAATATCATTTTTTTTAAATTTAGAGTGCCCAATTCATTTTTTCCAATTAAGGGCAACTTGGCGTGGCCAATCCACCTACCCAGCACATCTTTGGGTTGTGGGGGAAAAACCCATGCAAACACGGGGAGAATGTGCAAACTCAACACGGACAGTGACACAGAGCCGGGATCGAACTTGGGACCTCAGCGCCATGAGACAGCAGTGATAACCACTACACCACCGTGCTGCCTAGGGAATTCTGAAATATCATAACCAATGCATCCACTATCTCCACTGCCACCTCCCTTAATTCCCAATGGTGCAGGACATCAGGGCCCAGAGACTTATCTGCCTTTCTTCCCATCAGTTTATTTAATACCGTGTCCAGAGTGATATTTATTGCACCCAAGTTCCTCTGCATTAACTGTAGTTTTTGGAAATGTTTTATTATCTTCTCCTGTGAAGACAGAGGCAAATATTGGTTCAGTGCCATCTCTGAGTTCCCCATTATTACCTTACCAGTATTGTCCTCTAAAGAGCCAACATTTACTTTAGCTATTCCCCTTCGTTTTATTTACTTCTAGAAACTTTTGATATTAGGTTTATGTTTTCTGTTAGTTTCCTTTCGTAGTTCATCTTAGCTTTTGATTTTATTTTTAGGAGCCTTTTGCTGAACCTTAAAGTTCTCTCAATCCTCCAGCTTACCACTAGCTTTTGCAGTGTAGTAGGCCCTAGGTTTTGCCTTTATGTCTTCCTTGAATTCCTTGTTTAGCCATGGAATGGTTTTCTTTCTTTTACAAGGGGCATGTTTCCAACCCACCAGAACCCTGCCAGATGTCTCTTCCTCTCAGGAATGTACTTTAATTGAGAGGTATTTAATATCCCCCTGAA
Organism: Scyliorhinus torazame; assembly: GCF_047496885.1. Classification (NCBI taxonomy): domain Eukaryota; kingdom Metazoa; phylum Chordata; class Chondrichthyes; order Carcharhiniformes; family Scyliorhinidae; genus Scyliorhinus; species Scyliorhinus torazame. The sequence continues at coordinate 245,357,097 of NC_092713.1, forward strand.
CATTCATCATTGTTCCTCAACTGTCCTACCCTCAATTATCTGTGTTCAGTCTACTTAACCCAACTCTTTCCTCAGGCCTGTACGATTACCTCTGCCCAACGCTAAAACTCTCGTCTGGCACTCTTGTCTTCTCTCACTCAATCTGAATTTGAAATTCTAGCATGCTGTGATCACTCCTTCGAAGAGGATTCTTAACAACAAGACTATTTATAAACCTTTTTTTGTTACATAATACTAAATCTAAAATCGCCTACTCCCTGGACCCTTGGATATTCAACTCCCAATCCCGGTTGGCTTCAAAACATATTGCTCCAAGAAACAATTTCTCATACACTCTATGAAATCCCCCTTGAGGCTACCCTTGCCAATTTGATGAATCCAGTCAATATGCATATTAAAATCACCCATGATTACCATTGTGCCATTCTCACATGCCCTCATTATTTCTTCGTTTATACTGTGCCCCACTTTGAAAGTATTGCTCGGGGGCTTGTAAATTACTCCTCCCAAGGAGTTTTTAAATTTTTCTTTATTTCCACCCAGATCAATTCAATATTTTGATCCTTTTAGTGCGAATATCATTTCTTAATACAGCTTTGATGTCTTCTTTAACCAATAAAGCACCTCCTGGTCCATCCTGTCTATCTTTTTGGAATTTTGAGTACCCTTGTACATTCAACTCCCAATCCCAGCCCTCCTGCAATCATCTTTCAACAATCCACATCAAATATTGTTACCAATGATGGGTGTGTCCAGAACCAGGGGTCACACTCGGAGGATTCAGGGTAAACCATTTCGAACAGAGATAAGGAGACCTTTCTTCACAAAAAGAGTGGTGAGCCTGTGGAATTCATTACCATAGGAAGTAGTTGATGCTAAAACTTGGAATATATTCAAGGGGCGGCTGGATATAGCAGTTGGGGAGAATGGGATCAAAGGCTATGGGGAGAAAGCAGGATTAGGCTATTGAGTTGGAAGATCAGCCATGATCGTGATAAATGGCGGAGCAGGATCGAAGGGCCAAAAGGCCTCCTCCTGCTCCTATCTTCTATGTATCTATATATCATACCCATTTTTCCCCATTTGTGCTGTCAGCTCATTGACCTTATTCTGAATACTGCTTGCATTTCAATATAAGGTTTTTAAATATGTCCTACAGATTTGTCTTTCCCATGCAGGATTTTCTTGTGCACGACACTTTTCATACATTCTGACCGTCTTTATTAATCTCTAATAACACTCAGCCTCATCACCAACTTTCACTCCCACAGTCACCTTACATTTTGATTTTTTACGTTTCCTCTGTGGTCATTAGACTGGCCTTGCCTGTTCACCCTATTAACATCTCCCTTCTCCTCACATGCTGACCTGCTGCTTTGGTTCCCATTAACCATTATTCTTCTGGGAGTTTTACCCTTCCCTTCCCCCCATTTGCTAGTTTAAAGTCCCTGTGACCACCCTATTTATCCTTTCTGCTAGAACACTGGTCCCAGATTGATTCAGGTGTAGACCCAACAGTACAGATCCCTTCTGTCCACATACTGATGCCATTGCCCCATGACATTGAACCCCTCTTTCCCGCACCACTCCTTTAGCTACGTATTTACTGCCATAATTTTCTCATCCCTGTGCCAATCTGCACAAGGCTCGTGTAGAATAGATAGAATCATAGAAGTTTACAGCATGGAAACAGGCCCTTCGGCCCAACCAGTCCATGCCGCCCAGTTTTTACCATTAAGCTAGTCCCAGTTGCCCGCACTTGGCCCATAACCCTCGATACCCATCTTACCCATGTAACCATCTAAATGCTTTTTGAAAGACACAATTGTACCCGCCTCTACTACTACCTCTGGCAGCCCATTCCAGACACTCACTACCCTCTGAGTGAAGAAATTGCCCCTCTGGGCCCTTCTGAATCTCTCCCCTCTCACCTTAAACCTAATAGTGTAATAATAGTGTAATAATTAGTGTAATAATCCAAAAATTATAACCCATGTGAACCTGTTCTTTAATTTTGTTCCTAGTTCCTGATAATCCCCAAACAGGACCACTTTCCTAGTCTTGTCTATCTTATTTGTCCCAACGTGGACCACAGCAACTGGTCAAGCATTGCTGGCATCATCTCCTGCGCCTGTAGTCTTTGGGCTCCTCTAATTAGCAATGCACCCACCGGAATGTTGCTGACATCCTCTCCTGAATCTTATGGCCATAGCGTAGCATCGACATTAGGTATGGGATAATCTTGTCCAGAGGCTTGGCATCTGTCTGGGACCCAGTTGGCTGCTGAGATCCAGCAGACCTCTGACTGCTGACTCCCATGGATGTTCCTGACTCCACCTGCCGTGCATCAGTGACTGTGTGGTACTCACCAGATTGTGCGCCACAAGCCTGTCCACTACTGTCACCCACCAAGGTGAGTGTCTCTGCATTGGTGGAAGGTGGAAGTGAAAGCGGTGATCGCTCGATGGTGGTCTCCTCGGAGCTCTCCTCGAGGTGTTCTGTTGGGTGGTGGGGGAGAAACAGTTCTGGACAGCCCGGCCCCATCAGACGGAGATCCTGTGAGAGAATAGACATGTGGTCAGTGAGAGGGAAGGATAATTCTTTCTGACATGAACAACTCACTTGAGACAGGTCATCTGGGTGAAAGGGCAGTTGATCCTCACCTCTGCAGTGCAGGTCAACCTCGCTTTTGGTGACTGCCCTCTCCTTGGTCAACCACACGATCTCCAGAGCCATTCCTCATAGGGGGTGAGGACTCTGATCTCTGGTACTCCATCACCTGTCTTGGCCCTTTCATGCCTATTTTGGCCTAATATAACCCTGCGGGGGCAAAGAGAGGGCTTTGTGAGCTGCATGCTTGATGCAGCACGGGTGTCAATGGCAGGTGGCATGTGTGGGCACCACAACTGGACATGTTAGGGCTGCGCTGGTCAGTGCGAGATGGGTGCTGAGGAACAAACACAATGGTCGGAAGTGGGAGAGTGCGAGTTTTCAGCCAGTAATTTGTGGGGGAGGGTTTGTGGATTTGTGGGATGGCAGGCACAACTGATGCCACGAGAGAGGTGATAACTTGCCCTTGCAGCTCATTGGAGGTCATTGGTCTTCTTCCTGTATTGAACACTGGTCGTTCTGGTCATGCTGCTGCACTGACAACCGCTGCCACCGCCTCCGAGGCCGCATTTTTGGCCCTGCAGCTGGCCCTCCGACCCTCTCAGGGGAACAGGATGCCCCGTCTCACCTCAACAGCAGGCAAAAACCTGGCCAGGTCAACATCCCCAAAGAGAGGAGCAGGTCTGCACGCTGCCGTGCTTGTGTGTTGACTGGGAGTGTTTGCTGAGGGATTATTTAAAAGTAGCTTCTCTTATTAGCAACAAGACGCTGCGGCACAAGACCAGTGAATCAGATGGCGGGGCAACCGATAATGGCGAGAAGCTCATGGACTAAATTCCGGCACCTAAGCACTGTTAGATTTGGGCAATGATCTCGCACCCAACATGGCACTTAGAAATGTTTCCGTTAAATCATACCCATGGTCTCTGATGGGAAGCCTGCCTTTGCCCAATTTGAGGGCTTGAGGCCATTAAGTATCCAAGTAAAGGCCATTTCCTGCCCGGGCTCAATTTTTAGGCTTGTAGGGGGAAGGCCGTGAAGAAGGTCTCAGGCAGGGATGTTGGGGGAGGGGGAGGGCTGGGCATATCCATCAGACTGGGGACGCATTCTTCTTACGGTCCGGTGAGCTCTGGATTTTCCTTTCCCTCCATAACCTCTCCCCAAGACCTCACTGTGCTATCCCCAGGGGCTTTCCCTACCCTCCTCGCCCTGGGATCCCTTACACTTATGTTGTCCCCCGGCTCTAACACTTAGTTTCTGGCACGTTGATGTAGTTCCTCTTCTGTCCACTGCAGCACTGTCGCTGCAGGGACTGGAGAGCTACCATCCAAACAGATTCACTGACAGCTCCCCAACTGGGACTTCCTCCTGAGTGAGGGACGGAAGTCCTTCTGCAGAAAATCAACACTCATTGGAGTGTAAATAAAAGCAAATTACTGCGGATGCTGGAACCTGAAACAAAAACAGAAAATACCTTGGGGTAATGAAGTCCCCATGAAGACTAACCTTGACAGAAACCTCACCATGACTTGTTTAACTAAACTGACAGATTAAGGGCAAGAGTAGAAGACAGGTATAATAGGGAGGTAAAATATTCACTGAGGGTAGAGCACAGATTTCTATTTAAGGAGCTGTATGTATTTGAAGTTTATGCAGGCTCCAGGGAGAAAGGAATATGCCTGATGCCAGTAGAAATTGACCAGTGACTTAGCTGTAAGTAGTGGATGATCCTTTTAAATAACGCCAGTATGGGTTCCTTCCTGCCGCTGAGCGCATGTTCAGCTATGTGAAGTGAAGAGAGGATGATAATTGGAGCATTGAGCTCTAAAATAGTACTACTATTGTCAAATAAATATTGCACTCTGATTGATGCCATGATCTGCTATCTCTGCATGCTTCTGGTGGTTACGCCACACTAACTAATGTGGTCACCAATTTAGGATCCAATGTGGATCACTCTCAAAGCATGTTTGTATGCCATAGACATTGTTTTGTAACTCCAAGAGCACTTGTCGTGTCCATACAATTTGAGCAATTGAGCACAAATTCTCTCCCGACATTTTTTAGAAGAATTAACAGGCCACAGGCAATGGACTGAATGAGACTCATAATTCGGATATCCTGTCAAGCTGTTGGGAGCAAACATTTCACTTGGATCACTGAGTGATTAGTGAGAGGAGACAGATCTTTGATGGGACTTCCAAACAATGCTGCTATACTCACCTGTGAAGGTGTGCCAAGTGAATCTCCCTTTCAGCTATGTAGAATCTGTTGTCACTGCACCAGCTTACTTCTCTTGACAGGTCAGGTCTACAGCATCATCAGTGTTTGCATCTTTCATCAGTTCTTACGAATTGCAAATATCCCAAGCAAAGTAAATGCTGCCATAATTAATGAGACATTGCTGGGGCATAATGAAATACACCACTGGGCCCACCAAGGTGCCAGATCCTTCCTTTGAGAAACCCAAAATTTGCATATCCTCATTTCATACTCTTCAATGGAGAATCCAGCGATTCTCCATTCCCACGCCGGTTGGAAGAATCGCTTGGGCCGCCAAAATTTCCGGGGACGCCGGTCCGACACCCTCCCGCGATTCTCCCAAGCGGCGGGAACGGCCCGGTCGAGTTTCGTGGGCCGCAGGCCGGAGAATCGCCGGAGACACCCAAAATGGTGATTCTCCAGCACCCCCGCTATTCTGAGGCCCGGATGGGCCGAGCGGCCAGGCCAAAATGGCGGGTTCCCCCCGGCGCCGTCCACACCTGGTCGCTGCAGTCGTGGGTGCTGCGTGAACGCTGGGAGGGCGGCCTGTGGGGGGCGAGAGGGGATCCTGCACAGGGCTTCACCTAGAATGTGGGGTGGCCCGCGATCGGCGCCCACCGATCGTCGGGCCGTCCTCTCTGAAGGAGGACCTCCTTTCTGCCACGGCCCCGCAAGATCCGTCCCCCATCTTCTTGCGGGGCGGATTTAGAGAGGACAGCAACCACGCATGTGCGGGTTGGCGCCGGCCAACCCGCGCATGCGCGGATGACGCCCGTTATGCGGCACCGGCCGCGGCATTGTAGCCATGTAAAATGGCTGCGTTCCGATTAATCTGGCCAAAACCCAGTTTAAAATGGCTAACCCGAAAGACTGCTGGGAAAAGCAGCCAAGAAGACACAAGCAGGCAGCTGCAGACAGGTTTGCATATTCAGCTCTGGGAACGTAGCCCAGATCGATACTCAGGGCCATCAACAGCCCATCAACCCAGGTATCCGCAGTTGCATTCAGGACTGTTTACACCTAATCTACTCAGACATCCACAGTTAAATCGGCTATCCCCGGAAACAATTGCAACATATTAGCAATTGAATACCGGGCCAGACCTGTCGGCGCCTGCAGTGGCCGAAACAAAGACAGGTGAGTGACCACCCCCCGATCGAGGAATCGCCTCACCATTGGACACATCGACCCCAGGAATTGGGGACAGAATCCAATCACTTGGGACTCAGGGTCAAGGGCCGCCCCGGGAGGCGGGAAGCCCCTGGGCCCTATAAAAGTGAAGGTCCAAGTTCAGATCTCTCTCTCTCCTCTTCGCCTGCTGGAGACCTTCGCAAGACCAGCCACCGTGTATCGTAAGTTTGAATCCAACGATCGCTATCTGGTAGAGACACCTAGCCACCGACCTGTAGCAGCCTTTTGAATCCCGCGGGCGAGATTTGACAAGCCATTCGTTTCCCTGACCTGGTGGGCTCTTCCTAAGTTAAGTATTGGCCAGTAGTGATAGGTTTGTTACATAGGAAGTAGTATTAGGGTATTAATATTGCTTGTTGTATATAATAAATGACCGTTGTTTTAATCCTTACTAAGCGGTGTGCTGTGTTATTAATCATAACCTGAACTTGAACCACGTGGCGGTATCATAAAGATACCTGGTGACTCATGAGCAAAGGTGACCTAAACAGAGCAAATAGACTAAAGCTAGAAAGAGCAACAGCATCTATGCGGCGCCGCTTTTACACGGGCGACAAGGCCTGGCACGTGTAGATGACGCGGACCCGATCCTGGCCCATTGTCAGGGCCTGAACCGGTCGGGACCGGGGCCGTTCCGCGCCGTCGTGAACCTCGACGGCATTCATGACGGCGCAGCCACTTGGGCGTGGGAGTGGAGAATCCCGCCCCCTTTGTCTCATGAATTGTGTCATGTCAAGCAAAGGGAGGGCAATGTTTTTTATTTTATTCAGTCGTGTGAGGGGAGCATTGTTGGCATTTGTTGCCCATCCCTAATTGCTCCTCAGAAGGTGGTGAATCACTGCAGTCCATGCAGTATGGGTACAGCCACAGTGCTGTTATAAAGGGAGTTTCGGGATTTTAACACATTAGCAGTGAAGGAACGATATATTTCCAAGTTAAAATGTTGTGTGACTTGGAAGGGAGCTGGACTCACCATTGCAAACCAAAAGTGAATGGTCAAAGCGCTTCTCCAAAGAAACCCTGGCTTAAATTGACCGTGGCAGAAATGACTGATGCTGCTAATCCATAATTGACGATTTCCACCATTCCCAATCAAGGATATGATGCATAATATTTTTTGTGTTCGAAATGATTGAGACCAGTGATTTAAATGTCTCTACTTCTCTTCTGCTCAGTTTCTCTGCAGTGTTTTCCTCAAGAACTAAGTGGAAGAAATGTATTAATTTTTTGGATGCTCGTCTTCAAAGTATCCAAAGTGGAAGGCAGAAGGTACATGCTCTTCCAGAGCCAGATGTGCACCATGCATGATATTGGTTAAGGCAAAAGAAAAATTACTACACAGTGCACATATTTGAAACCAGCATTATGCAAGTGAATGGTTGCTTGAGGCCCACAACTTCATGCTTGGTTGCAAACCGCAATCAGGAAATGAATGTATGCTGATAGCCTAATAGGCTTCATTGGCTGTAACCCGCAAGTTAAGTTTTTAAACCATTTTACCTAAATGTAAATGTCCCACAGGCTGCTCCACCCATCCAACTCCAGACATGTCTCTCCAAGGGAAGACAGGTGGCATAGTGGTATTGTCACTAGCCTCGTAATCCAGAGACCCAGAGTAACCAGGTTCCCAGGTTCGAATCCCACCACTGCAGATGGTGAAATTTGGATTCAATAAAAATCTGGAATTAAAAACCCATTCTTGAGGGAATGAAATCCGTCGTCCTGGTCTGGCCTATATGTGACTCCAGATCCACAGCTATGTGGTTGACGCTTAACTGCCCCTCAAGCGCATTTGGGATGGACAATAAATGCTAGCACAGCCGGCAAAACCCACGTCCCATGAACGAACAAAAGAAAAACACCCTCTCCCTTTGTTTTCTCCTTTTGATCATCTCGATCACAGTAACTTTCACCCCTATCTCCTTACCAGATATCCAAAAAGCTGCCAGTGGTGACTCGCTTGGCTTCACTCATAAACCACCTATTACTCTCCAGAGAAAGAAAGCTCAATGGAAATGACACTTGAGGCTCAATATCGAGATAGCCTTAGACCTCATTATTCAGCTGCAGTAATTATACAAAGATAGGCACAGCCAGATTTCTAGGTCATATTCTGCAGTAATCTAGGCGGGCACATCTGCAATATGCAGGTAGAGGTTTGGTATTGGAAGTACAGCAATTCCAGTGTTAACAAACCTCATTTGAAGACAAAGCATATCCTTTAATATATTTTAGTGTAAAATAAAAATTAGACTTTTTTCTTAATAAAATGAGTCAAAACCTAATTTAGAGTAAGAGAACCGAGGAACTGTAAAATTCACATGCCATAATATTTTTAAATGTCACATTTTGTTTACCAAATTGGTATTAATCTCCACTGTAAAAGTATTTCCCACCTGTCGATGCATTTTACTTTGGGAAATAAAAACCTTATTGCAGAGTTGCATTGAGTATCATAGAGTGAAATCTAGTTAGATATTTACATTAATTCAAGCAGAGATTTTCTGATTTCTCCTCACACCTCTTGAGAGTCTCTCCTTTTCAGAGGGCTCGAGAGGTATTTGCTTTATTTAAAGTCTCACATTTTTAGTAGTATATTGCTAATTTATAATCTTTCAAATGCAAATTACTGGAAGGAAACTATAAATTATCATTTCAGTGAAACTACAAATGCTTTACGTTCAAATGAAAAATCAAACTATAAAGCAATAATATTTATCTCAAATAAGAACTTGTCATAAGTCAAACCTCCTCTTGTGCCTACTCGCAATACAGTTTAGATTTGATGGCGAGTGACTGCAAACTCGTTTGCATCACTTCAGGTGCAGATTTGGATTAGCGAAGAGAGCACATTAATATGGGAATGATAAAATGAATTTTGCAAGGCAGAAAATAATTAAAACTATCAGAAAAATAAAGAAAAATCCAGGAAGCTTTCAGAAAGGTTCAATTTATTCGAAACCTTTGCTAAGGCTCAAAGAGGGAGGGGCTAATAAGTCACAGATAAAAATGAAAGGGAAAAAAATTCAAGCCTTGGGCATGAGTGTTCAGGCTATGGTATCAATATTTATTTGCATCAGCAATAAGCCACCAGACGCTTATATTAAGCGTTAGAAATTTGACTGCATCCAAAAATGTGCACAGAGAAGGCAGATCATGCTCTGGAGAAATGACTGCTGGTCCTATAGATTTTGTCCCCCGGTTCATAAATACCATCTTCGATGCCCTGTTAAGGTAGTGGACAGGAAGAGACATATACGACCAATACATTTAGCCCTGATGATGGTAGTTCACAAAAAGACTGAAAACTTCAAGATAATAATGGTCTTTTAGCATCAATCATACAACCAAGTATTATGCAACAAGAAAGGACATACAGCAGGTAATAAAAGAGTCAATCAAATGAAACAATGACACTAGCTTAAATATATGGGATAACCTTACCCTCAAGGCAAATGCTCTACTACAAAAAGTACATTGGGAATGAGGTATAATAAAATCTTAAATGTTGTATAATATAATGTCAGGGGACTTTTCCTTTTGAAAATTAAATATATAATCTCAGTTGAAAAAAAAAATCACCATTTCAGCAAATGCATTTGTAGGACGAAACATTGGTTCCAAACGTAAAATTTCTGTGATATTTTGACAGCTGCAGATTGGATTTTGTGCATTCATCAAATGTAGACATTTATCTTCAGCACCATCTTCCAGTATATTTCAAAACAATCTTCAGTGTTAATTGGGGCCAAACCTGGAACTCACAATGTAGGAAAGGAAGAAGTTTCATAATTGTAACACCTTTGCAGCAACCAATCAGATGCACATTGCTAATACAAAAGTAAATGATTGTACATGGAGTCAAAAATAGTCTTCAATTGTTAAGAAGTTGTAGTGGTCAAAATGCACTGAAGGCTGCAAAACGTTGCTGCACGGAAATATAACTGGATAGAAAAAAGCAGTGAGCAGCAACAGAAATATGGGGCGTCATTCTCCGACCCCCCAGAGGGTCGGAGAATGGCCGTCGGCCGCCGTGAATCCCGCCCCCGCCGGTTGCCGAAGTCTCCGAAGGGAGAAAAGTCGGCGGGGCGTTAATGTCGCCGCTGCCGTCGGAGAATGTCACGGGTCTGCGCAAGGCAGCCGATTTTCGGCCTGCCGATATTCTCCCTTCCGGATGGGCCGAAGTCCCGTCGACGTGATGACCGTTCACGTCGACGTGAATCAAACCTCCTTTTCATCGGTGTGACCCTGTGCTCCAGGTTCACGCCGACCAGCGTGCAGGTGAGTGACGGCCTGGGGGGTTGGCTCTGGGCAGGCGATGGCGTGGCCGCAGTCTGAATGCGTGAGGAGAGGTGTGTCTCGGGTTGTGTGTGTGTGTGTGCGGCGGGGGGGGCGGGGGGTGGTTAGAATAGGCTGGGCTCCGGGGGAGTGCCGGGAGGGGGTCCGTGCCGGGGAGGGGGATGGGGGGGGTCCGTGCCGGGGAGGGGGATGGGGGGTCCATGCCGGGGTGGAGGATGGGGGGGGGGTCCATGCCGGGGGTGGAGGTTGGGGTGGGGTCCGTGCCAGGGAGGGGGATGGGAGGTCCGTGCCGGGGTGGAGGTTGGGGGGGGTCCGTGCCGGGGTGGAGGTTGGGGGGGGTCCGTGCCGGGGAGGGGGATGGGGGGGGTCCGTGCCGGGGAGGGGGATGGGGGGTCCGTGCCGGGGTGGAGGTTGGGGGGGGGTCCGTGCCGGGGAGGGGGATGGGGGGTCCGTGCCGGGGAGGGGGATGGGGGGGTCCGTGCCGGGGTGGAGGTTGGGGGGGGTCCGTGCCTGGGAGGGGGATGGGGGGTCCGTGCTGGGGAGGGGGATGGGGGGTCCGTGCCGTGGAGGGGGATGGGGGGTCCGTGCCGGGGTGGAGGTTGAGGGGGGGGGGGTCCGTGCCGGGGTGGAGGTTGGGGGGGAGTCCGTGCTGGGGAGGGGGATGGGGGGTCCGTGCCGGGGAGGGGGATGGGGGGTCCATGCCGGGGAGGGGGATGGGGGGTCCGTGCCGGGGTGGAGGTTGGGGGGGTGTCCGTGCTGGGGAGGGGGATGGGGGGTCCGTGCCGGGGAGGGGGATGGGGGGTCCGTGCCGGGGAGGGGGATGCGAGGGCAAGTGAGTTGGTCCACCTGGCCAGGTGCCAGCCTCCAACAGTTGGACCCATGCGGTCCATGCCACCTGGCTGGGGGGAGGAGGGGATATGGGCAATGATGACATGTCGTCGTTCCCCTCCCCCCCACCAGGCCATCATGTTTTCCGATCATCCAGCGATGTTGGCCGCCGTGGCGGCAGCCGCTCATGTCTATGTTGCCCTGGATGAGGAGGAGGAGGAGGACGAGGAGCGTGCCAGAGAGGCGGCGCAGGCTGCCGCAGAGGGCCAGGCGGCAGCCGCCCAGGCTGGAGGGACACCTGACCGACAGGACGAGGAGGGGGAGGAGGACGTCGCGGCCCCACGGCAACGGAGGCACCCGAGGGCTCCCCGAGTGTACCGGCCCCGGCAGTCATACCAGGACCTCACGGACCGGGAATGCAGGAGGAGACTCCGGATGAGGCGGGAAACCGTGGCACACATCTGCCACCTGCTGGCACACCTGTCACCGCGTGGCACTGGCGGGGGACACCCTCTCCCCGTGTCCGTCAAGGTTACGGTGGCCCTGAACTTTTATGCAACGGGGTCATTCCAGGCACCGAGTGGGGACCTGTCCGGCATATCGTAGACATCGGTGCATCGGTGCATCCGGGCAGTGACAGATGCTCTATATGCCATGGCGCACCGCTACATCCGCTTCCCCGTGGACCGGGCCAGCCAAGATGCCCGGGCCGTGGGCTTCTCTGCCGTGGCCGGATTCCCCATGGTCCAGGGCGCGATCGATGGGATGCACGTCGCCGTGCGGCCACCTGCAGATAACAGGGCCGTGTTCACCAATAGGAAGGGGACATATTCGATGAACATACAGGTGGTCTGCGACCACCGCATGACGATCCTGCACGTCTGCGCCCGTTACCCAGGCAGTGTACACGACTCATACGTGTTGTCGCGGTCATCCATCCCCGGCATGTACGAGGGACGCCATCCCCGGCTGAGGGGCTGGTTGCTGGGCGACAGGGGCTACCCATTGCGATCGTGGCTGATGACGCCTATACGGAGGCCACGCAATGAGGCGGAGAACCGCTACAATGATGCCCATGTAGCGACAAGGGGAGTGATAGAGAGGTGCTTTGGCATGCTGAAGATGCGTTTCAGGTGCCTGGCCCTCCAGTATCGGTCAGATAGGGTCGGCCGCATCATTGTGGTGTGCTGCGTCCTGCACAACATAGCCCAGCAGAGGGGCGATGTGCCGCAGGCAGAGGAGGGCGGAGTGGAGGAGCAGCAGGAAGAGGCGCAGTCCTCCCCAGATGAGGGGGATGGTGGTAATGGTCAGGGCAGACGGGGTAGACACAGGCGGGTGACTGTCCACCGTTACCGGCTGGCCCAGCAGGCACGGGACAGACTGATAGACGCCCGCTTATCTGACTAGATTGGCGTGGGAATCGGGTAGTATGGCCACAGACCGCACACCATGGCAACAGCCGACCACCCACACCCCCCACCCATCCACCCACCCAGCACCCTCACCCCCCTCCCCAACCCCACCCACCCCACCCGCATGCACACCACCCCCCCCCCCATTGCCGATCCACCTGCGGCACAACGGGCCGAGTTCACACAGTTGCAGGTGGACGCGTGTCTATTGCATGCCATGGAGGATGATGACAACCCGCCCTGCGGTGAGCTCCTGGCTCTACATCGTTGGACTATGTCTGACCCATGGCCACAGTACCACCATCCACCCGGACCATCCCTGCATGCGGCTGTGACACTGCAGCGCACGGTCCCGTCCTCTGCCCGGGGGATGTTGATGGCGGCCCAGGGGGAAGGGGGAAGGGGGCAGACTCACCTGGGGCTGAGGTAAGACCACCCCTCACACACACACTTGCGCTCAACGTACATGACACCCCCGCACGCTTTGGACAGAGCACAAAGGCAGCTTCTGTAGGTGTAACATTGACTTTAATAAACAAAGGAGTTCATGCACGTGCCCTAGCCCCTAAAACTCATCTGTGCCCTGCACCCGTGCCAACTTACTCAGTGTCTAATTGTTTGGCCTTACGGGCCTTTTGACTACGTCTACATGGTCCCCCAGACGGTACAGCAGAACTGGAGGTGGACTCCTGTGATTCCTGCCCTCTGACACTGGATCCCTTTGGCGGCCATTTCCTGGGGCGTCCTGGCCTAGATGGGCCAGGCTGCGGCCCGGGCGACTGGGATGGCGAGCTGCCAGCCTGTCCTGCCCGTTGCCCACCCGATGCACCTGGGACGGAAGGGGGGGAGTCCGAGGTGTCGCGGTGTACCGGGACCTCCCCTACAGGGGAGCCGGGACGGACCACACCACCTCCTCCTCCCTCGGGGTGCCCGATGGCCCCCAGGCCTCTACATGGGTGGGGGATGCGAACGGACTGGCCATCCAACGCCCCCCCGACATCTGGCGCTGCCAGTCCTGGAGGCCCGTGCTGGTATCGACAGGGGTCTGAAGGTTTGCAGCCATGGAGCCCAGGGGGTTGGCAAACCCTGTCTGTGACAGTGCGATGCCGGCTCGCACATGGCCACTGGCGCCGATGCCCTCAGCGATGGCCTGCAGAGACTGGGCCATGGCCTGCTGAGACTGGGCCATGGCCTGCAGAGACTGGGCTATGGCATTGAGCGCCTCTGCCATCTGGCGCTGGCACTGGCTCATGGCCTCCTGTGAGAGGGCAGCCATATCCTGGGCCACAGACGCCGCCTGCACGGAAAGCCCCAGGCCTCGCAAACCGTTCCCCATGTCTGACACCGTCGCACCCATTGCCTCCACCGCGGACGCCACCCGTGCGGTGTCAGCTTGGGTGGCACGCATGACCGGCACCACTCCCAGCTCCTGGACGCGGGTGGACTCCTCCACCTGCGACTGCAGCCGCCGCAAGCCGCCCGTCACCCTCTTCGCTCGTCTCCGGGTCGGTGGTTGCATCGGATCTATGTGTGGGTGTGGTAACTCCAGGAACCCGGGATCCATCTGGGCGGCAGATGTTCGCTTGGGCTGGGCTTCCCTCCGACCGCCCGTCCACTCTGCTGCTCCTACCTCCACCTGCTGTACCGGGACGGCTGTGTTGTGCGCACCAGTGAGTGTACCAGACGCCTCATCACTAAAGTGCCCAACCGAGGTGAGTATTTCTGCGATGGTGGAGGGTGTTGGTGACAGCAGTGGCGTTGTGTCGTGCTCTTCGTCCCACTCTGAGTCCATGGCACTTTGGGGTGGGGGTTCGTCTCCAGCCATCCACTCTGAGTCACTGTCCGGTCTTTCGTCTTCCTGGGCAGTGCTGTCCCGGGTAGTGGTGTCCCGGGTAGTGGTGTCCCGGGTAGTGGTGTCCTGGGTAGTTGTGTCCTGGGTAGTGGTGTCCTGGGTAGTGGTGTCCTGGGTAGTGGTGTCCTGGCTCGGATGTGACGGGGGCCTGTGGCTGCCCCCCTCGCCGCTGGGTGGTCGCTCCCGCACGTGACGGGGTGTCGTCTCCCTGTTGCTCCAGGTCTCTCCGTCTCCCGTGGCCTCCGAGAGGCATCCTGCGGGTGTCGCATGCTGGAGGGTGCGGGTCTCTCCGTCTCCCGTGGTGTGCGAGGGGTATCCTGCGGGCGTCGCATGCTGGAGGGTCCGGGTCTCTCCGTCTCCCGTGGTGTGCGAGGGGCATCCTGCGGGCGTCGCATGCTGGAGGGTGCGGGTCTCTCCGTCTCCCATGGCCTCCGAGGGGCATCCTGCGGGCGTCGCATGCTGGAGGGTCCGGGTCTCTCCGTCTCCCGTGGCCTCCGAGGGGCATCCTGCGGGCGGTCTGCATCTGCGGGGATGGGTGCCTGGACGTTTGGTCCTGCGATACACAATGAAGCATGCATGGTTAGACATCAGGCAGTGATCAGGTGATATGGGGGAGGGGGATATAGGGGAGGGTGTATATGGGGACGCGCTGTCGGTGGCTCACTTGCTACTACGCCCCCGACCTCTGCATCAGCAACCTCCCGGTCGTCAGGTCCGCCAGCCAGTTCCAGGGCCCTTTCCTCGTGTTCGGTCAGTGGCCTCTCATCAGCGGGGCCTCCTCCAGTCCTCACATGCTCCCTATTGTTGTGTGCGCGCTTATCCTGTGGGGGGGGGGGTGGCAGGGGTAAAAGGCAACACTGTTAGGCAGGTATATGAATGCACGCCATCGGTTGCGCGTGCATTGCAGAGGTTAAGGTTCGGGCTGGATTCACTTGGGGATATGGGGGAAGGGGGGATCTGGGGATATGGGGGAGGGGGGATATGGGGGATATGGGGAGGGGGATATGGGGGAGGGGGGATATGGGGGATATGGGGGAGGGGGGATATGGGGGATGTGGGGGAGGGGGGATATGGGGGATATGGGGGAGGGGGGATATGGGGGAGGGGGGTATGGGGGAGGGGGGATATGGGGAGGGGGATATGGGGGAGGGGGATATGGGGGAGGGGGGTATGGGGGGGATATGGGGGATGGGGGAATATGGGGGAGGGGGGATATGTGGGATATGGGGGAGGGGGGATATGGGGGATATGGGGGAGGGGGGATATGGGGGAGGGGGATATGGTGGATATGGGGGAGGGGGGATATGGGGGAGGGGGGACATGGGAGAGGGGGGATATGGGGGTGGGGGGATATGGGGAGGGGGGTATGGGGGAGGGGGATATGGGGGATATGGGGGAGGGGGGATATGGGGGATATGGGGAGGGGGGGATATAGGGGATATGGGGAGGGGGGATATGGGGAGGGGGGATGTGGGGGAGGGGGGATATGGGGAGGGGGGATATAGGGGAGGGGGGATATGGAGGAGGGGGGATATGGGGGAGGGGGGTATGGGGGATATGGGGGAGGGGGAGATGGGGAGGGGGGATATGGGAGAGGGGGGATATGGGGGATATGGGGGAGGGGGAGATATGGGGGAGGGGGATATGGGGGAGGGGGGATATGGGGGAGGGGGAGATATGGGGGAGGGGGGATATGGGGAGGGGGGATATGGCGGAGGGGGGATATGGGGGTGGGGGGATATGGGGGAGGGGGCATAAGGGGAGGGGGATATGGGGGAGGGGGATATGGGGGAGGGGGGATATGGTGGAGGGGGGATATGGGGAGGGGAGATATGGGGGATATGGGGAGGGGGGATATGGGGAGGGGGGATATGGGGGGGATATGGGGAGGGGGATATGGGGGAGGGGGGATATGGGGAGGGGGGATATGGGGGAGGGGCGGATATGGGGAGGGGGATATGGGGAGGGGGATATGGGGAGGGGTATATGGGGGCTATGGGGGAGGGGGGTTATGGGGGAGGGGGATATGGGGGATATGGGGGAGGGGGGATATGGGGAGGGTGGGATATGTGGGAGGGGGGATATGGGGGATATGGGGGAGGGGGGATATGGGGGAGTGGGGATATGGCGAGGGGGGATATGGGGAGGGGGGTATGTGGGAGGGGGGATATGGGGAGGGGGGGATATGGGAGAGGGTGGATATGGGGGAGGGGGGATATGGGGGAGGGGGGATATGGGGGAGGGGGGTAATGGGGGATATGAGGGAGGGGGGATATGGGGGATATGTGGGAGGGGGGATATGGGGGAGGCTCACCCTGCCTGCTCTGATGAGGTCGTTCACCTTCTTGTGGCACTGGGTGCCTGTCCGTGGTGTCAGGGCCTCAGCGATGACGGCCTCTGCCACTTCCCTCCACAGATGCCGGCTGTGGCGTGGGGCAACTCTGCGGCTGTGCCCGGGATACAGGGCATCCCTCCTCTGCTCCACCGCGTCCAGTAGCGCCTCCTCATCCCGTGACTCGAACCTCGGGGCTGAGCGGCGGCCAGCCATCCAGTCGGGTGTTCCGGTCGGGTGTTCCGGTCGGGTGGGGGGGAGCAGCGCGGACTTATGAGCCGTCACGCCGTGCGGTGCGTATGACGCTGCACGACGTGAACCACTGCGCAAGTGCGGATCCCGTTACGTCGCTGCTAGCCCATTTCGGGCCGGAGACTTTCGACCCATTTTTCCGACATGACGCAAGTCGGATTTGCGCCGTTTTTTGCGCCAAGAAGACTGGGCTGAATTCTCCGCCGTCGGGATTTTCCATTTTGCCGGCAGCTCGGGTGTTTCCCGATGGTGAGGGGCTGCTCCACAATGGGAAATGTCATTGACCAGCCGGCGAAATGGAGAATCCTGACTGCGTGCCGCACCAGAAATCTGGTGAACACCCACCCAGGAAATTGAAACTATGCACAATTGATGGAGAATCTGTGCTCTTTCAATTTACAATATTATAAACAACTTTGGTACTTACAGTCCAAGATAGCACTTAATTGTAGAGAACAGATGATAGAAGAACGGCATCCAAATCACAGGCCATGAACATCATTACCCTGGATTGCTTTTATTTAATGTCATTCACAGGATATGAGCATCACTGGCAAGGCCACCCTAAGAATGGTAAGCCATCCCTATTTACCCTTGAGAAGTTGGTGATGAACCATCTTCTTGAATGTAACTGGGTGGCTTACCAGGCCATTTCAGAGGGCAGTTAAGAATAACTACTTTGTTGTAGGTTTGGGGTTGCATGTAGGCCAGTGAAGGTTACGATTACATTTTTACTCCTCTAAAGGAATTTGGAAAACCAGATATTTTTATGACAATCTGATATTAGTACATTACTGATCTGATGTGAACATTACTGATATTAACATTTTATACCAGATTTTTTTTTAATTGATTGAATTTTAAATTCCCTGGATTTGGGAGGGGGGGGTGGGCTCGTGTAGAATAAGGGTCTATCAGATATAAGGTTAACATGGGACTGATTACAGTACCACCCACACAGTGGTGTAAGAGACCACATGACTCGTATTTAGGTGTCAGTCTAGAGTTGGACAGAGCAGTGTGCACAAGCAAGCAGAGAGACAGCTCGTAGCTTGAACCTTTTACTGTTGTTTGCGAGTGTCCCTTTAAGAAATGTTTGTATTATCACATGGCTTCAGTGATGTCATTGTGTGGGTGGAGCTGGGCTGTGGCACTGGGTTTTACTTTCGGTTTACACTGTTGGAAGCTGGATTCAGAAAAAGAAGGCTTCTCGTCTCTCTCTCTCTCTGTATGTTAAAAAGGTGTCCAGATCACTTGATAATTTAAAAGTGATAACTGTTTTCTGTAAAGAATTCAAACCTACTGTTTTGCAAAAAGGGTTTTCCTGGTTTTATTGGATGTTGTTATCAAGTTGAAACAGCAGAAAAGGAAGTTATTAAGGGTTATATATATGTGGAGAACTACAGCTGTGTGGGGAATTTATGTTTGTAGTTGATAAAAAATGCTTACTGTGTGGGTTTATAAAATGTTAACTGAATTCGTAAAATAAACTTTGTTTTGTTTAAAAGTACTTAAGGCCTCTTGTTGAATAACACCTAAAGGTAGGCCCTTATGTTCCTCATAACCAAAATCTTTAAACAGTTGTGGCTCAGGTGAACTCCAGGATATACTTTGGAGTTTTCTAAACCCTGGCATACACTGTATATATGTATACAGCACTGTTAGTTAATAAATACACACAGGGCTAAATTCTCCACCTTGTGCCGCCAGTAGTGGAGTTATCAATGAGGCAGAGAATCCAGCGGTTGTGAAGAAATTAAGTGTTTTCCAATCACCTCACTTCACTGTGATTGAGTGATTTTGAAGTTGTCAGTTAGAAATTTACAGCACCTAACTCTGTTTAAAGTGGTCCAGAAGATATCAATCAAAACTTGATGTTTATAAACAATGCAATTAGAGCACTTTAGACTTACTCAACCATGGAGGAAGAGGAATGGAATAATGCTGACAGCTGGGGAGTGTGACAGCTATCTATCAGAGCCTAGTAAAATCAATATCAAAGGGAAATGGATTAATGGCTGGCAGATCAAAGAACTGTTGGGGTTTAAACACAGCTGACTGGTATTCCCTTTCATGGAATTGACAGGTGGTGCTTCCTGTGGCTGAACCAGCAGGCGTGTTGTCCAGGCGAATGTTAAAGCAATATTTTTTTTGTTGCCTCTGTCTGGACTCCTCGCCAGCTTTCCAACAGGGGTTTCTCTTCCAGGAAGCTTCCTGACAGGAGTCTCTTTTCTGGGGACTTCCTGTCAGGAGTCACTTTTCTTGGGGCCTGTGGGAGTCTCCTTAATTAGGGGTTCTCTGTGGGGGTGGTCCTCATTATTTAGGGTGTTTCTGTGGGGGTCTCTTTGTTTAGGGGTATCTCTGGGAGGTCCCTTCATTTAGGGGGTCTTGGGGAGTCTCTGATTTAGGGGATCTCTGTGGGGGTGGCGTGGTGGGGCAGGCCCCCTCCAAACTGGGAGGAAGGGGGATCTAAAAAGTCCTGAGGTGGGTGGTTGAATTGCTCTGCTGGGGGGGGGGGGGGTCTGAATTACGATGCTGGGGGGTGACCAGCTGTGGGACCTCACTATCGGGCAGCCCGCTCAAAATGGTGGTCTGACAGTAGGGTTCCCCAGAGAATCCTTCACAATCCTTGCCAAGCATAAATTCACATGCCAAAGGATTGGGAGTCGCTTGGAGCGCAGATCAGGTGCAATTCAGATCCGGCGGGAGAACATAGTCTCCCAGATGCAGACCGTTGCCCACAGTGAACCTACTTAAGTCCACAAAGTCTTAATTAAGACCTACCAAACGATATTCAACACCCTACGACAATTACCACCATACTTGGGAAAGGATTCTCTGGACCACCAGTCACGTGTTTCTCTGCAGCATGCCTTTTGCTGGCAGCGGAACTCTGTGTCCTCGCCGTCTGTCAATGGGATTTCCCATTGAATCCATCCAACACCACCAGGAAATCTGCAGGTGGGGGTTTCCTGCCACTGGGAAGGAGAATCCCAATGTCCAGAGAATTCTGGCCTTGGAGTGGAAGGCACACATGAGAATGACCAGCAGCAGAACAAAATCCCAAACCTCGAGCTCCAACAGTAGCTGGCACATAACCGAAGAACACCATGGCAAGAACACTGCAATTTCCATCAGGAGTGCAGTGCACAGCAGCAAGGCTACGCTGGAGCAGGAGAGTAGCATCCATCAACTCACAAGAGCACACTCAGTGAACTACAAGGCACAGGAAAGAACACAGTGTGGCGACGGAAGCCAAACTGAAGGTTGAGCTCATAGATTAGGAACATTCATATGGAGTAGAGATACATCATCAAATCCCAGGAAGATCATGATGGACAATGAAAAAAGAAAACCCATCTTCAAACTATGGAGTTTGAGTCCCTATGGAACTATGGAGTCCCTCAAGATGAAGCGGGACAAGCTTATGGAGTCTGAATGGCTGGTCGATAAAGTAAAGTTCAATTCCAAGGAGTATAAAAAGTGAATCAGAAGGCACAACCAAATGCCCAAAACACAGAATACTAAGATTTCAACTCCAAGCCAACAAAATTTACCCAAAGCAACTGAGTCTGCAGTTCTTCCAAATCTGACCAGAACAAGATTTGAAAGAACATTCAAGCCTCCATGACTGTCTGAATTTATAATGTTAGCGATTTGTGGGTTGGGGGATTGGAGGGAGAGATGGGATAGCAAGAAAATAAAAAATATACTAGAAACATGTTGGGCAAAGACTTGGAGGGAGATGCAGTATAAGGCATTTGACATAGCAAAGGTTAATATGGGGCTGGAGAACACAGTGTGATGTAAGGGTTCACATGACAAGGGACTTGGGTCAGTCTAAGGTTATGCAGAGATCTGTGTAGAAGTAAACATAGAATTAGTTCATAGTGTAGGCTATACCTTGTACATATGCAAATATTTATGTGTTACTAATAAACTCTCCAAGCCTCTGAACTTCTTTCTGAGGTTTACTGAGCTGAACAAACCCTTACAACAGAACACTTTGTAGCCTGAGGGGTATCCTTCAACACACAAGCAAAGCCTGATGATTAAACGTCTCACTCTGTATCAGCATAAGAATTGTGGGAGCAGTATAAACTGCTGTGATCTGCAGCAAAGAACAGGATGTACAGCGAGGGAGTGAGCACAGGAGCTGATGGGCAGTCACCTCATGCGAGACATGGCCGTTGCTATGTCTCGGGTGGAAAATGTGTTGTGTTTCTGAGAGAATTACGACCCCCTACGATAGACATCACTCCCTGAGTATTCGTGACTAAAAGACACTGATTGATTAGTGCCTGTCTTGTGAGTATATGACTGAAAGCATGATCAGTGCCAGTAAGGTCGGCATAAGAAGGATATACAAAGGGACAACAATGAGATAATGGAGTTTCCTCGACAATTTTGTAAGGTGGCATTAAAATCATTCAAGCTACTTTTTACCTGTACTGATTTATTTAAACAATAAGGAGCCATAGCTTGCATCTGCTAATAGGAGATAAATAATTTTGAGCTTTGACTATTGAGAATTTAGACTTACAATGAATGATCGCTGTGAGAAAGAGATCAAATAAACAAACAATATATGTTAAAGCCGAGCACCAGACAGGCAGGTAGAATGTTTGAGTGTTGAAAGGGGAAGCAATGTTGTATTGTACAGTATTGTTTGTACAAGGGTAGCCATAAAATAGGATCATAGTTAAGAGGAAGTAATGGTATATCATGTATGAATGTGCATAACCAAGTGGATAATAGTAGTTGGATTAAGGTCCAAATAAAGAGACGAAGCAAGCTGTGAGAGAGCTCGGATTTTATATGGGACTGGGCAAGCTTAGCAGGCTCTTTTAAAATTACCACCTAAAGCCCAAAATTCCAACCAGGATAGGTACCAATATCAGATTTTTCTCAGAAAACCAGCAATAGATTAAACAATTAACTAAAACCCATCGGACATATGTAGATATTATCCAGCATGTGTGGACGGTGATTAAACACAAACCTATGTATTGTGGTCCGAAGAGAAATATGACCCCTTGAGAGAGACACGGCTCCCTGAGTATTCATGACTAAATGACAGTGATTGATCAGTGCCTGTCCTGTGAATACGTGACTGGAAATGTGATCAGTGCCAGCAATATCTGCATGAGAAGGAAAGACAAAGGAACATCTGAAGCGACAACCTGCACAAACAGCCATCGTAAGAAGCAGCGCCGTGAGACTGATCACCTCACCTCTTTACGAGTGGTACTTAGATCCAAGCCATGAGTTTTGATACCTTTTGGATACATTGTGTATAGCAAAGTAAGTCAGAGGTGAGATACTCTGGGCGCGATTCAGTGGACTTTAAACTAAATCCACTTTTGGGTGCATTTGGAGGGGTGATTCCCAGCAGCTGTAGCGCTCAAATTCATCCCACTACGCAATGACACTTTGCCAATATTTATGACCTTGGGGATTTCCTCCTTGCCGCGGTCGTAGTTGTAGAGAGTTCCTGCTGGCGAGCTGATCTTGCCAACAGGAAGGGCTGTTCGCAGATTGGAGCACCAGTTTGATTGGCAGCCCCGCCACCCCCACCATTTCAGGCCCTCCCTCATTTTATGGACACCCCACCCTCACCCTAAACTTTCCTGAGGCCCCTGGGTACCTCGTCATCCCCTCTCCCATGGGCAAGGCTCGGGCCCGATGCCTGGCACTGTCATCCTGACACCCTTGCAGTGCCACCAAGGCACTCTGGCAGTGCTAGGCTGACAGTGCCAAGGTGACAGGCTGGCAGTGCCAAAGAGCCCAGGGGAGTGCCGGGGTGCCACCCTGCCCTGTTCCCAACAACCCAGGGGTCTTCAATGGCCTGTGCGACCAAGCGTTTGTGTGGACCAGTACTAAACGGCGCCCCGGTGAGGTCTCAAAGGCACAGCCATTAAGTCCTGGGCTTAGGTGAATCCAGCGTCTGGCAATTTAACTGAGCCATTAGGCTAATCTAAATATACAGATCTTCATCTCGCCCAGTAAGGGGAAGATCCAGATCCCACTAGACGGACTGAGTTGAAGGACTCACGATCGGCCCGGTGCCCGACATGGAGCCTGATTTGGGGGTCTTTCGTGATTCTCCCGTTGCGCTCGGATTGGCGTCGGGCACAATGGAGTTGCTGAATCACACCCTCCGTGTACAGCAAAGATTTGGTACTCTGCACAATATGGTTTTGATACCTTTTGTAGTGGAGTTTCATACGTGTGGAAACTTGGCAGAGTACAATAAAGAAGATTTATTGTACAATAATTCGAGGGTTTGAGTGTTTTGACCGGAACAGCAGTTGCCTCCGTGTCCAAGCTGCAACAACTTCATCCAGTAGTTCATATCTCTCAACTGTCAGATTTCCAAAGACACAGGAAACACTGGCCAGCTTGTGATAAAGCTGGAACAGAGATAAAAATCATAGAGTTCAGTTCTGTAGCATTCAATTTTTCACCACAAGTGGTGGAGGAGATATTGAGTGGGCTGCCATGACACAATTGAGACACTTAAATGGCCAATGAATGGCCTCTTAAGGGCATCATCCTGCCACTGCTCAGATTTAATGTGTATCGGGAGAGGTTTGCACCCAGCAAGTTTGGCCCCGTGGGCTACTGTCCAGTGAAAGTGTGGGTAGCTCCTTTCCAGATGGTTATCAGAGCCCCCCTCCCCACACACAGTTTTGCCTCCCAACCTTCAAACCCCCCTCCGCTCTGACCAATATGTCCCCATACCCACCACATCAGGTGAAGCTCCTCTTGATTGCACTGGAGACTGCTCAATCCCAAAGACTCAAATGAGGAGCCAAGGATCAGTCTGGGAGGCTGCTGCCAATATGCCAGAGGGAAGACACTGGATGGCCCCATGGTTTAGCAATGCCTTCTACAGGTGCTCCTCCAGTCTGCATGGGAAAGACGAAAGCTAATCTGTACACAGGATGGCAAGAAGAGAGCCTACCATCTGACCACAGAAGCCCGATGAAGGTCAGAGGCCATGGGGTCCAATCATGATCCAGGTTGCAGTGATGCAACTCCTCTGATCAGCCGAGTTGAGTCCTACTTACTGCTTAGCTCAGAGAGACTTGCAATTTGCAATGCAGGAAGGATCACCATATAAGGAGGGAGCGACTAGCCAAGCATTGACAGTGGGGAGGGTCAGCTGCCTGATGATACAAGGCCATATCTGGATGCCATGCACCTGTCTGCATTCACATCCCTTGAGAGTCTCTCTATCATTGTGAAAACAGCAGAAGGAGCCATAAATTAGAGGTACTTCTCCTGAACATGACACCTACCTTTTCAGCCAGAAAAGGGTGTTGGGGGGTGGGGGGGAGGTCACGTTTCATGCATTCACGCCACGCAGAGACAAGTGTTTATATAAATCAGCAGCTGCCTCCACTCATGTCTGAATTTGGTGACCTAGGTGTGTGAAGCACTTTGTATGCAGATTATGCCTGGTAGGGGAAGGTTTAAACTTTGCGGAGTCCTTTGGAGAGATGGGGTACCCTTTGGAGAGATAGCATAGCACTTGGGACACAGTCCCGGGACACCTTTGGGGGAAGTCAAGTGCCCTTTGGGAGAGGCCAGGTGCCATATAGGAGGGGTAAGTCACCCTTTGGGAAAGGTAGTGCCTTTTGAGAGGAGTAAGTGCCCTTTGGGATTGTTAAAAGTGGACATAAGCGTGCTTAAATAGTGCATTAACTCATTGGAGCTGGCAAGAGAGCTTAGAAACAGTCAGGAATAACTCAAACTGTCAAGACACTTTAAACACTGCTCTTTAAATCTTTGGGGGAAAAGAAATGGAATGTTTAAAAAATAATAATTGCTTGCTATTTTACTCTGCCTGTTGACGTGGTTACATAATTACTGGATTTGTGCAGTATAACTAATTTTACAACCTCCCATTTCACAATTTGATAGGCAGATCCAAAGGGTTATGGACTATTTGAAGTGAGACTATGAATTCCAATGCTTCCTTTTAATAAAGGACTCGGCAGCACGTGCATTCATTCTGGTGTTGCCTGGCCTAAGTCTCAGAGAAGCCTGCCACCTTTCAATGAAAATTCCAAATCCTGGGCACATTCTACAGAGTCCGTTTTGCCACAGGTGGCAAATGATCCAACTCTTCACTCCCAACCCAGGAGTGAAAACTCTGGTCACAACATTCCTCATTTTATCTGCAGGTGAAACAAACCCACAACACCATCATGAGAAAAGACTGGCAACCAACACAACAGGGAATCTCAAAGTCTTTCATAGGCATGTAAATAATAAAAGGGTGGTAAAAGGAGGAGGAGGGCCAAAAAAGGAAATTCACACATGGAGGCAGGGCGCTTGGCTAAGGTATTAAATGAATACTTTGCATCCGCATTTACCAAGGAGTTAGATGCTATCTATAACATGGTAACAAATTATGAAACTCCATTCCAAGACAAATTCAAAATTGATATGGAGGAAGTGTGGAATCGACTGTCGCAGAGGAGGATTTACAATGAAACACACCATGCCAAAGCACAGGGCAGCGGCCAATGAGGAGGTGCCCTATGCCGACCAAAGCGTGTGGGCACCAATCAGGGTCTGATAACAAATACAAATGAGCCTATCAGCAGACAATGCAGAGTGGCAGACTCTGATCGGTCAAGTCCCCTTAGAGCAGGAAAACAGACTGGTCCAAATGTTGATGTACATGTGCATGAGAAACGAGAGGCATCTAGGTCAGGAAGGAGTGAGGCAGGGGCAGAGGATCCTGGGCGAAATCCTCCCCCAACGGCGCGATGTCCGCCGACTGGAGCCAAAAACGGCGATAATCAGACGGGCATCGCACCGGCCGAAAGGTGCGGAATGCTCCGCATCTTTGGGGGCCGAGCCCCAACATTGAGGGGCTAGGCCGGCGCCGGAGTGATTTCCGCCCCGCCAGCTGGCGGAAATGGCGTTTGTTGCCCCGCCAGCTGGCGCGGAAATGCGGCGCATGCGCGGGAGCGCCAGCGGCCGCCGACAGTTTCCCGCGCATGCGCAGTGGGGAGAGTCACTTCCTCCTCCGCCATGGTGGAGACCGTGGCGGAGGCGGAAGGGAAAGAGTGCCCCCACGGCACAGGCCCGCCCGCGGATCGGTGGGCCCCGATCGCGGGCCAGGCCACAGTGGGGGCACCCCCCGGGGTCAGATCGCCCCGCGCCCCCCCCCCCCCCCAGGACCCCAGGGCCCGCCCACGCCGCCTGGTCCCGCCGGTAAATACCAGCTTTGATTTACGCCGGCGGGACAGGCAATTTCTGGGCGGGACTTCGGCCCATCTGGGCCGGAGAATTGAGCAGGGGGTCCCGCCAACCGGTGCGGCCCGATTCCCGCCCCCGCCCAATCTTCGGTACCGGAGACTTCGGCGGGGGCGAGGGCAGGATTCACGGCGGCCAACGGCCATCCTCCGACCCGGCGGGGGGTCGGAGAATGACGCACCTGGTGAGGTGCAAAACACTAGGTGAAAGCCACGAGCCAAAGGTGAGTCAGCTGGTCTGCAGCCATCAAGCAACAAGAGGAGTAGGCGAGGGGGCGACTCAGTCCCCAATAATGAGCAAGACTCGGGATACTGGGGCTGGATGAAAGCCATGAGGTGGTGAGCCAGCCAGTCAGGGTCAGCAGCCATCATGTGCGAGGGGCAGCTCAACCCAGCCAGGGCTGAAGGCAGACCAGCCAGCAACAGTGAGGCAAGACTTCAAATCAAGCCTTGCCCGCACAAGGAGACAACGAGTGTGGTAGGAGGCTGCTTTGAAAACCACAGGCAAGTGAGATGAGGGAGATTATGAGAATGGGAGAGTGTGAGGAGTGGGGGTAGACTGAGGGGATGGTGTGTGTGTGTGTGTGTGTGGGGGGGGGGGGCGGGGGAGGAGAGTGTTTGGGTGTGGGTGGACCGGGGTGGAGAATGTGTGCAGAGGGGTTAGTTAGGGTTGCAGACTTGCACGAAAGCAGTGATCAATTTGTGTAATTTTGTGGCTTGACCCTTTGCGTCCTGCGGGATGAGAGTAGGCATGATCAGGAGGAGTATGATATCATGGGGGGTGGGGGCTAGAAATGAAGGTGAGTGCAGGGCTCCACAAAGTATAAATCCACCTTTGTGGGTACTGAAAGTTGACAAGGCACCAAGAGCAGATGAGATGCATCCAAAGATATTGAAGAAAGTGGGAATGGAAATTGCAGGGGCACTGGCCATAATCTTCCATTCTTCTCTTGACTCAGCGGAGGTGCCAGATGAGTGGAGAATTGCAAATGATATGCCCTTGTTTAAAAGGTTTGTAAGGATAACCCCAGCAATTACAAGCCAGTTAGTTTAAAATCAGTGGTAGGAAAGCTTCAAGAAACAAATATACAGGATAGAATTAGTAATCACATGAAAAAATATAGAATGATTAGGAAGAACCAGCACAGATTTCTAAAAGGGAAATCATGTTTAACTAATTTGCTGGAGTTTTTTGAGGAGGTAACAGAAAGGGTCGATGAGAATAACCCTGTTGATGCAGTGTACATAGACTTGAAAACAGTCAATACAATGCCACACAACAGACTTGTGAGAAAAATTATACCTCATGGAATAAAAGGAACAGTAGTAATGTGGACAAATGATTGGCTGAAAAGTAGGAAACAGTAATGGTCAATGGATATTTTTCAAGCTTGAGGAAAGTTTGTAGTGGTGGTCCCCAGGGGTCAGCATTGGGACCCTTGCTTTTCCTGATATTTATTAATGATCTAGACCACGGTGTGCAGCAGACAATTTCAACGATTAAGGTGATACAAAACTTGGAAGTATTGTAAAATGTGAAGAGGACAGGGTAGATCTTGAAAAGTACATAGACATGTTGGTGGAGTGGGCAGATGGGTGGCAGATGAAGTTTAATCCAGAGAAGTGTGAGATGATGCATTTTGGAAGGAAAAACATGGAGAGACAATCTAAAATAATGGATAAAATTCTTCAGCCGGTGACAGGAGCATCGGGTATATATGTGCACAGATCATTGAAAGTGGCAGGACAGGTGGAGGTAGCAGTTAATAAAGTATATCGTTTTCTGGGCTTTATTAATAGGGTCATAGAGTACAAGAGCAAGGAGGTTATGCTGAACATGTACAAGACACTAGTTCGACCGCAGCTAGAATATTGTTTACAGTTCTATATGCCACACTAATGGAAGGATGTGAAAGTTAATTAAAGTTAATGCAGAAAAGGTTTATAAGAATGGCCCGAGGGATGAAAACTTCAACTGTGAGTATAGGTTGGAGACATTGGGAATTTTCTCTTTGGAGAGAATAATAATAATCTTTATTGTCACAAGTAGGCTTACATTAAAACTACAATGAAGTTACTGTGAAAAGACACGAGTCGCCACATTCCGACGTCTGTTCGGGTACACAAGGCAGAATTCAGAATGTCCAATTCACCTAACAGCATGGGATTTGTGGGAGGAAACCGGAGCACCCGGAGGAAACCGACGTAGACACAGAGAGAACGTGCAGACTCCACACAGACAGTGACCCAAGCCGGGAATTGAACCAGTGACCCTGCCGCTGTGAAGCAACAGTGCTAACCATTGTGCTACCGTGCAAGAAGGCTAAGTGAAGATTTGATCGAAATGTTCAAAATCACGACCGGGCTGATCAGAGTAGAAAGGGAGACACTGATCCCACTTGTAAAAGGGTCAAGAAAGATAGGGCATATATTTTAGTGTGTTGCAAAAGGAGTAAATGTGATATGAGGAAAAGAAAATTTCACACAACGAGTTGTTCAGGTCTGCAATGCATTGCCTGGAAGTGTAGTGGCGGCAGGTTCAATTGATGCATTAAAGAGGGCATTAGATGATTATTTGAATAGAAACAAAATGCAGGGATACAGGGAATAGGCAAGGGAATGGAACTAAGTCAGGATGCTCGTTTGGCGAGTTGGTGCAGACATGATGGGCCAAATGGTCTCCTTCTGCACTGTAATAATTCTGTGATTCTGTGAATATATTCACATAAGTTGGCTTTGTAAACAATATACTTTCGATTGACTGATAAATATTTTCTCATTTTATATTGAAACTAAACATACTTACAAATGACAGTATGGAGCATATAATAGGAGAGCAAAGTGTTGCAAATGCTGCAAATCCGAAATGTAAACGGAAAATGTTGGAAATACTCAACAAGTCAGGCAGCATCTGTAGGGGAGAAACAGTTAATGCTTCAGGTACGTGATCTGCAGTAGTTCCGACAAAAGATTACTGACATCAGTTTCTCTCCACAGATGTTTTGAGAATTTCCGATACTTCCTTTGCACAATATGAAACAGGATTTTCAAAAAAAGTTAAAGAATGAAGACTGAAGGTATGAAGTATAAACAACTTGCTAAGCAAAAACAAAATCTACGTCAAAGCAATAAATTGATCATTCTAAAAAAAACAAGTAATTAATCAAAATTATTAAAAGTGCTGAGCAGCAGAGCTGACAAATAAAACATTTTTTTCTTTATAGAGGTAGAGAGACAGACTAGGCCCCAAGTCCTGGTCATCATGAAAGTAGGAGACCAGGGCCGGAACTGATGAGTTAGGTTTTACTAACACCAAGTTTGCATTCGCACATGGTGGTGCACACAACAAGCTGGTCTCAGTGGAATTCATACCAAGCTGGCCTCAGTGGAATTCATATGTAAGGGGGGTGGGGAGCAGGTTTCCTTTCAACCTAGGTTTTCCTATTTTCTCTGCCCATCATGTGGTTGGATTTCTGGAGAGGGCGAGTTGTGTGTTCCCACATCAAGCAGCATAAGCGCATGTTTGTGTATGCGTGCCCAGTTCATTTCCAATCTTAGGGTTCCTTCTCTCTTTCACTCTCACACATACTCATTCTCACACCCATTCACTCTCTCACACACATACATATTGACTCACTCATTCTCTCACATACATGCATACTCACTTGCCCCCGGACTCACTCTCTCACACACACACACACACTCACTCACTCTCACACTGAGCTAGTTACTCTTACACTCACTCAGTCACTCACATACAGAGGAAGCTTGCGCCAGGGCCAAGGCCATACCATCGTCAAAGGACTAAGGAGAGGTCTGGAAGGGCCAGACGTCATTAACTGAGGGAGTACTTGGAGAAGAGGTCAGAAAGGGAAGGACACCATTGACTCGAGGAAAGGAGGGAGATGGGTTGGGAAGGGGAAAAGCCCAAGGCCACAGCTTCATCAAGGAATAAAGGAAATGGCGGGAAGAACCAGGGGCCATTGCCACCTTTAACTCAAGGAAGGGCTCAGAGGAGAGGTTGGGAAATGAAGAGCTCTGTAGAGGTAAACCAAACATAGGGGCACTATGTGCTTTATCTTATCTTGCCTCTGGCCTGGGTCTGAAGAAAAGTGAAGGAAGCAGCACTGGGCAACCCTCAATAAAACAGTCCATGAGGATGCCAAGAAAGGAGGGAATTGGAATCTGGCACATCCTACATGGCCAATGATTGCTGTTGTTCATTGGCCAAGCAGCCTGCCAATTGGGATAGTCTGCATGTCAAGTTGACTGCTGTGGAATCTAACCATCCCGATTGCCAGGTTAATTGCCCAGTGAGGCCAGGCCCCTGTTTTTTGCACCTTGCGTACATCCTCTCCTGGACTCTAGGGGAAGGCGGAAAAGTGGAGTTAAGACTTCATTCAGATCAGCCAGCATTTTATTGCATTGTGGTGCAGGTTTGAAGTGCTGAATGGCCTGCTCCTGCTGCTATTTCTTGTGTTTTTGTGTTCATATGAATCGCAGAGTTACTGGTCTTTCCCTTTTCCATGCACTTGGAGGAAAGTTCTGCTGGAACTTTAGCTTAGATACTCCTCTTTGATCCAACAACACTGACCTTCTGAGTGCCTTGCTGCGAGGTCAGGACCCCAATCTTCACCGTAGTTCCTCAGAACATAACCATTATCACTTGCCCATTAGCGTGTCAAAGCACAAAAGCAAACTTCCTGCTCCAGATGACCAACTGTTGTTTATGATAAAGAATTTTCCTTCATTTTGACTGTCCCACGCACCTCAAGGGATGGCTTTTGATCTGTATTTCTATGACAGCCTGTGGGAGATTAAGTCTGAGATTGTCAGTTGTGTGATTTGAGCGGGACTGCAGGCCTGTGACTTGGCCAAAAGAGTGATGATAACACTGTGACTGCAAGATAACTTGAATATTTTGGTTGCTTGACACTCATATATTTGCTTTTGTTTGCAACCTTGGTCAGGCTAAGAGAGATAATTCCCTTGTTAGTACTGCACGAACATTATGATCTAGTTATAGCATGCAATACTTAATCTAGATATCCTCTTTGTACACATGTACAAAATAATATAAATGGTTACACATCAGATATATATTGCATGTCATGTTAAAAGACTAGATGAGTGGTATTTCACTGATTCAGTTTTACCAGCAGGGGACCATGATTGAAAGCAGTACATTTTGGAGAATTATAGCCCTATTCACGATTGAAGACCTATTCATTCAAAAAGCAAATCAATTCAGCAGTGATGGTTGTTCTTTGACAGCGATGTTGTGTGGTGTTAGATAGCTGATACTATAATAAGATATCACTGGGTAAAATCAAGGGGCCAGCCTATCGATTAATGACTGCGTGCTTATGTGTGATTATTAATATTTCTTAAGATTTACGATTGGTTGTGTAGTGTAATTACACCATGAACCATAATTCAAAGCCACATATAACATTGTTAGCCAAAAGTTGTCATTTTATTCATTTAAATCAGTTAATAAGCCAAATACAATGGCTGGTTAAAGATACAGGATTTGTGACTGTTCAAAGAATTTGTTTTTAGAATTAAATTATTTGGATTTCACATTTCATTGATTCGAAACAGTATTGCTGCTGAAGAGAATTTTTAAAATTTACTAATAAGTACTAAAATGGTGTTGGTCCAGAAATTATTTAATTTTATATACTTAGCAAGATTATGGTGTATTTCAATGCCGCAATGAAAAAGCTTTCACTTTGTCAGCCTCAACATGAGAGTTGTATGAGATACACTTTCACCCAAGGGACAAAAGTGCCTGAATTTCTAACTTAATTTTAATGGAAGCCACGTAACCACAACCTGCCGTTGGTAGCTTTACATGCAAATTTTGCAGCTTTATTTTAATTACAATTTTACAAAGACAGTGTGGTAATTATATAATTGAGCATCGCCAGATGTTCTTCACTTAATTAACAATTTACTTACAGACATGACAATTAAAAGCTCTGGAAGTTATGATCAGGCTGTACATTTAAGCACAGTAACATCCCCGAACTACATTTGATCTCCACAATAGTGAATAATGTCAGAGGGCTGGCTTGGAGTCCTGTGCATTGAGACAGCAGGTGAACAAGTGGAACAGAGGAAGTACAGAAGTAGAAAGCAGGCTCTATGCCAACTGCTTTCTGAGCAGCGACTCGTTATTTTTCTGTTGAGTGACTTGAGATGCTTGCCTGTGTTTTGAGCCTTCGCCTCATTTAAGGCTCCAGATTTGCTGCAAAAATATTTAATGCACAACTTGCCAAATTCAACTAGATATGTAGCCAGTTTTGAAAATGAGGCACATTGGACTCATAACATTAACACTGTTTCTCTACAGATTATGCCAGACTTGTTGAGTTTTTCCAGCACTTTACATTTTTATTTCCAATTTCCAACATCTGCAGTATTTTGCTTTCATTCAACTTGATGTGTTGAATTTGCTCATATTCCTTTATGCTCTCATTTGGAAATAAAGGTAGTTCCATCGGTGAAGAAGCTATTAGGTTGCCTTTGTATGTTTTCGACAGTGTTTACATTAGCATTCGCAAGTAAGTGCTTTTCAGATATTCTTTCTGTATTGTTGAGATTTCCATTAAAATAAAATATAAAATAACATATTTCTGTAGTATTACTAGTGAGGAGTTGATGAATATCCCATTTCATACTATGAAACCTAAAATATATTGGGCCTTATTTTACAGCGAGCAGCAAACAAATTGGCCTTCCATTATACTTTGCACTTCCCTATATATTATAGGTGGGCATTTGCACTGTAAGTTCCTGTTAGCCCGCTATCCAAAAAGCACATTGGCCGCTACATGGACTAAAGTGAACTGGACAAGCAACTATGTATCACCTTAGCCAATCAGTTGCAAAAATGTTAATGATATAGGGCAAGTTAAAGTCCGCTGAACGTGGCGTTCAGCGGGGTGTTTCTCGGTACCTGCCTGCCAGGGTGCCTGGTTGCAGTACTGAGGTGCCAAGGTGGCAGTGCCAAGGTGCCCAGGTGCCAGGGGAAGTGCCAGGACACCACGCTGCTGAGTGCCCAACCACCTGGGACCTCAGTTCCCCAGCGGGACCCCCCAAGGTGCCAACCCAACTGGTTCACAACTTTGTGAACCAGGACCAAACAGTGCCTGGTTGAGACCTCGCAAGCGAGGCAAGTGAATCCTGGGCCCCAAGTTAATTGAAATTAAATTAAATTAAAATCGCTTATTGTCACAAGTAGGCTTCAAATGAAGTTCCTGTGAAAAGCCTCTAGACAAACGCATACTTAAATTAACCAAATAGATTATTTACATAATAATCATAATAATAATCTTTATTAGTGTCACAAGTAGGCTTACATTAACACTGCAATGAAGTTACTGTGAAAGTCCCCTAGTTGCCACCCTGGCGCCTGTTCGGGTACATGGAGGGAAAATTCAGAATGTCCAATTCACCTAACAGCACGTCTTTTGGGAACTATGCGCAGAAGCCGGAGCACCCGGAGGAAACCCACGCAGACACGGGGGGAACGTGCAGACTCCGCACAGACAGTGACCCAAGCCAGGAATTAAACCTGGGTCCCTGGCTCTGTGAAGCAACAATGCTACCGTGCGCACCTGGATCTTGCTCAGCGAGTTCCAGATCGCGAGACGTTTTGAGTATCACGAATCTCAATGCAGGCTTCTTGCGAAATTCAACAGCCTCGCCACAACATCAAGACAGGCGCGATGAGGTTGCTGAATCCTACCCATAGTCTGAACCAGGAAACACCACGGGTTCAATGTCAAATTAGATAAAGTTACTGAAATAATGAGAGGGAAAGAAAGATTGAATTACAAAAGAGATATAAGAGACAGGAAGAAAGAGTAAAAAATATTTTAAAATTACATATTATTTTATTTTTTAAATAATGAAAAACTGAAGGAGGGTCTCTGGTGTGTTCTGTGCCTGCTTGCCATTGTAATGTAAAGGTGCTCAGCAGAGCAAGGGTTAATGTTGGACCAGAGCGGAGTACTGCCCACTGCATTATGAAAAGAGTGACATGGTAATAGACTCAGAGAAAACACTGTTGCAGCAATCTACCTGCATGGAAGCAGTACCATGCATGCAAGTTACAGGGATCTGTAAATAGTTAAAGACTACCAATAAATGGTTTATAGTTAAACGCATAAGTTTCAAGATCTCTTCATTCAGCCATACACGGAACCCATATTACAACAGACTCTACACTCATTGACGTTATTTTTCAATGTCTGAGAGTTGGTTTGGCTGAGAAAGGAATTTACAAGTGAGAGGACAAAGGCTGCCTTTTTCCAAAGAGGTTAATGTGTCTATATCAGAGGTGTGTACTGTAACTTTATGCTGTTCCATGTATTTCAATAACAACTCTGTCAGCAAGAAACTATTCCCATGAAGGTCTTGAAGGCGCAAAGGAGACAGCCACTTGCAATTAATGCATTTAAATGCACACATACAGTTGTTAGATGTTGCCGTATAAGTTAGCCTTCATTTTATTTTTACCACAAAATGTAGCCTAATAATTAGGGCCACTGTTGAATAAGTCATATTGTGTTTTTATACACAGAGGTATAAGCGGAATATTTATGGTTTGGGATTCAAGTGCCCTTGATTTCTCAAGTGCAGCTTAACTATGTAGTTA
Organism: Scyliorhinus torazame; assembly: GCF_047496885.1. Classification (NCBI taxonomy): domain Eukaryota; kingdom Metazoa; phylum Chordata; class Chondrichthyes; order Carcharhiniformes; family Scyliorhinidae; genus Scyliorhinus; species Scyliorhinus torazame. Next base: position 245,392,078 of record NC_092713.1, read on the forward strand.
ATATTTTCTCTTACTAATGGTAATGTTCACGATATGGAGAGAGACTGTTGAAAGATGTGCTTGGTCTCAGCAAGGTAGTATGTTGGAAACGTTTTTAACACTAATCAGCATTAGAAAGGAATTTGTAGTTTGGCATTATTGGGTTGGTAGTTCTGGAGTCGGAGCACGAGTGGGAACATTGCAGAAGGACAGACAAAGGTTTTGGAAAGCAGGCTAACTGTTGTGATACTTAGAAACACTGGGAGAGGAGATTGCTGTATTAGGATTGGATACGAGGGTAGAAATGGGGTGAGCAATGGGATGTGGAATGAAAGGAAGAGAGTGCCAGGATGAAGAAACACTGGGATTTTGCAGTCTGCAAAATCTTCAAACCTTTGTGGACTTTGTGGCAGGCTTGTTTTTTTCTCAGTATACTACCATCCAACCCTGGTACCATGTAATATTTGTGTTGGATGGCCTGATTTATATTACAAGAGCACTTGTAGATAAGGCTATACATGATTTATTAACATTAACTGTGGGTCAAATATATTCAAAAAAACAGATGAATAACAGTATTAACATGCACAAGCAACATCTATCTGAGCTCCCTAGTTAGTCTGAGGTCATCTGACTCTAACATTCACTTATATACTAAGGAGACTGCTTGTGATCAGTCGGTGAACTACATCACAACCATGGTATCACATCAGAGGTCAGTTGCCAGACCTAAGCATTTTTATTAAATAATGGAGGTTTCCCCACCGAGTCTATCCCGCCCCTCACTGTGACTTAAATTCATCAAAGTTGACTTCAGGCTTGGAGCCCTGAGCTCACTCCACAAGATCAAAGGCCATGGGCTAGATTCTCCGATTCTGAGACTAAGTGCAGATGCAGGCGTGGCAACGGTGGCCTTTTACAACCAAAAACACGGTGCAAAAGGCCACCGATCCCCCATCTGGTGGGGGGCTAGCAGGCACGCAGAGTAGAACACCCGGCTCTAGCTCGGATACGGCCGGAGAATTGCCGGGTCCGTGGCCACGCATGAGGACGGAGGCAGCCTGCAGCGGCTGTGCCGTGCAACATGGCCTGCCAAATAGTGTCCCCCTTTGGCCAGGTTCGCTATCCCCGGATCACCTCCCACCAGTGCCCCCAGTCCCCGCCAAAGCCCCCACTGCCTGCGGATCAGCTCCAACCCAGACTGTGACAGTGCTGGACTTAGTCCACAACTGCCACGCCAGGTTCCTGAAAAAAATAGCATGAGTGACCCGTCGGGAACACGGCCCATCGGGGGCAGAGCATCGGGGGGAGGGCCTCAGGTAACGTCCTGAGGCCGTCCATATGGCATGCGGCATATTCCTAGAGTACACCGTTTTGGAGGGGGGCAGAGCATCGCAAACCGGCGCTGCCCCCGATTTCGGTGCCAAGGTGGATTCTCCGGCTGATCGCCGAATGCGATTTTGACGTCGGAGGCCGGAGAATCCCGCCCAATGTCTATGCAAACAGTGATGTGTTTCGAACTGGGAGAACTTAAAGTGGTTTGACAGAAATAGCAAGGAATGCTGTTTTTAATACTGCAGTGACAGGGGAAAGGTTTCAGAACCTTAGTCACATTGGATCAAGGGTTTTCAGTTGAGGGAGGGGATTTACGGCCAGTGAAACAGCATTGAGAAAGTGGCAGTGCTGGGTCGCGGGCTCATTTTATCCCCAAAATGTCGAGCTGTGGTGATTATTGCCTCAGTATTCCCTTTCCTATCTACATTGAAAATGCAGTTAAACATCACAGCCGTAAGTTAGGAGCAGCACCATGCACCTTGAAGAGGTCAAACTTGGAAGACTCAAACATCATGAGACAATAAGTGAATTTAATTGAGACACAAAATCATGACAGACAGCTATGATTGAAAACATCCAAATGGGAAGTAATTAAGTGTTGCTTGATAGAATCATAGAATTTACAGGGCAGAAGGAGGCCATTCGGCCCATTGAGTATGCAGCAGTCCTACTTTAGCCCACGTCTCCACCTTATCTCCGTAACCCAATCTAACCTTTTAACTAAGAGGTTATTTAGCATGGCCAATCCCCCCAACCTGCACATCGTTGGACTTGGGTGGAAGCCAGAACACCAAGAGGAAACCCAAGCAGACATGGGGAGAAAGTGCAAACTAAACACAGACAGTCACGCGAGGCCGGAATTGAACCCGGGACCTGGGGGCTGTGAGGCAGCAGTGCTAACCACTGTGCCACAATACCGTGACAGTGCATATTATCTGTGATATATGATAAACACATTCTCAAAAATATGTAGGGCCCCTTTTTTAACTCCCTACACAAATGTGTTCTTATTTGAATGTCTCAAGTGTGGCACTTCATTGTTGCGATGATCTAGAATGGAAGAAGACACTGCATATCTTCAGACCTTGGAAAACCTGCATGCCAATTGATGTGGCTCAGCAAGGAAAGCTTTACCATTTGCCTCATGGACACTGGCAGGTAAGAAGAAACATAAGAATGACTTTAGAATTGAATTGCTACAGAGCAGAAAGAGACCATTTGGCCCATTGAGTCTGCACCAACCCTCTGAAAGAGCATCCTACCTGGGCCCACTCCCTATCCCCATAACCCCACTTAACCCGCACATCTTTGGACACTAAGGGGAAATTTAGCATGGCCAATCCACCTAACCTGCACATCTTTGGACTGTGGGAGGAAACCGGAGCATCCGGAGGAAACCCACGTAGACTCCACGAGAAAATGCAAACTTCACACAGACAGACAGACACCCAAAGGCCGGAATTGAACCCAGGCCCGCGGCGCTGTGAGGCAGTAGGGCTAACCACTGTGTCGCCCCTTTGACTTTGATGCCTCTGGTAAAAGCCCCAGCTGGCAGTGTCAAAGTGCATGCCATATGTTATGCCTATATAATGTCACAACACTGCTGTATTTCCCAAAGTGGAGGGGTCAGCAATTGACTCTTTGTAAACTCATGAAACTATGAGAAGTGATGGTCTCCTCAATCTGGTATTTGTAAAAGAACCAGAAGACACAAACTAAGTCCAAGTCATGGCACTTCTGTGGAATAATGATAATAGAATGATGATATAACTTGATCTGGTGCGGAAAGGTCAAAGGGAAGGATCCAGAGATAAGCAATTGAAAGATATATAATTTAATTAAATGAGGACACAGATGAAGAAAATAAATCGGGTGCTAATCAATTATTTCAGATGAAGACGAACGGTGAACCTGCAAAGGCAAATGCTGAATGTGGAGAATAAATATATTCCAAAAATCAACAAATTCTGATTAAACAAATATAACCTGAATTGAATCAACAAACAAATCACATGTGAGATAAAGTAAAGAAAAATGCTGAACAATTTCCGAGGAAGAAAAGGGAAAGGCCTCATTAAAAAGAATGCAAGGGAATGCAGTAACATGTTAAAAGAGTGATCAAGACAAACCTCGCCATGATCCTGAGGGCCTCTGCCGAGTGAGTGTGATAAAAATATAAGATTAGCTAGGATTAGCACATTTTAACCTGGAAATTAATTTACACTGGAAATAGAGCAATGAAGCACAAATTAAAATAGTAAAACATATTTTTGTCTTTGATTTCAGGAAAGAAAGTCTTCTTCGTACAAATAATATCAGATTGTGGAAAAGTATCTTAATTGTCAAAGAGTCCAGAAAGGAGAGTCAAAACAAGATTTATTTCCGAGAAGAACATATTTACAAGTAACTGTCCCAGTCAGGACTACTCTACAGCTCGGCTCCTACCTGGGCCAGCTTTCATGATACTGAGTTAACTAGTCCACTGAGGGGGCATGGAGCTCTTACTCCACGAGGCTCATGCCGAGATTAACCGGGGCCTCCCCATGGATCTCGTGGGGAAAGTCTGAAGTCCATAAGTTTCTGTGAAAAAGGGAGAGGAGGAGGATGTCTGCTCCTCTTTGCCCGTGGCTGCACTTCCAGTGGCTGTGCGGCTGTGTCGTGGGAACATCATTTCCAAGATGGCCGTCTGGGCAGTACTACCGGTACTTGATTTCTGGCAATGTCGCCATCGTAGGCCTCGGATGCATAGGTCTCCATTTCAGAGTGTGAGTCGACCACCTCTTGCATCTAAGTGTAGGGGCTTCCATGGGGTGACACCCCAGAACCAATCTGCCGGGCGATGTGGTCGGAAGACGATTCCTCTTGTGGGGCGGGATATTACTCTGGCCCCCTGTTCCTGAGGTGATTTTTTTTAAAAATGTTCACGTACCCAATTCATTTTTTCCAATTAAGCAGCAATTTAGTGTGGCCAATCCACCTAGCCTGCATATCTTTGGATTGTGGGGGCGAAACCCACGCAAACATGGGGGGAATGTGCAAACTCCACACGGACAGTGACCCAGAGCCAGGATTGAAACTGGGACCATAGCGCCGTGAGGCAGCAGTGCTAAACACTGTGCAACCATGCTGCCCTCCTGAGGTGATTTTAATGATGGCTTCCGCACCATCCATTTGCGCATCTTCACCTGGTAAGAGTCCAGTCTGTTGTACCACTGTCCCTGGAATCGATTGGGCGGCATCTCCGAAGTTGCAAACGTACACCGTCTCCCCTGGTTAGAAACTCTTAGTCTGCATCCACCTGCCTTGGTTTCACCTCTGCAAGTCCTGGCCACATTGTACTTTCCTGCCAGTATCAGGAAGCACAAGGCTAAGGCAGGTCCTGAGCCTTCGGCCCATCAACAGTTCCACCGGTCGCGGCATGCCAAACAAAAATCTTGCTCGTCGCAATTCTAGGGATCCCATGGTCAGTTTCTTCGTCCCTCTCTTGAAGATCTGCACCAATCGTTCAGCCAGCCCTTCGAGGAGGGGTGATACGGAGTCATGTGGATGTGTTGCACCTCATTTGTCTTCATAAATTGTGTGAACCCGTCACTGGTGCCTTTGTCTGGGACGAGCACCGTCGGGATGCTATGGGTTTTGAAAGAGAACCGTAGATTCTCACCTGTGGCCTTCGATGTGGTAGACAACATCCAACAGACTTCAAGCCACTTGGAATGGGCGTCAACCACGAGTAAGAACATTGACCCTTGGAAGGATCCGGCAAAGTCGGTATGTAGACGCACTGAAGGTCGGTCTGGTCATTCCCATGGATGTAGCGGGGCGGTGGGTCGGAGCTTCTGTTGCTCCTGACATGTGTTACATTGTTGGGCCAGTCTTTTGATCGTGCCATCCAGGCCTGGCCACATACAGAGCAACTTCATTCTCCGCACCCCTGGGTGCCCGTTAAGCAAATCCTGGAGACTCGCCTGTCTTCTCTGTCTCGGGACCATGACACGAGCACCCCACAGGAGGATGCTGTCTTCCACATTCAGCTCCTGCATCGTGGAGTCAAAGGCCCGTCGGTCATAAGAACATAAGAACTAGGAGCAGGAGTAGGCCATCTGGCCGCTCGAGCCTGCTCCGCCATTCAATGAGATCATGGCTGATCTTTTGTGGACTCAGCTCCACTTTCCGGCCCCAACACCATATCCCCGAATCCCTTTATTCTTCAAAAAACTATCTATCTTTATCTTAAAAACATTTAATGAATAAGCCTCAACTGCTTCACTGGGCAAGGAATTCCATAGATTCACAACCCTTTGGGTGAAGAAGTTCCTCCTAAACTCAGTCCTAAATCTACTTCCCCTTATTTTGAGGCTATGCCCCCTAGTTCTGCTTTCACCCACCAGTGGAAACAACCTGCCCGCATCTATCCTATCTATTCCCTTCATAATTTTGTATGTTTCTGTAAGATTCCCCCTCATCCTCCTAAATTACAATGAGTACAGTCCCAGTCTACTCAACCTCTCCTCGTAATCCAACCCCTTCAGCTCTGGGATTAACCAAGTGAATCTCCTCTGCACACCCGCCAGCGCCAGTACGCCCTTTCTCAGGTAAGGAGACCAAAACTGAACACAATACTCCAGGTGTGGCCTCACTAACACCTTATACAATTGCAGCATAACCTCCCTAGGTCCTCGGAGCTTCCGTTGTTAGTCCCTGTGCAAGACGATGTGGCGTATGTTCATCAATGCTAGATCCTTTTGTATCCAGTTGCATATCTGGGCGGCGATGACTGGCAAGGTGTCCATGAAGTTGAGCGTCAAAATTACTTTGTCAGCCCGCGGTGGGGGTGGGGGGCATGTCGGCAGTGCAAGTCTGTTCACTGCGAACCTGCGCGATGTTCGAAGGGGTATGTGTAGGTTGTGAGCAACAGGGTCCATTGCTGAATGCAGGAGGATTCTACTGGCGGAATCGTCTTGTCTTCTACAAAAAGCACGAGCAAAGGTTTTCGGTGTCAAAATGGGAAATCGACACCCAGACACGTATTGATGAAACTTCTTCACTGGAAATATGACAGCCAAACCTTCCTTTTCAATGTGGGTGTATTTGCTCTCCACAGAAGCCAAGGTATGAGTATACTAACGGCCTATATCGACCGTCAGCCATGCAGTGGGCAACACTGCTCCGATTCCATAAGGCGAAACGTCGCATGTCACCAACAAGGGCTTGGAGGGGTCGTAATACATCAACCACCGCCATGATCTGTTACTTCGCCCTGGCAAAGGCCTCCTCCTGAGGCACTCTCCGCACCCATTCGTGGTGCTTCTTCTGCAATGTGTGTAGTGGGGCGAGGATGGTCGCTAGGCCGGGAATAAATTTCCCATAGTAGTTTACGATACCCAAGAATGACTGTAACTCTGTCCGGTGTGGGACTTGCTTTATCACGCGTATTTTATCCTCAACAGGATGTAGTCCGTCCCGATCCACATGATAGCCCAGAACAGATATGTAACTTCCTTAGCATAGAACAAAGAACAAAGAACAAAGAACAAAGAAAGGTACAGCACAGGAACAGGCCCTTTGGCCCTCCAAGCCTGCGCCGACCATGCTGCCCTTTGAAACGAAATTCTTCTACACTTCCATGGTCCGTATCCCTCTATTCCCATCCTAGTCATGTATTTGTCAAGATGCCCCTTAAACGTCACTATCGTCCCTGCTTCCACTACCTCCCCCGGCAGCGAGTTCCAGGCACCCACTACCCTCTGTGTACATCTCCTCTAAACCTTGCCCCTCGCACCTTAAACCTATGCACCCTAGTAATTGACCCCTCTACCCTGGGAGAAAGTCTCTGACTGTCCACTCTATCTACGCCCCTCATAATTTTGTAGACCTCTATCAGGTCCCCTCAACCTCCTTTGTTCCAGTGAGAACAAACCAAGTTTATTCAACCTCTCCTCATAGCTAATGCCCTCCATACCAGGCAACATCCTGGTAAATCTCTTCTGCACCCTCTCCAAAGACTCCACATCCTTCTGGTAGTGTGGCGACCAGAATTGAACACTATACTCCAAGTGTGGCCGAACTAAGGTTCTATACAGCTGCAACATGACTTGCCAATTTTTATACTCAATGCCCCGGCCAATGAAGGCAAGCATGCCGTATGCATTCTTGACTAGCTTCTCCACCTGTGTTGCTCCTTTCAGTGACCTGTGAACATGTACACCAAGATCTCTCGGACTGTCAATACTCTTGAGGGTTCTACCCTCCACTGTATATTCCCTACCTGTATTAGACCTTCCGAAATGCATTACCTCCCATTTGTCCGGATTAAACTCCATCTGACATCTCGCCGCCCAAGTCTCCAAACTATCTAAATCCTGCTGTATCCTCTGACAGTCCTCATCACTATCCGCAATTCCACCAACCTTTGTGTCGTCCGCAAACTTACTAATCAGACCAGTTACATTTTCCTCCAAATCATTTATATATACTACGAACAGCAAAGGTCCCAGCACTGATCCCTGTGGAACACCACTAGTCACAGCCCTCCAATCAGAAAAGCACCCTTCCATTGCTACTCTCTGCCTTCTATGACCTAGCCATTTTTGTATCCATCTTGCCAGCTCATCTCTGATCCTGTGTGACTTCACCTTTTTCATCAGTCTGCCATGAGGGACCTTGTCAAAGGCCTTACTGAAGTCCATATAGACAACATCCACTGCCCTACCTGCATCAATCATCTTTGTGACGTCCTCAAAAAACTCTATCAGGTTAGTGAGACACGACCTCCTCTTCACAAAACCGTGCTGCCTCTCACTAATATGACCACTTACTTCCAAATGGGAGTAGATCCTGTCACGAAGAATTCTCTCCAGTAATTTCCCTACACTGATGTAAGGCTCACCGACCTGTAGTTCCCTGGATTAACCTTGCTACCCTTCTTAAACAAAGGAACAACATTAGCTATTCTCCAGTCCTCCGGGGCATCACCTGAAGACAGTGAGGATCCAAAGATCTCTGTCAAGTCCTCAGCAATTTCCTCTCTTGCCTCCTTCAGTATTCTGGGGTAGATCCTCAGGTCCTGGGGACATATCCACCTTAATATTTTTCAAGACGCCCAACACCTCATCTTTTTGAATCTCAATGTGACCCAAGCTATCTACACACCCTTCTCCAGACTCAAAATCCACCAATTCCTTCTCTTTGGTGAATAACTGATGCAAAGTATTCATTCAGTACCTCGCCCATTTCCTCTGGCTCCACACAAAGATTCCCTCCCCTGTCCTTCAGTAGGCCAACCCTTTCCCTGGCTACCCTCTTGCTTTTTATGTACGTGTAAAAAGCCTTGCGATTTTCCTTAACCCTATTTGCCAATGACTTTTCGTGACCCCTTTTAGCCCTTCTGACTCCTTGCTTAAGTTCCTTCCTGCTTTCCTTATATTACACACAGGCTTTCTCTGTTTCCAGCCCCACAGGTCTTCCCAAAGGTTCCTAGCCTTCTCCTCTTGAGACTGCCACCCACTCGGAAAACCCACGGAGAACTTCCTCCAGGTTGCTCAGATGCAAGCTTTCCGTGGCTCCGGTGACAAGGATATTGTCCAGATAGACTCCCACCTGTGGTAGTCCTCTCAGGGTCTTCTCCATCATGTGCTGAAATATTGCAGAAGCCGATGATACTCCAAACGGCAATCGCGTGTACGCATAGAGGCGCCTGTGGGTATTAATTGTTACATAATGCCTGGAATCGCCATCCAGCTCCAACTGGAGATAGGCGTGGCACATGTCAAGCTTGGAAAAGGAATGACCGCCAGCAAACTTCGCATATAGGTCTCCTATCCACGACATTGGACTGTCCAGGCGGGAAACCTTATTTATGGTCAACTTGAAGTCTCCACACAGAGCACAGTTTTGTCAGATTTTACTACTGGGATTACCACCGCTGTCCAATCAGCAAACTGCACTGGTCATATACTGAGGCCTTCCAATTGGTTGAGTGGGTGCTCAACTTTCGCATGCAGCATATAGAGCCCCGGGTGGGCCTGGAAATACTACTAGCAACAGTGCTCATTGCTGAATACAGGAGGATTCTATTGGAAGTATTTGTCTTGGCCTTAGCGTCCACATATATCGTGACCATGGCTCTCTTAATCTTTCCCAGGACCTCTTGGAAGACTCCTGGGTACTTCTGCGAGACTTTGTAAAGTCCTTCGTTGCCAACCCGGGAGATCTTTTGCCAGTCCAGCCGAAGGCTTCGTATCCTTTCATGGCCCAGCAGATTCAGTCCATGGCCCCGCATTATTATTAATGGCAGACTAAGGGACTGATGCCGAAATGTAACCGGGGACATCGGCTTGCCCTCTGTGGCTAGGTGTTCCCGCATATATGTCGCTAGTCTTGCCTCGGTGTCCCGTGAATCCAAAAGCTGAACTCCATTCGTGATTACCTCGAAGGTCTGTCTCCCTACTACTGAAACTGCTGTCCCCCTGTCCAATACCATCTCTAACGGGTGCCCATGGACCTGGACAGTAATCCCTGGTAGGATGGACTCGTGGCACAGCGGTGCAATGCAATTGCATACACTCCTCGTCATTAAGTTGTTCTAAGTGGAAGGTCCTAGCTGTGTTCTGGCTTCTTCCTCGGGCCGGGCTGATCTGTGCTTTCCTATACCTGTGGTTTTGCTGGCTGCAAGTGTCACACCGCCTTGGATCATCCTCCATCGGCTTCAGGGAGGTGTCCCTCCTGGCTGGAGCGGCCCTTGTCCATTGGACCTGGTGCAACAGTGCTCAGGCCAGAGTGAGGTTCTGAGGGGTCTCAGTTCGAAAGGGTGCTATTTGCCAGAATAGGAAGCATTCTACACTGTTGATTCCATCCCTGACATCCCCTGGAGCTCCTGGAATCCTTTTCCCATGAGAGGAAGATCTCAAAGACCTTTTTCAGGTCCAGCAATGGCTCAGCCAACAATTTAAACTGGAACACCATATTTTTTATTCTGCATACAAGGCAGTCCTGTAGTTGCAAAATTCCGGCAGCTTGCGCATCACGCCAAAAATAGACTCCCCTGGGGTCCTCTCAGCCGTATTAAATCAGTACCTCTGTACGATACCTGACAGCTTGGGGTCATAGTGGGACCATAGTGGTTTTCCACAGGTGCCACAAACTCTTCAGACGTCTTTGCGTCTGGGGCAATGGTGTATGTTAGGTTCTTTATGACGCTGAAAATGGGGGCCCCACGGCGGTCTGAAGAATCACCATCTGGCGATCTTCCTCAATGATAGCATTTGACTTTAAAAAAATAACATATATGTTCTGCGTACTGAGCCCAGTCTCTACAACCACACCGAGAAGGCAGGAGAATGGGGATGAGAAACTATCAGCCATGATTGAATGGCAGAGCAGATTCGATGGGCCGAGTTGCCTAATTCTGCTCCTATGTCTTATGGTCTTATGTCTTATGGTCGTATGGTTTCGAGTTGGTCAAACAGTGGCATTTTCAAAATGGTGCAAATCTTACCCCAATCCTCGTCTCCAATTTAGCCGTAGAGGAGTACAGAAAGGAGGGTCAGAACAAGGTTTATTTCCTAGAAGAACGTATTTACAAGTAACGGTCCCAGTCGTGTATACACTGCAGCTCGGCTCTCAGCTGGGCCGGCTTTTATGGCACTGAGTTAACCAGCCCGCTGGTGGGCCCCAATCCCTCAGCGGGGGAGCTCCTACTCCACAATGCTCAAGAGGAGATTAATCAGGTTACCCCCATGAGGCGGTTATAACAGAGTCTTTGGACTCTGGAATGGTTCCTAGAGATTGGAGGGTAGCGAATGTAACCCCACTATTTAAAAAGGGATGTAGAGAGAAAACAGGGAACTATAAACCTGTGAGCCTAACGTCGGTATTAGTTACTGGAGTCAATTATCAAGGATTTCATAGCACAGCATTTGGAAAGCAGTGGTGTAATCTACCAGATTTCTTTCAAGATGGGTTATGGGGAGAAGGCAGGAGAATGGGGATGAGAAAATATCAGCCACAATTGAATGGCGTAGGATACTCGATGGGCCGAGTGGCCTAATTCTGCTCCTATGTCTTTTGGTCTTATGTAATTAGTAGAGTTGACCAGGGAGAACAGTGGAAGTGGTATATTTAGATTTTCAAAGGCTTTCAGCAAGGTCTCACATAGCAGATTAATATGTAAAGTTAAAGCTCATGGGATTACGGGTAGTGTCTTGAGTAGGATAGAAAGCTGGTTAGCAGTGTTGCCTGTTTTTCGATCCCAACAGTGTCGCCAATACTGTTGCTAATATTAATGATGTTGGTGAACCATAAGCCTTCCTTTATATCGATCAAATGACCACACAATCAGTTAGTTAGTTCAAAAGATGGTTTATTTACATACACAAGAGTTATCTCGACATGCAAACACAATATCTACTACGGGTTAAACTACACTATCAGCTTCAATAACCTATAAATAACTTCAGGGCGACCGGCACTGTGCAAATGGATAAGACCTTTATCTGGATTTCACTTGGCTGGTTCAAAGAAAGTGGCTCTGTCTCTGCTGGGCTCATCCGTCAGGTAGCGATCGTTGGTCTTGAACTTGGCTGGCTGTTCCTGCTACAGTTGGGTTGGCACAGGCCGGATCCAAAAGAGACAGAACACATGGCTGTGCTCTCTTTTATCCCCCTGGGATTTCGCGCTCTTTGGGGTGGTCCTTCATTTTGTTTTCATTCATTCCTTAACCTTGGACGCAATAGTTCGACAGGGGTCTGATCACTGTCTTCGATTTCGGCCAATAAAGGGGCGGGTGCCTTGGTAGCTGGGCAGGTCCTTAGAGGTCATCGACCTTGGCAGTTGGGCTTTCTGAGTAAGGGAGTGGCGCCGATCCGTCTGTGACTGTACCGGTTGCTTGATTGGAGTTCTATTGTCCCGGGAAAATGGGCCATTGAAATGCAAACGAGTGGGGGTTTCGATCAGGCCTCGCTATTGTGTTTCAAATACACATAGGCTCTGTATCTGTCTGAGTCCTGGGTTGGCCATAATTCCCATGGTCCTTTGCAGGTGGCCATCTTAGATGGTGATGCGCAATCAATTACTCTCGAGACAAGGTGAGTCATAACTAACAGGCTTTAATCAGCTAGAACTGTTCTCAGCAGCTTCAATACAGAAAGTGAAGGCTGCTGGGATGGCATCGGTTCTTATACCCGCCTCTCAGGGCGGAGCTATGTACGTTAGTCAATGGTAGACTCCTGGGTCTAGCCAATGGTCATCCACCTCTCAGGTACCGCAATACCTGGTATTACCACATTCACCCCCTGTTAAAAAAGAATCCGGCGGGGTGATGGCCAGCGTAAATGTCGCCTTTCGCATGGTAGGACCAGGTATTGAGGTACCATGATGTCGTGGGTAATAGAAAAGTGTTCATGGTGCAGCAATCAGTCGATCGGGTGGCCTGGTCATCCTTCTGGAGCGTCTGAGCTTCGGCGGTGATCCTGATGGGGGCCCAGGCGGTTGCGACTCGGGGAATGTGGTGTCATCCTCCCAGGTAGTTTCGTCACCCCTAGGCGGTGCTGTTTGGGCGAAAAGTGGGCAGGGGGGAGGGGCGCCTGCAGGGGGCGTCGGTGCTTGACCGGGCCTGGGTAGGGGCGGCGGCAGTACTGACCCTCCTTTCAGGTGCTGCGGGGAGAGTAGGAGTGGGGGCGATGGTGCGGGTGCACGTGGGGCTCCAGTGGGTGCCAGGTCCCGAAGGGAGACCGAGTCCTGGCGGCCATCAGGGAACGCTACATAGGCGTACTGGGAGTTGGCGTGCAGCAGGTGGACGCTCTCGACCAATGGGTCCGACTTGTGCGCCCTCACATGTCTCTGAAGCAGGATGGGTCCGGGTGTCGCTAGCCAAGTTGGGAGCGAGGTCCAGGAGGAGGACTTCCTGGGGAAACCAAGGAGACATTCATGAGGTGTCTGGTTTGTGGTAGTACAGAGCAGCGACCGGATGGAGTGGAGGCCGACCGGGAGGACTTCCTGCCAGCGGGAGACTGGGAGATTTCTGGACCGTAGGGCCAGCAGGACGGTCTTCCAGACCCTCTCAACCTGCCCATTTCCCCGGGGGTTGTAATTGGTTGTCCTGCTGGAGGCGATGCCTTTGCTGAGCAGGAATTGACGCATCGTCGCCCATAAAGGAGGACCCCCTATCACTGTGGATGTATGCGGGGAAACCGAACAATGTAAAGATCCCCTGGAGGGCCTTGATGACGGTGGTTGTGGTCATGTCTGGGCAGGGGATGGCGAATGGGAACCGGGAGTACTCGTCAACCACATTCAGGAAGTACGTGTTGCGGTCGGTGGAGGGGAGGGGGCCCTTGAAATCCATGCTGAGGCATTCAAAGGGACGGGAAGCCTTTATCAGGTGCACCCTCTCTGGCCGGTAGAAGTGCGGTTTGCACTCTGCGCAGATTTGGCTGTCCCTGGTGACTGTCTTGACCTCCTCGATGGAGTAGGGCAGGTTGCGGGTCTTGATAAAATGATAGAAACGAGTCACCCCCGGGTGGCAGAGGTCCTCGTGGAGGGCTCGGAGGCGGTCCCCTTGTGCGGTGGCACATTGAAAACAGCGCAAGTGGAGAGAAAGCCGGGACATTGAAAACAGCGCGAGTGGAGAGAGAGCCGGGAGATTTAAAAAATGCGGGAGGAGAGAGAGCCGGGAGATTTAAAAAATGCGGGAGGAGAGAAAGCCGGGACATTGAAAACAGCGCGAGTGGAGAGAAAGCCGGGAGATTTAAAAAATGCGGGAGGAGAGAGAGCCGGGAGATTTAAAAAGCGCGGGAGATTTAAAAAGCGCAGGAGCTGCGAGTCAGAGCGGAGATTTAAAAAGATCGCGGCGTAGTTTCGGGAGCCGTTCGGAGGAGGAGGCGCAGTCTCTGTCAGGGAGAGAACCTGAGAACATCAAAGACACTCAGAAGGTAAGAAGGTAAGTAAGTGATTTTTACTCATTTTTACTTTTATACCTTTTTCAAATTGTGTGTGTCGGGGGGAAACGGAAGTGACATCACAGAAAAGCTGTGGCCTGAGTGGTTGGTTGGGAATCTATACTAAATTAAAAAAATTAAGCATTGGTAACTAATTAAACATAATTACTTAATTATAATTTAGAGCGGTATCTAAGCCAGAGATCGGAGAGTACTATATTTAGCTTTCGCATTTATATTAGAAATCTAGTGCTAGGAAACAGATAGTTAACAGTAACTTTAAAAAATATATATATACATTTTTTTTAAAAACTTTTAATTTTAATTAATTGACGCAATGTCAGTTGGAGGGGTGCAGTGGTCTGACTTTGAGATGTGGCAAGTCCGGGAGGCTTCCAGCGTCCCGGATGGCTTCATCTGCAGAAAGTGCACCCAACTGGAGCTCCTCACAGACCGCATGGTTCGGTTGGAGCAGCAATTGAATGCACTTAGGATCATGCAGGTGGCGGAAAGCGTCATAGATCGCAGTTATATAAATGTGGTCACACCCAAGGTGCAGGCAGAAAAATGGGTGACCACCAGAAAGGGCAGGCAGTCAGTGCAGGAATCCCCTGTGGTTGTCCCCCTCTCAAACAGGTATACCCATTTGGATACTGTTGGGGGGATTAGCCTATCAGGGGAAAACAGCAGCAGCCAGAGCAGTGGCACCACGGCTGGCTCTGATGTTCAGAAGGGAGGGTCAAAGCGCAGAAGAGCAATAGTAATAGGGGACTCTTTAGTCAGGGGCACAGATAGGCGCTTCTGTGGACGTGAAAGAGACTCCAGGATGGTATGTTGCCTCCCTGGTGCCAGGGTCCAGGATGTCTCCGAACGGGTAGAGGGCATCCTGAAGGGGGAGGGCAAACAGGCAGAGGTCGTTGTACATATTGGTACTAACGACATAGGCAGGAAGGGGCATGAGGTCCTGCAGCAGGAGTTCAGGGAGCTAGGCAAAAAGTTAAAAGACAGGACCTCTAGGGTTGTAATCTCGGGATTACTCCCTGTGCCACGTGCCAGTGAGGCTAGAAATAGGAAGATAGAGCAGCTAAACACGTGGCTAAACAGCTGGTGTAGGAGGGAGGGTTTCCGTTATCTGGGCCACTGGGAGCTCTTCCGGGGCAGGTGTGACCTATATAAGAAGGACGGGTTGCATCTAAACTGGAGAGGCATAAATATCCTGGCCGCGAGGTTTGCGAGTGTCACACGGGAGGGTTTAAACTAGTATGGCAGGGGGGTGGGCACGGGAGCAATAGGTCAGAAGGTGAGAGCATTGAGGGAGAACTAGGGAATAGGGACAGTGGGGCTCTGAGGCAGAGCAGACAGGGAGAACATAGAACATAGAAAATACAGCACAGAACAGGCGGGTCTGGTGGCCTGAAGTGCATATGTTTTAATGCAAGAAGTATTCCGGGTAAGGCAGATGAACTTAGAGCTTGGATTAGTACTTGGAACTATGATGTTGTTGCCATTACAGAGACCTGGTTGAGGGAAGGGCAGGATTGGCAGCTAATCGTTCCAGGATTTAGATGTT
The DNA here is from genome assembly GCF_047496885.1 of Scyliorhinus torazame. Classification (NCBI taxonomy): domain Eukaryota; kingdom Metazoa; phylum Chordata; class Chondrichthyes; order Carcharhiniformes; family Scyliorhinidae; genus Scyliorhinus; species Scyliorhinus torazame. The sequence continues at coordinate 245,407,894 of NC_092713.1, forward strand.
TCAGGCGGGATAGAGGGGGATGTAAAAGGGGTGGCGCAGTTGCGCTACTGGTTAGGGAGAATATCACAGCTGTACTGCGGGAGGACACCTCAGAGGGCAGTGAGGCTATATGGGTAGAGATCAGGAATAAGAAGGGTGCAGTCACAATGTTGGGGGTTTACTACAGGCCTCCCTACAGCCAGGGGGAGATAGGGGAGCAGATAGGTAGACATATTTTGGAAAAGAGTAAAAACAACATGGTTGTGGTGATGGGAGACTTCAACTTTCCCAATATTGACTGGGACTCACTTAGTGCCAGGGGCTTAGACGGGGCGGAGTTTGTAAGGAGCATCCAGGAGGGCTTCTTAAAACAATATGTAGACAGTCCAACTAGGGAAGGGGCGGTTCTGGACCTGGTATTGGGGAATGAGCCCAGCCAGGTGGTAGGTGTTTCAGTAGGGGAGCATTTCGGGAACAGTGACCACAATTCAGTAAGTTTTAAAGTGCTGGTGGACAAGGATAAGAGTGGTCCTAGGATGAATGTGCTAAATTGGGAGAAGACTAATTATAACAATATTAGACGGGAACTGAAGAACATAGATTGGGGGCGGATGTTTGAGGGCAAATCAACATCTGACATGTTGGAGGCTTTCAAGTGTCAGTTGAAAGGAATTCAGGACCGGCATGTTCCTGTGAGGAAGAAGGATAAATACGGCAATTTTCGGGAACCATGGATAACGAGAGATATTGTAGGCCTCGTCAAATAGACAAAGGAGGCATTTGTCAGGGCTAAAAGGCTGGGAACAGACGAAGCCTGTGTGGAATATAAGGAAAGTAGGAAGGAACTTAAGCAAGGAGTCAGGAGGGCTAGAAGGGGTCACAAAAAGTCATTGGCAAATAGGGTTAAGGAAAATCCCAAGACTTTTTACACGTACATAAAAAGCAAGAGGGTAGCCAGGGAAAGGGTTGGCCCACTGAAGGGTGGGGAAGGGAATCTATGTGTGGAGCCAGAGGAAATGGGCGAGGTACTAAATGATTACTTTGCATCAGTATTCACCAAAGAGAAGAAATTGGTAGATGTTGAGTCTGGAGAAGGGTGTGTAGATAGCCTGGGTCACATTGGGATCCAAAAAGACGAGGTGTTGGGTGTCATAAAAAATATTAAGGTAGATAAGTCCCCAGGGCCTGATGGGATCTACCCCAGAATACTGAAGGAGGCTGGAGAGGAAATTGCTGAGGCCATGACAGAAATCTTTGGACCCTCACTGTCTTCAGGTGATGTTCGGGAGGACTGGAGAATAGCCAATGTTGTTCCTCTGTTTAAGAAGGGTAGCAAGGATAATCCCGGGAACTACAGGCCGGTGAGCCTTACTTCAGTGGTAGGGAAATTACTGGAGAGAATTCTTCGAGACAGGATCTACTCCCATTTGGAAGCAAATGGACGTATTAGTGAGAGGCAGCATGGTTTTGTGAAGGGGAGGTCGTGTCTCACTAACTTGATAGAGTTTTTCGAGGAGGTCACTAAGATGATTGATGCAGGTAGGGCAGTGGATGTTGTCTATATGGACTTTAGTAAGGCCTTTGACAAGGTCCCTCATGGTAGACTAGTACAAAAGGTGAAGTCACACGGGATCAGGGGTGAGCTGGCAAGGTGGATACAGAACTGGCTAGGTCATAGAAGGCAGAGAGTAGCAATGGAAGGATGCTTTTCTAATTGGAGGGCTGTGACCAGTGGTGTTCCACAGGGATCAGTGCTGGGACCTTTGCTGTTTGTAGTATTTATAAATGATTTGGAGGAAAATGTAACTGGTCTGATTAGTAAGTTTGCAGACGACACAAAGGTTGGTGGAATTGCGGATAGCGATGAGGACTGTCAGAGGATACAACAGGATTTAGATTGTTTGGAGACTTGGGCGGAGAGATGGCAGATGGAGTTTAATCCGGACAAATATGAGGTAATGCATTTTGGAAGGTCTAATGCAGGTAGGGAATATACAGTGAATGGTAGAACACTCAAGAGTATTGAAAGTCAAAGAGACCTAGAAGTACAGGTCCACAGGTCACTGAAAGGGGCAACACAGGTGGAGAAGGTAGTCAAGAAGGCATACGGCATGCTTGCCTTCATTGGCCGAGGCATTGAGTATAATAATTGGCAAGTCATGTTGCAGCTGTATAGAACCTTAGTTAGGCCACACTTGGAGTATAGTGTTCAATTCTGGTCGCCACACTACCAGAAGGATGTGGAGGCTTTAGAGAGGGTGCAGAAGAGATTAACCAGAATGTTGCCTGGTATGGAGGGCATTAGCTATGAGGAGCGGTTGAATAAACTTGGTTTGTTCTCACTGGAACGAAGGAGGTTGAGGGGCGAAGGAGGTAGAGGTCTACAAAATTATGAGGGGCATAGACAGAGTGGATAGTCAGAGGCTTTTCCCCGGGGTAGAGGGGTCAATTACTAGGGGGCAAAGGTTTAAGGTGAGAGGGGCAAGGTTTAGAGTAGATGTACGAGGAAAGTTTTTTACGCAGAGGGTTGTGGGTGCCTGGAACTCGCTACTGGATGAGGTGGTGGAAGCAGGGACGATAGTGACATTTAAGGGGCATCTTGACAAATACATGAATAGGATGGGAATAGCTGAAGAAGCCGAGGCAGCGCTTTAGGGCCTTGGGACAGTGAGGGAGGGGGAACTCCATGAGGGGGCGCATGCGTTCGGGGTCGGGGCCTATGACTCCACTTCGCACTATGTAGCCTAGGATGGTTAGACGGTCGGTGCTAAACACGCATTTATCCTTATTGTATGTCAGGTTAAGGATATTTGCGGTCTGGAGAAATTTTCAGAGGTTGGTGTCGTGGTCCTGCTGGTCATGGCCGCAGATGGTGACGTTTACGAGATACGGGAACGTTGCGCGTAAGCCGTACCGGTCAACCATTAGGTCCATCTCACGCTGGAAGACAGAGACCCCATTCGTGATACCGAAGGGAACCCTTAAAAAGTGATAGAGCCGTCCATCTGCTTCGAAGGCAGTGTACAGGTGGTCACCATTATGGAGGGGTAGCTGGTGGTAGGCAGGCTTGAGATCCACCATGGAGAAGACCTTGTATTGCGCGGTCCTGTTTACCAGGTCGGCTATACGGGGGAGAAGGTACGCATCCAGCTGCGTAAACCTGTTGATGGTCTGACTGTAGTCAATGGCCATCCTATGTTTCTCCCCGGTCTTTACCACCACTACTTGAGCCCTCCAGGGGCTGTTGCTCGCTTCGATAACCCCTTCCATCAGCAGCCTTTGGACCTCCGACCTGATAAAGGTCCGATCCTGGGCACTGTACCGTCTGCTCCTGGTGGCGACGGGTTTGCAATCCGGGGTGAGGTTCGCAAACAGGGAAGGCAGGTCGACCTCAAGGGTCGCGAGGCCGCAGACAGGAAGGGGAGGGATAGGGCACCAAATTTAAAGGTCAGGCTTTGCAGATGGCACTGGAAATCCAGCCCAAGAAGGGTGGCTGCGCAGAGGTGCGGCAGAACGTACAGGCGGAAATTGCGGAATTCCCTGCCTTGGACAGTGAGGTTCGCTAGGCAGAACCCCATGATCTCCGCGTGTGACCCGGAGGCCAGGGAGATCCTGTGGTTTACGGGATGGGTGACAAGAGAGCAGCGCCTTACCGTGTCGGGGTGAACAAAGCTTTCCGTGCTCCCAGAGTCGATCAAGTACGATGTCGCGTGGCCATTGATGGCAATCGTCGTAGTAGCTTTCGCTAGCGTCAGGGGCCGACTCTGGTCCAGAGTCACCGAGGCCAGCTGCAGTAAAGGAGTGTCCTGGTCGGCAGCGTGTAGTCGGCTGTGCTGGGGGCCTGAGACCCCATCCAAGATGGTGTCAACCATGGGTCGCACATGGAGTTTGGGGGAGCAGAAGTTGGCGGCGGTGAGGGACAAAATGGCGGCGCCCACCCGTCCAGTGTGGTGGCCGGGGGGCAAAATGGCCACGCCTGTGGGTCGCACGCGGCCTGGGGATAGGAGGGCGGCAGTGGGCTTTGGACGGCCGGGACCTGAACGAAAGGCTGCGATAGTCGCTGGAGACTGCGGCCACGGCGCGGGCCTGGCAGATCGCGACATAGTGGCCCTTCTTGCCGCACCCTTTGCAGGTGGCGGTGCGGGCCGGGCAGCGCGGGCGGGGATGATCCGCCTGCCCGCAGAAAAAGCAGCGTTGGCCGGCGGCGATAGTGGGCCGTCTCGTCGCACAGGTTTGCGGGGTTAGAGGATAGGTCTGGGGGGCTGCCGTTACGGGGTGCCACGCAGCCCAGGGGGGCGCCGCACGTCCGGGGGCAAAAGCCAGCGCGTTTTTATACGCAACGTCCATAGACCCCGCCAGGGCCCGTGCCTCAGTAAATCCCAGTGTGTCTATTTCTAGGAGCCTTTGGCGGATATCAGGAGAAGTCATACCTGCCACGAAAGCACCCCTAATCAAAAGTTCTGTGTGCTCGTTCCCCGAAACTGGCGGGCATCCACAGTTCCGGCCCAGCACTAGCAGTGCCCGATAGAAGTCTTTCAGTGTTCTTCAGGGCTTTGCCTTCCAGTTGCCAGCAGGTGACGGGCGTAGACCTGGTTCACAGGTCAGATATAATGTCCTTCTAGCTGCTCAATAGCTGCAGCATAATTCTCCACCTCCTCGATCAGAGGGTAGAACGCAGGGCTGACCCGTGAGCATAGAAGGTGCATTTTCTGCCTTTCCGTGGGGGTGTCGGCGGCCGTGTCGACAAAGCTCTTAAAACATGCCAGCCAATGCTTGAAAATAGCAGCGGAGTTGTCCGCGTGGGGGCTGAGCTGAAGGCACTCCGGTTTGATACGGAGATCCAGCCTTCACTGAAGTAATAGCTGATTAAATTGATGCGCAATCAATTACTCTCGAGACAAGGTGAGTCATAACTAATAGGCTTTAATCAGCTAGAACAGTTCCCAGCAGCTTCGATACAGAAAGTGAAGGCTGCTGGGATGGCATTGGTTCTTATACCCGCCTCTCAGGGCGGAGCTATGTACGTTAGCCAATGGTAGACTCCTGGGTCTAGCCAATGGTCACCCACCTCTCAGGTACCGCAATACCTGGTATTACCACAGATGACTACAGCAGACAGGTTGCAAAAAGGTGGAATAAATGGGTCTTTTTCTGATTGGCAGGCAGTGACTAGTTGGGTACTGCAGGGATCTGTGCTAGGACCCCAACTATTTACATTATATATTAATGATTTGGACGAGGGAACTAAATGTAGTGGGCAGGTTCCTCTGTCCCTCCGCACCAGAAATCTGGATTCTCCATTTCGCCGGCTAGTCAATGGGGTTTTCCACTGTAGGGAAGCCCCACGCCGTCGGAAAACTCCCAGGCTGCTGGCAAAATGGAGAATCCCGACGGCGGAGAATTCAGCCCAGTATCTCCAAATTTGCAGATGTACAAAGTTGGATGGGAGGGTGAGCTGTGAGGAGGATGCAGAGATGCTTCAGTGGGATTTGGATAGGCTGGGTGAGTGGGCACATGCATGGCAGATGCAGTATAATGTGGACAAATGTGACGTTATTCGCTTCGGTAGCAAAAATAGGAAGGCAGATTATTATTTGAATGGGTGTAAATTGAAAGAGGTGAGACCTTGGTTTCCTCGTGCATCAGTCACAGAAAGTAAGCGTGCAGGTACAGCAGGCAATAAAGAAGGCAAATGGTATGTTGGCCTTCATAGTGAGAGGATTTGAGTATAGGAATAGAGATGTTTTACTGCAATTGTGTAGGGCATTGGTGAGGCCACACCTGGAGTGTTGTGTGCAGTGTTGGTGTCCTTATCTGAGGAAGGATGTTTTTCCTATAGAAGCAGTGCAGTGAAGGTTTACCAGGTTGATTCCTGGGACAGTCACATGAGGAGAGATTAAGTCAGTTAAGATTATATTCATTGGAGTTTAGAACAGTGAGAGGGGATCTCATAGAAACTTCAAAATTCCAACAAGATTAGACATGGTAGATTCAGAAAAAATGTTCCCCATGATGGGAGAGTCCAGAACTAGGGGTCATAGTTTGAGGATAAGGGGTAAAACGTTTAGGATTGAGGTGAGGAGAAATATCTTCATTCAAAGAGTGATGATTCTGTGGAATTCACTACCACAGTGTTATGTTCTGTGTTGTGGCCATGGTAAAGATGCACACAGAACATCTAGTTCTTTGACTAGTAGGATAGTTTGTTCACAAAATGGACATGTGGAAAGATAACTAACAAACTATAATACAAACGGTAACGAATAAGTGTATTCTCCTGGAGCTACTTCTAATGTGACCCACCTCCAGTACGACTTATCACCAACTGCCAGAATTTTGGAGTCACATGGTGGATCTCTATCACCAGCTTCTGGTCGGAGAACATACAGATAACTATATACATTACTGTGCATATGCATATCACAACACATAGAAAGTAGTTTTGTAATGATATAGCTCTTGGCGCTCAAGGGATCAAGGAATATGGGAGAAAGGCGGGATCAGAATATTGAACTCGATGATCAGCCATGATCATAATGAAGGGAGCAGCAGTCTCGAAGGGCTGAATGGCCTTCTCCTGCTTCTATTTTCTATGTTTCTATGTAAAATAGACAAGTGGACAAAAACATTGCAATCATTTTAGAAGCATTTGAAATCTACAATGGAGAAGGTTAGAATCACTCCAAATAGATAAGTTAAGATGGGCCAAAAGGCCTTGTTCATCTGCAATTATCCTGTCATCCTGTGAACTTGAAGTTCACCCTGGATGTCAGTGCATGACCAGACATGTATTCTATTGTCTGAAGACCATAGGATTGGTGAGTGCGGCAAGGTTGTTGAAGATGCAGTGTATGCTGATTGTATCTCTTTATGATGTGTGCGCAGGCATTAAATACAATGACAATTCCGGTGACATAGAATTTGTGACATAGAATCTTACTTACCTGGTAATTAATTGTGTTGCTGGATACATTGACAGATTCCCTGTGCTGTAATGTGTTCATATGTATGTGTTCTTTGGCCTTACAATGTTGACAGAAGTTTAGCCCAGTGATGGGCAAACAGCGGCCCGGGGGCCACATTCGACCCATCAAGGTTCTGAATGCGACGTGTTGGACATTTTGTTGACTGTGGCCCATGTGCAGAGTTGCCACATTTCACTGCTTTCCATTCGCATAGCTTTTTTCCTGCCGGTGTAACTGAAGCGATGGTCATTAAAGCAAGGGCGCGTGAAGTGAGGTGCATGCTGATTGCACACAACATTGATGTGCGTCCTCTACATCCAATCAAAGTGTAAATATTGGTTTTGTTTTCACTTTGAAGCTGATGACAATTGTATTAATGTTTAAATGATTAAGCGTTTTCTATAACTCGTGAAATATTCAGCGTGTATTAAATGTTTTCAATCTTAACCAAGGGTCATCGTTCGTGAATCTGCCCGATTTCAATCTTGCAGCCCACCAGATAATGGAGGGCCACACATGTGGCCCATTTACTAGCCTCGTGTGGTGGCTCGAGGCAATGCCAGGCAGATGGCAGTAATGAAGAATGAAGCATTTATTGGCAACTAACAAGGGTAACTTATGTACAGGTTTAGAGGGTCCAATATGGGTGTTAACACTCTGGCTCCCTGGTTGAGTTTGACTAGAATCCTGCTCCCCAGGCCCACCGCTGATCCCTCATTGGACAGGTTTGCGTGCTATATTTGTATGCAAGATCCCGAGACAGTCACATGGACCGTGAGGGTATGCCCCTTCAAGAGGTCGCACTGCCACATTGCTGATCCCTAAGTCCCCTAATTAGTATATGTACAAACAGGCTAATACAATAATTATATGAAATATAACACTGAGGAATAAAAGGGAAGAGTCAAAACAGTCCATCAGAGCGTTAATTTGTCAGGAGATTTCCTGAGTCCTGTGAATCGTCTTAATCTTCCAACTGGCTCCTTTGACTCTGAGGTAACAACGTTGTCACCAAGAATGTTCCTGGGGGTCCACCAAAATGCAGGGTTATTCCCTCTGTAGCATGTTCCTGGATTGATGATGTGACCTCATCAAGACTTCTGGATCCTCTTGTTCTGGCTTTACAACAGGAGCACTGGTGATGGCCGCCAGTACCATCTGTAACGAGATTTGGGTAGTGGTCCCTGGCTTCTCACATGTTTCCTTACTCTCTTGTCACCCAAGTCCACTGCATATGAAACTTCTCCAACTTGGACATGATCTGGCCTGTTAAGCATAGTGAGCTTGAAGCAAATTTTCTGACAAGGATCTGGTCACCTACTTGGAAAGATTTGTCCCCTTTTCACAAAGTGTGTTGTTTCATCTGGGAGGCCTGCCGTGCCTCCACCCTCCCTGCTATATTTGGAAAGACCAAGGCCAATTGGGTCTGTAATTGACAGCCCATCAATAGTTCTGCCGATGTGATACCTGTAGTAGCACGGGGAATCGTATTGTAAGACAACAGAACGTTGGCCAACCTAAGACGTTAATGGTCGGCTAGATTGCTTTTTCATAGCTGCCTTTGAAAGTTTGCACTCCTTAATCCGTTTGAGGCAGGGTGACAAAGGTCTGCCCTGGCATGGTATTTGTTGTAACAAAATGCTGAAAGTTCCCACCAGTGAAGGGAGTGCCATTGTCTAAATGGTTACTTTGGGGAGGCCGTGTGTAGCAAATACTCACTGCAAGGCCACTACTATGGCTGCAGAAGTTGTCGTTCCCAGCTCTTTAACCTCCAATCACTTTGAATGGATGTCGACAAAAAGGAGGAACATCTTTCCCATGAAAGGACCAGCGAAGTCCACACTTACCCTTGAGTCCATTCCCGACCACTCCCAAGGGTGGCGATTGGATGTAGAGGGCAGTGTCTACTGTGCCTGGAAAGGGTTGCACTGGTGCACAATGTTTTTAATGTTTTTGCCTAAGCCAGGCCACCAGATGTAGCTATTTTCATTTTTATTGGGTAACAGGCACAGAGTCTCCAATATAAATGTTAACACTCTGGCTCCCGGGTTCACTCTGACAAGAACCCGGCTCCCCAGGGCCCGTGCTGATTCTTCATTGGTCGGGCTTAGCATGTTCCTGCACAATAGGTCCCAAGCCAATCATATGGAGTGCGAGGGCATGCCACTTAAAGAGGCTGGGCTATCACACCTAGGTTGCTCGTCACTGATCTAGCCACAACTACTGCATGACACATTCTAAACCTCCAGGGCTCCAGACAGGGTGACCTCCTTGTACCCAGTTCATGCAGCACATAGCCAATGAAACAGCTGTTAAACTGAAGGGCAGGGGCAGCGTTATTCCACCAGTTAGTTGTACTCAGTCTTATCTCCATGTTGAATTTTCTGTTATTTTTTTCCAGCCCATCGCTTCCTCCACTTCCTCGTGCAACTTTTGGGAATGCTACAAGTTTATCTTAAACATTTCTAAGATTTTACAAAGTACCCTAACATTTTTATCACTATATGTGGCCCACTCACCTTTAATATTTGGCAGCAGCTTTCTGTGAATTCCCTTTTTTCTCATTGCAAAATCAAAACTGAAACTGCAGAAAAAGTGTTTCAATGATATTCATGAATTCTCCTTGGCAGCATGGACTGACACAGTTCATTATTCTGGGATGTGATTTATGGAGCATTGTTAATGGCATTGTACCCAGGACCTTGTGAAAAGACAGCGGACTTAATCCAGATATAGCAAGGCCTGGATTCTCCGTTCTGGAAACTAAGTGTACCCGCCAACGAAAAAGTGCTGCTGGCCTCTGCAAGTGCTCGGAGTGGGGCCCAGTATACGAGTTTCTCTCCTTTACCTTGCTAATTTATGCATGAGGGAGAGCTCAGTGGACTGTTGGAATACCAGCATCAGGCAATCATTTTGAGTGGGTGGCCCAATTCCGAGGTCTGGCTCAAAGCCCCCTCTAGTCCACAACGCAGATTTTGCATCCCCCCCCCCCACCCCCCCCACCTCCCCCACCCCCCCGCTGACAAGTAGGGGCATCCTTCTCTCCCACCATCACGGGAATGACGGGTCACAACCCACAGCATGCATGCATGAGGGGGATGGCCCTCCCCCCAATTACACCCCAGCCCCTCCTATCAGACTGCCCCATCGGTCTCAAAATCAGACTTGCCATCAGTCACCCCCAACAGAGACCCCCCAAAAGGGTTTATTTTCACTTCCTCTTTTTTACAGCAGAAAGCAATTAGCTGCTTCTGATGTGGTAAGGAGTTGTCAATCATAGCAAGAGTGTTTATAAACAGTGTGTTTAACATCATTGCAGGGCGCTTGAGATGCATTTGTGAAGGGAAAGATAATTCAACAATCCACCGAGCACCTATCTCTGGAGTAAGAAAACTGTCAATCACTAGTCAATGCAATGTATTGCTGTGTGAAATTGGATGGAAGATTTATATTTGAAAGACTGTCAAGGGATTTGAAGCCCTTTGAAGCATACTTGGTGTTCAAGGAAGCCTCTGACACCTGTAACAGCTTTTGCTTGAAACACTTTTTTCTGAGGCGGATGTTAACGAAGGGTCATTGAAAATGCAATGATTTTTCATTCAACTGTCTGGACTGCTCTTCAGCCTCTGTGGGGGGGTTTCTGATTGGTGCCTCTGATGGAAGTCTTTGATGGGGAGGGGTCATGGGGGGCAGATCACCCTGATGCCTACGTGCTATGGGGAGGGGGGGGGACCTGTTATTCCCATGGTGTGGGGGAGGATGCCCTTATTTGTCAGTGGGGGAGGACAGGAATTACATCGTTTGGGGGGGCGGGGGGGGGCTCCCGATGGCTTTTCTGGGGCACCTCCATTATGCACTGATCCCTTTACCCAACTTGGGATCCACCACGTCAGGGCCACTGTCAGAGGTGAGTAATGTGCTGAGGTTGCCGGCAGGGGATCGGTGCATCGCAATGGGCCAGAACCAAATCTGTTTTTCCCTCGACGCTCGGGCCGATTGGGAATCCCGATACCAACATCGGGCAATCAAGAATCTACCCCCAAAAACAGATTGGGAAGGCAGTGGTGTGGTGGACTCATAATCTAGAGACTGGGGGGGGACACAGCTTCGAATTCCACCACGGCAGATGGTGATATTTGAATTCAATTTTTAAAAAAATCTGGAATTAGAAGTTTAATGAGGACCATGAAACCAATGTTGTAAAAAGCCCATCTGGTTCACTAATGTCCTTTAGCAAAGGAAATCTGCCATCCTTACCCGGTCTGATCTCTATGTCTTTCCAGACCCACAGCGATATGATTGACTCTTATCTGCCCTCTGAAATGGTCTAGCAAGCCACAGCAATTAGGGATGGTCAATAAATGCTGACTCAGCCAGTGGATGCTCACATCCTATGAAAGAATTAAACATTTTTAAAAGGTTTTTATATTCCCTTGGAAGTACTTAGTCTCTGTGCATGGTCCAACATGGAGATTTAAGTTAAATTTGAACCTAGTTTTATCATTTTGTAACATCTTTGAAACAAATCCAAGTTTTTTTGCTCAGTGTAACTTGTCTAAAGCTAGATTTATTTTTGATTGAAGAGAAACAAGTGGAATGAAAATGTGTTGCTGATAAATGATTCAGGGACTGGACTGGAGCTTTTACTGGAAATCCATTTTTAAGGCCCAGAACTCTATCTGTGACTCTGAACCAACAGCTCCAATGTTCCCCTTACTGTGACGCTGAACATAATATAGGGGACCTACAGTGCTTGCACTGTCGGGGGAGATAGTGACTTGGGGTTCATAATAATAAGAATTTTTATTAGTGTCACAAGTAGGCTTACATTAACACTGCAATGAAGCTACTGTGAAAATCCCCTAGTCACCACACTCCGGCGCCTGTTCGGGTACATTGAGGGAGAATTCCGAATGTCCAATTCACCTAACAACTACGTCTTTCAGGAATTGTGGGAGGAAACCCGAGCATCCAGAGGAAACCCACGCAGACACAGGGAGAAGGTGCAGACTCCGCATAAACAGCGACCAAGCCAGGAATCAAACACGTAATCAGGTATTTGACTGGGAGAAGCATAGCAGCAATAAAGGATTGAGACTTGACAGAGGGAGACTGGAAACACTTGGAATTTGCAAATGGAGCTGGCACCTGGCAATATTCAGAGGCAGCACTCCATTGTCATTGGGCCAAACAACATAATTACTCTTCGACAAATCCAGCATTCAGTATCGTGCATAGCAGGCAGCTGATATCAGTACAATCGAGAATCTTCCACACATCAAACAGGACTGATATTGCAGACCAGAGTCCCATCAGGGACATAAACCACCAACAGAAGTAGCAGCATTCATAATGACAAATTTGTCTGATTCTCCATTAATACGTTGCATGGCAAATAACAGGCTGAGCCGCTTCACGTCCTGTGGAGCTTTGAAAAAAAGTCACGCGCAGGCAAAAGGATAGAAGAAAATCTGACAGTGCTGGCTTTGCTTGAGGACGTCTTGCTGACTGCTAACAATTTTGTTGGAACTACGTCTTCTATCTGACTGATAAAGGGATGTTGTGCTTCTCTTCAGTCATGCTCACTTTTTTGACAGTGCATATTCCCCAGACCAATATCTTATCCATTGTCTGCTTGAATCCCATCACTTGCCTCCTGCTCTGTATTTTCATTTCTCAAATGGCTTTGTTTATGTACGATGTTACTGACCCAGTATGACATCTGAAATTATTCTTCAATTGTTATTATCCATTTTGGTTCAATATTCAGTAAAATTTGACCATGAGCAGAGTATAATTAACAAAACAAAAATGAAAATGAACAAAAATGACTTGCCAGCAAGAAATGGATATTTTCCCTGGCTCTTAAGTTTTTTAAAGAAACATATCATTTGTGCACAAGTGAACAAATAAACAATGTACCAATGGATTTTTAACCACATATCTATCTGGCTTATATGAGTCTGACTCCCATTGTAAATCACATGAAAGAAAAGTAATACTGAAAGAAATTTTCAGAAGTTCAATGAAGAGTGCAGGAGGCTATGCCAGGAGCAGCACCAGGCATACTGAAATTGAGGTGTCAACCTGGTGAAACTACAACACAAGACTATTTGCATGCCAAACAGCATAAGCAGCAAGCAGCAGAGTTAAGCGATTCTACAACCAACTTATAAGATCTGAGCGCTGCAGTCCTGCCACATCCAGCCGTGAACAGTGGTGGACACTGATGTGTTATGTACTCTGGGATAACACAGGCTGCAACTCAATGCAGCTTTAACCAAAAGATACGCCAGACCTTGAAGTTAGTTCAATCTGATTTATCGAACCAGTAGCACAGTTAGCACAGTTCTCTATGAGTTCGACTCTCTGCTAACCTAAATGTGGTCACTCTGTCTGACTGAACCAGACTAGCTCTTAACCATGTGCTGGAGGTGTGATACTGTACATACACCCTGACTCACTCTGTAGATGTTCATCAGTGGAAAGAGGCCGTGTTTGAGTGCCTCGTGCCTTTTATAGTCAGATATCACCCCTGAGTGTCCTGCCTGCTCATTGGTCATATCCTGTTCTCTGTGTCCATTAGCTGCCTGTTTGTGGCTGTCTGTATATCATTATCTGCATATCATGACAGACACAACTCACTGGAGGAGGAGGCTCCACAAATATCCCCATCCTCCATTATGGAGGATCCCAGTGCATCGGGGCGGCACAGTGGTTAGCACTGCTGCTTCACAGCGCTAGGGACCTGGGTTCAATCCCGACCTTGGGTGATTGCCTGTGTGGAGTTTGTATGTTCTCCAAGTGTCTGCGTGGGTTTCCTCCAGGAGCTCCGGTTTCCTCCCACAGTCCAAAAATATGCAGGTTAGGTGGATTGGCGATGCTAAATTGCCCCTTAATGTGTAAAGGTAAGGTGGAGTTGCGGGGAGTGGGTTGGATAAATGAAGGATCTGTCCCTGTATAGCTCAATCAAGATCTCTAATGACCTGGGAATGCATTGCCTATGAGGGTTGTAAAAGTGGAGAAAAATTAGTGACTTACAATTCCCACAGTGCAAAATGAGGCCATTCGGCCCATCAAGTCTGCACTAATTCTCTGAAAGAGCACCTCTCTTAGGCCTACTCCCTTGCCCTATCGCCACCTAACCTGCTAAGAGGCAATTTAGCATGGCCAATCCACTTAACCTGCACATCTTTGGACTCTGGGAGGAAACCGGAGCACCAGGGGGAAACCCACGTAGACACAGGGAGAAAGTGCAAACTCCACACAGGCAGTCACACAAGACCAGCATTGAACCCGGGACCCTGGCGCTGTGAGGCAGCAGTGTGAATATTTTATCCAGTTTTTTAATGGCCTGTTCAGTTTTCATTGACTTAATTATCGCAACATATAGCCATTTTGAGTATATGTCCACAATCACTAAGAACATGTGTCCCTCCAGTAGATCAGTGTAATAGATATGTATTCTCTGCCATGGCAGAGTTGGCCATACCCACAGATATAATGGTTGTAATGGTGAAGTGTTCCTTAGTTTTGCAGAAGATTGACATTGCCCAGCGTCCCTTTCTGGACCGCCTTCACCACCTTCCCCATCATTGGATTGGTTCTTGCCTATCTTTCAACTTGATATTAAGTCACATGTACATTGGGCGGGATTCTCCAAAACCCCGCCGGGTCGGAGAATCGCCAGGGGGTGGCGTGAATCCCGCTCCTGCCGGCTGCCGAATTCTCTGGCGCCGGGGATTTGGCGGGGGCAGGAATCGCACCGCGCCGGTCGGGGGCCGTTGGCAGCAGGCCCCCCGGCGATTCTCCGGCCCACGATGGGCCAAGTGGGCGATCGTTTACGGCCGGTCCCGCCGGCGTAAGTTACAACAGGTACTTACCGGCGGGACCTGGCTCCGCTGGCAGCCTCTGGGGTCCTCGGGGGGGCTCGGGGGGATCTGGCCCTGGGGGGTGCCCCCATGGTGGCCTGGCCTGCGATCGGAGCCCACCGATCCACGGGCGGACCTGTGCCGTGGGGGCACTCTATTCCTCTGCGCCGGCTGGTGTAACAATCCACGATGGCCGGCACGGAGATGAACCCCCCTGCACATGCGCTGGGATGACGCCAGCACACGCTGGCGCTCCCACGCATGCGCCAACTTGCGCCGGCCGGCGGAGGCCCTTCAGCACCGGTTGGCCTGGTGCCAAGCCCCTTCCTCGCCGGCCAGCGTGACATAAACCACTCCGGCACCGGCCTAGCCCCTGAAGGCGCGGAGGATTCCGCACCTTCGGGGCGGCCCGATGCCGGAATGGTTCACGACACTCCTTCGTGCCGGAGTAGCCCGCCCCTCCGGTTTCCTAAGAATCCCGCCCACTATCCATGAGTGAGAAATACAAAGGATTGGCAACTTTTTCTACTGTGTCATGCTTAACTTATAACGGCGATCGTGATAAAGCATCAGCGTTTGCACATTGCTTAGACTTGCGATACAGAATATTGTAAGCGTGTGCTGACAACATCAATGGCCATCTTTGCAACCAATAGCTTTTCAACCTACTAGCTGCCCAAGAAGGTATACCTTTATATGGCCCAAAGATTGTTGTCAAGGGACGTTGATTCTTCAAATGGGTAAAAAGACGCCATAAAGGTAATGGTGGAACCTTCTTACATGAAAATTATGCTAAAAAGCTTCTTATTCGAGCTGAGTGGAATTAATTTCTGTGCTAGCAAGAGTGCATGAAGCAAATACTAAAAGTTGTTCCCCTCCTGAAGGGATAATATGTGAGACGACTGAACGAACCCCGTAGGGTGAGGCATCGCATGCTAATTGCAAGTTCATTTTGGGGATTATAATGAACCAACAGCTCTGACTTCAGTAAAGCTTCCTGCACTTCATTGTATAAATTCTTTTAACCAGAGCCATGTCTGATTGACACATAGCAATGTGTGTACAGATTTCAATCGCCTTTACCATAATATTAGATTTTGAGCATGTTGTGATTCTAAGATTGCTCACATTTTTTTCAGCTCTTTGTGTGAAACATCTTTGTCGATAATATGACCAAGGTAATTTATGGATGATTTGGAAAAAGTCACACTTTTCCCTCTTAACTCTCAGGTTGTGGCTCTGTAACTGTGTCAGGGTATCTTCCAAAGTCTCCAAATGTTCCTGTTCACTTGAACCGGTGAGGAGTATGTCATCTAAATAACCCAGAAGATCATTCAACCTTTTCTGGCACTGGATCCGCGTCCGTTGGACCAGGTCATGCCCACTGACCTCAGCTGCCACCTCTGCCCAGGCCTTCTTGGTTAGGTGGGGTGTCCCCTCCTTTCATCCCTTGGCATGCTGCCACAAGGGCTCACAGACAATCGCTGCAGGAATGGGTGCTTGCTGCCCAGCTGACGTTCCCTCTCCCTGGTATGTCCTTCTATTGTCACCATGATGCAGCCTTCTCTCTGCTGCCTTTGTTGTCTTCAGCGGTCTCTGGCAGCCACCTTTAAACTTGGCGCTGAGCCGTCATTGGACCCAGTACTTGCCACGTGCCTGCCCCCACTTGCTCTGCTGACCATATTCCCACGTGTTGCGAACTAGCTGCCACTTAAGTGGCCAACTGGCATAATATCGCATTCAGTAATTGATCTCGGGCAAGACTGGGAAACAAAGCCTCTTCTACTCCCACCTGTTGTGCACATATATCGCGCATAAAATTCAGGCTTATGTTGCATCCTGCCCAACTTTGCCATGGGGCGAGAGGAGTTGCCTGAAGTATCGAGAAGCCCAGTTTCTATCGGAGGAAATGGTGGATGATAAAGACAATGCTGAGTACATGGAAGATGATGTTTTTAGCAGGAAGAATAGTGAGGCAGTTTCTCACTGATAGCGCATTCATCCCTATCTAAGCGCCCAAGACCATCCCTCTCTGCTTGTGTACAATGCTATGGTCCAGTAAATACAATGTCCATGCTGATTAGCATTTATCCATTATCCAGTTCCACATGCGCCTGCTCTTCTGTCAGCAACCTTAGTCTACCCTATCATCAATAACCCAGGGCAGGACTGAAATAAGGTGCAACCACTTTATTTCTTTGCAAGTAATTAAGTGACACTAAGTACCATTTTTTTTTTACTCGTCTCTTCCCTTTGGTTACCATCTCCAACAACCTGATCAACTGATGCTTCCATGCCAGAGGACAAGTGTAGTTATTGGTGACTGATCTCTATGAGCATATCTTAGGATGCAGGTAATGTAAAGATGAGACGTGAAGGTTCAGTTAGGGCGCTTGAGAGTTACAAGTTAGCCAGGAAGGACCTAAAGAGAGAGCTAAGAAGAGCCTGGAGGGGACATGAGAAGTCCTTGGCAGGTAGGATCAAGGAAAACCCTAAAGCTTTCTATAGGTATGTCTGGAATAAAAGAATGACTAGGGTAAGAGTAGGGCCAGTCAAGGACAGTAGTGGGAAGTTGTGCGTGGAGTCCAAGAAGATAGGAGAGGCGCTAAATGAATATTTTTTGCCAGTATTCGCACAGGAAAAAGACAATGTTGTCGAGGACAATAAAGACACGTGTTTGCAGAGCAGAATGGGTCCAGGAGCTGCCAGCCAGGTTGGGAGCGAGGTCCTGGAGGAGGACTTCCTAGGGAAGACCAGGAGACGTACATGAGGTGTTTCGTTTGTGGTGGTACACAGCAGTGGTCGGATGGAGTGGAGTGCATTGGGAAGGACGTCCTGCCAGCGGGGAGATTCCTGGACCATAGGGCCAGTAGGACGGTCTTCCAGACCGTTCCGTTCTCCCTCTCTACCTGTCCTCTTCCCCGGAGGTTATAACTGGTCGTCCTGCTCGAGGCGATGCCCTTGCTGAGCAGGAATTGACGCAGTTCGTCACTCATGAAGGAGGACCCCCTATCGCTGTGTATGTTGGCGGGGAAACGAACAGGGTAAAGATACTGTGGAGGGCTTTTATGACGGTGGCTGCGGTCATGTCGGGACAGGGGATGGCGAATGGGAACCGGGAGTACTTGTCAATCACGTTCAGGAAGTGCATGTTGCCGTTGGTGGAGGGGAGGGGCCCTTTGAGGTCCATATTGAGGCGTTCAAAGGGACGGGAAGCCTTTATCAGATGCGCATTCTCTGGCCTGTAGAAGTGCGGTTTGCATGCCGCGCAGATTTGGCAGTCCCTGGTGACTGTCCTGACCTGCTCGATGGAGTAGGGCAGGTTGCGGGCCTTGATAAAATTGAAGAATTGAGTGACCCCCGGGTGGCAGAGGTCCTCATGGAGGGCCCGGAGTCGGTCCACTTGTGCGTTGGCACATGTGCCACTGGATAGGGCATCAGGAGGCTCGTTTAGCTTCCCGGGTGATACAAGATCTCATAGTTGTAGGTGGAGAGCTCGATCCTCCACTGTAAGATCTTATTGTTCTTTATCTTGCCCCGCTGTGCATTATCGAACATGAAAGTTACCGACCGTTGGTCAGTGAGGAGCGTGAATCTCCTGCCATCCAGGTAATGTCTCCAGTGCCGCACAGCTTCTACTGTGGCCTGGGCCTCCTTTTCAATGGAGGAATGACGGATTTCAGAAGCATGGAGGGTGCATGAGAAGAAGGCCACGGGCCTGCCTCTTGGTTCAGGGTAACCAGAGCTACGTCGGACGCGTCGCTTTCAACTTGGAAGGGTAGGGATTCATCGATTGCGTGCATCGTAGCCTTTGCGATGTCCACCTTTATGCGGCTGAAGGCCTGGCAGGCCTCTGCCGACAGGGGGAAAACCGAGGATTGGATTAGTGGGCGGGCCTTGTCCGCATAATTGGGGACCCACTGGGCGTAATATGAAAAAATCCCAGGCAGCGTTTCAAGGCCTTGGAGCAGTGGGGGAGGGGAAACTCCATGAGGGGGCGCATGCGTTCGGGATCTGGGCCTATGACTCCATCATGCACTACGTAGCCGAGGATGGCTAGACGGTCGGTGCTGAACACGCATTTGTCCTTGTTGTCGGTTAAGTTAAGGGTTTTTGTGGTATGGAGGAATTTGCAGAGGTTGGTGTCGTGGTCCTGCTGGTTGTGGCCGCAGATGGTGAGGTTGTCGAGGTTTGGAAACGTGGCCCACAAACCATACTGGTTAGCCATTCGGTCCATCTCCCGTTGGAAGACCGTGACTCCATTTGTGACACCGAAGGGAACCCTTAGCAAGTGGTAGAGCCGCCCATCTGCTTCGAATGCAGTGTACTTGCGGTTGCCCGGGCGGATGGGGAGCTGGAGGTAGGCGGATTTGAGGTCCATCGTGGAAAATACCTTGTATTGTGCAATCTGATTGACCAAATCAAATATGCGGGGGAGAGGGTACACGTCGAGCTTCGTATACCTGTTCATGGTCTGACTATAATCGATGACCATCCTGTGCTTCTCCCCGGTCTTTACAACCACTATTTGAGCTCTCCAGGGGCTGTTGCTAGCCTCGATAATACGTTCCTTCAGTAGCCGCTGGACTTCCGTCCTGATGAAGGTCCGGTCGTGGGCACTATACCGGCTGCTCCTGGTGGTGACGGGTTTGCAATCCAGGGTGAGGTTCGCAAAAAGGGAAGGCGGGTCGACCTTGAGGGTCGCGAGGCTGCAGACAGTGAGGGGGCGTTTAGGGCCGCCAAATTTAAAGGTTAAGCTCTGGAGGTTGCATTAGAATCCAATCCCAGGAGCGTGGCAGCGCAGAGGTGAGGGAGGACGTAGGACCATGAGGTTCGCTACCCAGAACCACCTGATCTCTACAGAATGAGACCCGGAGGTCAGGCAGATTCTTTGGTTAACTGGGTGTATGGGAAGAGAACAGCGTCTTACCGTGTTGGGGTGTATGAAGCTCTCTGTGCTCCTGGAGTCGATCAGGCAGGATGTTTTGCACCCATTGGTGAGCACGGTCGGCGTCGCGGTCGAGAGCGTTCGGGGCCGAGACTGGTCCAGGCTCACCGAGGCGAGTCATGGTAAAAGTTGAAGATTTTCCTCGGGCAATGTGTGGTCATCTGAATCAGGGTCCTGAGACTCCAGCCAAGGTGGCGGCGCCTGCAGGTCGCACATGGCTGGGGATGGGCAAGATGGCGGCGCCCACGCATCGCACGTGGTCCCTGGGGAGCAAGATGGCAGCGCCCGTGGCTCGCACGTGGCTCGGGAAAATGAAGATGGCGGCGCCCGCGACCCGCACGTGGCCCATGGAGAGAGTTGTAGTGGCAGCCCCGGTTCACCCCGGTGACAGCGGCGACCGCCCGGGCCTGGCATACCGCCACAAAATGGCCCTTTTTGCCACAACCTTTGCAGGTGGAGGAACGGGCCGGGCAGCGCTGCCGGGGGTGCTTGGCTTGCCCGCAAAAATAACAAC
This sequence comes from Scyliorhinus torazame, assembly GCF_047496885.1. Taxonomy (NCBI): domain Eukaryota; kingdom Metazoa; phylum Chordata; class Chondrichthyes; order Carcharhiniformes; family Scyliorhinidae; genus Scyliorhinus; species Scyliorhinus torazame. Next base: position 245,428,171 of record NC_092713.1, read on the forward strand.
AGGGCCCCCCGGGTCTGGTAGCCGTGCAGCAGAAGCTTGTGGGGGGATGGGGGATGCATCGGGGCCGGCCGCAGGTGGGTTCCACGCTGCCCAAGGGGCTGCCGCGTCATCGGGGACGTACGCGTGGGCGTTTCGGGAGGCCACATCTAGAAAGCTACCAAGGGCCTGTGCCTCCTTGACGCCTAGTGTCTCTTTCTCCAGCAGCCGCTGACGGATTTGGGAGGACAGCATACCTGCAACGAATGCGTCCCTGATTAAAGGTTCTGTGTGGTCGCTGGCTGAAACTTGTGGGCAGTCACAGTTCCTATCTAGTACTAGGAGCGCGCGGTAGAATTCATCCAGCGATTCCCCCGGGATTTTTCGCCTTGTCGCAAGCAAATGTCGGGCGTAAACCTGGTTTACTGGGCGAATGTAGTGTCCTTTCAACAGGGCCATTGCGGCCTCGAAATTGCCCGCATCCTCGATGAGGGTGTAGATCTCTGGGATCACCCTCGAGTTGGGAACTTGCATCTTCTGGTCCTCCGTGGGTGCAGTCGTGGCCATCCTGAGGTACCCGTTGAAGCACGCCAGCCAGTGTTTGAAGGTTGCCGCTGAGTTTGCCGCGTGGGGGCTGAGTTGCAGACACTCCAGCTTGATTCCGAGCTCCATTCTATAAAATCTAGTCCAATAAATTGATGCTCGATCAATGACTCCAGAAGCGAGCTTGGATGACAATTGAAGGCTTTATTGGACTGGATGTTTCCCCCAGCAGCGCAGGTACAGAATGCAGCTGCTAGGGAGACACAGGCTCTTATACTCCACCTTACTGGGCGGAACCAGCAGGCAGGCTTCACCAATGATCTTCCAGTCTCAGGTACCTCCCACACCAATGATCTTACAGCCTCAACTTAGGTACCGTAATACCCCTAATACCAACTACCACACCATGTACATAGATCCCTGAAAGTTGCCACCCAGGTTGAGACGGTTGTTAAGAAGGCATACGGTGTGTTAGCTTTTATTGGTGGGGGGTTGATTTTCGGAGCCATGAGGTCATGTTGCAGCTGCACAAAACTCTGGTGCGGCCGCATTTGGAGTATCGCGTGCAGTTCTGGTCGCCGCATTATAGGAAGGATGTGGAAGCATTGGAAAGGGTGCAGAGGAGATTTACCAGGATGTTGCCTGGTATGGAGGGAAGATCTTATGAGGAAGGGCTGAGGGACCTGAGGCTGTTTTTGTTAGAGAGAAGAAGGTTAAGAGGTGACTTAATAGAGGCATACAAGATGATCAGAAGATTAGATAGGGTGGGCAGTGAGAGCCTTTTTCCTCGGATGGTGATGGCTAGCACGAGGGGATATAGCTTTAAATTGAGGGGAGATAGATATAGGACAGATGTCAGAAGTAGGTTCTTTACTCAGAGAGTAGTAAGGGCGTTGAATGCCCTGCCTGCAACAGTAGTGGACTCGCCAACATTAAGGGCATTTAAATGGTCATTAGATAAACATATGGATGATAATGTAATAGTGTAGATGGGCTTTAGAGTGGTTTCACAGGTCGGCGCAACATTGAGGGCCGAAGGGCCTGTACTGCGCTGTAATGTTCTTTGTGCTGGGCTTTGTAATTGTTTTTTAAAAAAATTTAGAGTACCCAATTCATTTTTTCCAATTAAGGGGCAATTTAGCATGTTCAATCCACCTACCTTGCACATCTTTGGGTTGTGGGGGCGAAACCCAAGACAGTGACCCAGAGCCGGGATCGAACCTGGGACCTCGGCACCATGAGACTGCAGTGCTTCCACTGCGCCACCGTGCTGCCCTAGCTTTGTAATTGTTGTTACCACCTGCAATTGAATTCTGTCCGCCTGATCTTGCCTGTTGTATATAAACATAGAACATACAGTGCAGAAGGAGGCCATTCGGCCCATCGAGTCTGCACCGACCCACTTAAGCCCTCACTTCCACCCTATCCCCATAACCTGATAACCCCTCCTAACCTTTTTTGGTCACTAAGGGCAATTTATCATGGCCAATTCACCTAACCTGCATGACTTTGGACTGTGGGAGGAAACCGGAGCACACGGAGGAAACCCACGGAGACACGGGGAGAACGTGCAGACTCCACACAGACAGTGACCCAGCAGTGAATTGAACATGGGACCCTGGCGCTGTGAAGCCACAGTGCTAATCACTTGTGCTACCGTACAGCCCAGCATTTCATCTGAAGCTTCCAGCCAGGTGGAGCAGACATAGCACTGCAGCCTCATTGGTGTCTAGTCAAGCTATGTCCTATCTGCTTTCTATGCCCTCCATGTGTTCTTCAAGTTAGGAACAGAGTACTAGCCAAGAAGGAGGTGTGTGAACTCTTGTTATCAAGTTTTTCTCAATCCAATGTGCCCTCCCACACATCAGATATGGATACAAGCTGCCTCTTCTAAAGTGAATCAATGAAGGTAATCATAATATGGTAAAAGTAAAATTATAGCTATTTGTTCTCATCACATTAAGGGGTAGATTTTCCTTGATCTGCACTCAGATTCACTGGATTACCTGGCTAGAGCAGGTATTGCACAGGTGGTCACAAAGGAACTGATGGATTTAAACATGGTCAAGATTGATCCATTACGACTGCAATTCAGTCAATACAGTAAATGTGAACAAGCAATAAAAGTAGCATCTTAAAAGTAACCATGCTAAGTGGTAAGCAATTTCCGTCATTACTACTGATTGGACAGAAGTTGATTCTAGATTTTATACCAAATGCTAGCGATTAAAACATTTTACAACCACTCAAATTTAAGTTACTGATGAACTCTCCTAGCTTCATAAGATCCAGGCTTTTTAAAAATTTGGTTCAACTTATTTTATTAGTAACTGAATTTAAAGGGTACGTGTATTGAAAGAAGTAGCTTAACCTTTTATTTTTTTCATGATTATCTAACAAATTGGAAGTCCTATCTTATTGAAACTTGGAGAGTATGGTTGGAATTTTCCACAATTTGCACAGTGCTGAATAAGGCCAGAAAAGCAGTGTTTTCCAGCTAAGCTGGGATTCAGAGTTCGGGGCACCATTTTTAAAGACCCCCTCGCCCACCCCAGACATCGGAACCCCTGGCAGACAAGAGGAACACACACACCCAGCGCTCAATGATCGGTTCTCCTCCATTGCCCTCCATCACGTAGACATCAAAATGACCCGACTCCCCCTCATCCCTAGTCACCCAACCATCGCTGTCTTCGCGGCATCCCCTCCCTATTTTCAGGGCCCCCCACCACCATTCAGGCACAAAACCCCCCCTCTCCACCATCCCCCCCCCGACATAATGGGAACCCCCCCAATGGGGTTCCCTGGAGGACTTGCGCCTAGCCTCACCCCTGGCACTGCCAGCCTGGCACTGCTCCCTGATAGTGCCTGGTTGACACTGTCAGTTTGGCAATACCAGGGTGCCAGGGGGCAGTGCCCCAGCCACATCCCTCACCATGCGCGGGCTATACTCGCCTCCAAGCTCCCAGCTTGGTAATCACGACAGGTTTCCGTTTTTGGAGACGAATATTTATTTCTGCCATATCATGTTGGGGGAGCATTTCATGTTGCTCTAAGATGCAGCATCAAATTTTTTAATGACATCCTAATGTAGTATAATTTATTGAATTCAGGTTAACTCCCTTTCTGGACACAAGCCTGATCACCCAGGAACATTGCCCTCAGAAATCTCTCTGGCCAAATTCCGTATGACCCTTTTGCAAGAGTTAGTGTCCATAATGGGATTTGCACCCGTGACAAATAGGCTCTGAAAATCTCGTCCTACATTTGTCATGTCACTTAGCATTACAGAGTTATGACATTCGAAAATATCTAATATCCGTGCAGAACTATAAATAGCTCCTAAATATATTTTCAAGTCTATTTCAGGAATCTGGTTATTTCCCACTGTTTGTTATGGAAGATAACACAGAATAAATTTTATGAAAGGATGTGTGGCGCAGTCCACAAAACATAAATATATCTTTCACTTTCAGATACTCATGAACCTGCTGTGAGCTTTCCTTTTTACAACAGTGGAATATAACTGGTCGACAGTTATCAATGGATATTAGTTTGGTACCATTCGTCCCGTGGTCAACTAGAATCGTCTGACCTTGGGCCTGTTTGACACAAACAGGGGGTTTCCATTTAGGTCTAAGCAAAAGATTCTTAGGATTTTTCTTTTCATGTACCCAGTCACCTTCTTGTGGTGACCACTCATTGGGTTCTGGTGGTTTAGGTGGCTGCATTTGAGATGATAAGCCAATTATTTCTTGGGCAAATTCTGGGTTGTCTGAGGAATTACTCCTTCAGATGCCTGCTGGGCGGTATTCATTTGTACCTTAAACATTAAAAAATAAGGTGTGATGTGTTTTTCAGGTCCTCCACGACTCAGGGGTAGATTGTTGACTGTCAGCTGTACTTCCGGCACCAATTTGGCCAACTGCATCCTCGTGTCATTAGCAGTTTGGTCATGCAAAGCTGTACATCTTGGTTACTCCGCTCCACCTACCCACTTGATTATGGGTGCAAAGGAGTGCTGTGTTCCCATTTAATACCTCTGTCAGTACACATTTTCTGGAACGCCTTTCCAACAAAGGCAGATCCACGATCTGTGAGGAGACGGAGGGGGTAACCAGCACAGGGAAAAATGATGTTTTCGAATGCATTGACAGTTGCGCTTTCCGTCCAGCGAGTAGTGGGCGCCAACCACGTGTAGGAGGTACAGGTGTCAACAACTACTAAGATGTACTGGTTTTGTCCTGTAAAATGAGGGTGCCCAGTAAAGGGTCCCACATAATCAGCCTGCCACACGGTGGGGGGCGTCTGGTTTTGCTTTTGAAATGAATTTAGATCTGGTGACTCCTCCTCCTTTCAAGGTCTGGAGGCACTGAGGACAACTTGAAACACATTTTTTGCAATCAGTTAATATATAAGGCCAATAGGTAAGCAGTAGTTTAGCCATTGTTGCCTTGGCTCCAGGATGGCCGGAACCAAGGCTAACGTGGGCCTCCTGTAGTAAACGTAGGCGTTTCTTTGTCGGTGGGATAACATTAGCCTCCTTTCCTGGAATAGCAACCAAGACTCTTCCCATTTTATCGCAATGATAGTTATAGTTTAATGGGTACCCAAAAATAAGTAGGCGTTAGTCATCATCCTAATTGTCACTGTCCATTTGTCTTGTAATTACCAGGATCTTTACATGTTCTATCCCTACTTCTTCTAGGGTCACTGCTTGTTTTGCAGCGTTGTCTGTCATTTGGTTGCGGATGCTGTGGGGGCCTCCTTTTGTATGGCCTGGGACATGCATAATGGTAACATGACGCTTGTTGAGTAATTACTGGGCAATTTTTTGCCATAAAGATATACAAGCTATTGGTTTCCCTTTAACTGTCTTAAAGGTATTCTTTCTCCATACTGGGAAGAAAGTATTAGCAGCCTTCTGGCAATAGGCGCTATCAGTGCAGATTAATGTTTTAGTGTCATTAGAAGGTATTTCTTGGAAGGCTAATAATAATGCCTGTGCTTCTACATATTGGGCATTCTGGGGACCCAGGGTCCTTGAAATTGATTTGGTGAGGTTAAAGGTTCCATTTGAATGAGAACCAAATATTATCCCACTACCAGCTATTGCGCGCATGCTGCCTTGTCTATCAGAGATGTGCATTGCCGATCCGTCGCAGTAATGACAAGGTCAAACACCTCTAGGGGAGTTCCGGTAAGTTTGAGACTCGGACTATCTGGGTTCTCTTCTTTGTCCAGTTTTTCAAAACCGGGAAAATCGAGTATATCCTGCGAGTATGTTTCATTATATTCAAAGCTCAGGGAGGTATCATATAAAAGATGGTGCCACTTAGTGCATCTGGCCTGGGTTGCCTTGCGTTCGTCTCCTGGCATTCCTTCCTGTGATCTTAGTTGGGGAAAACCCGTTTTTATTATAATGCATGCATTGGCCTGAACCTTCTGCAAGGATCTCACGACATGTAGGATGAGGACCATGCAGCGTTCTAAGGCGGTCAATCTCTGTTCACATGGGGAGTAGTTAAGGGAGAGGTATTGGAATAGTGTTGTGGCCCCCTCATCAAAGCAGGCTGCACAGGCTGCTCGGGAAGCGACCCGAGGGATAAGACAGATATCCCTGGATTGGGTCTCTTGAGCTCAGGTCAGTGGCATTGTTTACTGCAAGAATTAGCTGTGTAAGAGCTTCCTTTGCATGCTCCGGGAAGCAGAAAGGTTTATTTGTCAGGGTACTGTACTCATACAAGGGAGCTGAAAGTGGAGCAAATGCTGATACAAAATTAAGCAGTCCCAGTATAGATTGTAGCTGTTTCAGGGAAGCAGGATTCTTAATAGCGGAGAGTTTCTCGAAAAAAGAATCAGTAATGCCTCGGCCAGTGTCTGTGACATTGAAACCGAGGTATTCAATTGATTTTTTAACAATTGGCATTTCTTAAGGCCGACTATATATCCATGGATTTTAAAAGGGTAAAGATTTCATCCAGGGCTTCTAAGTGTTGTTCACGGGTGTCAGTTGTCACATGCACATCGTCTACATAGACGTCAATATCGTGCTTATGACGTATGGGCGCTAATGCTAAAATGACGCCAGCCGCGAAGAGCTGAGGCGAATTGCGGAAGCCCTGCGGTAGTCGGGTCCAGACGTACTGGTGGCCATTAGGACCAGTGAACACTGTGTAATTATACTCTTTGGGGAGGATTGGGTGTGACCAGAAGCCATTAGATAAGTTCAAAGTGGATTTGTACTTTTTTGGCGAATCTGTTGTGTAACTTGTTGTATGCTCGCGGATTGGGCTGCGTTTGGAATCGTAACGCGGTTTAGTTCTCGGTAGTCAACTAAAAGTCAGATTCCGTCTTTAGCTTTGGGAATTCCAAACATAGAGGAATTATAAGGAGATGATCTTTTAATCAGAACGCCTTGTTGGCATAGGGAGTCATTTGTTTTTTGGAGCGCGGCTCTGCACTCCGGGTCTCGGATGAACCATTGTTTCTGAACCGGGAACCCGTTGACTCCGGTTGTGACTGGTTGAATTTTTAGCAGTCCGCAGTGATTCTGATGTTTTTGGAATAAGTCCCAGTGTCTGAGAATTAAGTTTTTAATTTGTGCTTTTGTCTGTTTGTCTGGGTTATCCCTAAGAATTTCCTCTAACTGTTTTTTCCTATTATCCTGAGGGGCTAATTGAAGTAAGTTATACTTTTGAATTATGTCTTGGGATAGGATAATGTCGCAATCTTTGATCTTTGTCTAAATTTGGCCATAGTCCAGCTTGACATCTAATTACTTGTTCAATAGCTAGAAGGGTGATCTGTACCAATAGTATTTGTCTTACTTCTGAAGTTATGTCTTTTACACTTCTGGTCCCTATTATGGGTCTGTGTAAGGAATGGTAGCGGGCAAATCCTTCATCTATGAGGGGCATTTCCGCCCCAGTATCTAGGAGTAAAATTATCCCTATTGTAGCGGTTAGTAATTTTGGATTAAGATACAGGGTGGCATTTATGTATGGGAATTGAGCCGGAGCAATTTGGGAGAATTGTGAGCAAACCTGCCTGTTAGTCAATAGTGATTCTTAGAGGTGGTGTACACTCGGATGTTGACCGGAACACGGCCACCTTTAGAATTTCTACCTTGGCCTCTGTTTTGTCCAGTACTGCCATTGGTTCTAGGCTGATCCTGTTTTTACTGTTGTTGCCTCTGTGGATTTCTATCATCCTGGTATTGTTGCTGTTGCCTCTGCTGTTACCATCCTGGTATCTTCCAGGGGGGCGGATATTAACTCCAGCTCGGAACTCATACCGTCCTTATTGAGGAGGGTACTGGGGGTATCGCGGACCTCTGTCCTCGAATAGGCGATGGGGTACTGCTTGTACCGGGTCCCTAGAGGGTCCCGGTGGTGTCTGCCTGCGGGTTTGTCTAAAAGGCTGCTGTCTGGAACCTGAGGTTGGGGCTCGTGCAGGATTTCTTGGGGACCTTCCAGCAGGAGTTTGTCTCCTGCCTGGGGTACGAGGGGCAGCTGGTGCTCCTGTTCCCCCCCGCTGGGTTGTGTCCCAGAGGTGGAGGGGACGTCCCTATGTCCTCCTAGTTCGGTAGCCAACAGCTGGCAAAGTTCCTCAAGGTCTCCGCAAGCCTGAATAACTGCGTGGTATTTAGCAGCCTGGGATTGTTGACTGTGTGCTGCATCCTGCAGGCGCAGACGGTGGGCTGAGTCAGTGACGGATTTGAATAGCAACCGACTGACTTGAGCAAAGTCAAATTGTAATAATTCATCCCTGCAATGGCTTTTCTCACTATATCTGTCTGAGCCGGTGTCATAAGTGCGGGGATATTAAAGTCACTTAAGAATAACTATTTGCCTATTTATAACCAATGGCAATTTCTTGTTACTTGGCAAAGTTTTAAAAAGGTTTTAACAGTTTTCTTTTAAAACTCAAAATGTTTGAAAATTCAAATTGAATTACTGGCAAACTGCAAGCTTAGTTCTGATCTTAACTCAGAACTGAATTTAAGATTTGCTTAACAAGAGCTTGTATAACCTTTACAACATAATTAATTTCTTTATCTTAACAATCTTTCTTCTAACAAGTTTTTTTACATTCACAAAAATGTTGGCAGTTTTTGGAAGGTAGGAGTTAGCTGCAGTGATTTATACTGTCGTAAAACCAATTGTCATCTCCCGATTTACACTTTTAAAATGATGTCACGGAGTTTTTTTTTAAGTTTCTATTCATTTACAAATAGAATGAAATTAACATTATTTCAAGTAATTCAAATTTAAGATTCTGGCAATTCCAATCAACTGCTTGCTAAAATAATTAACATTTATCAGAGAGGTGGAGGATTCAACGATCCACTGGTTTCCTTTTGTGTAATTTAAAACGCTAGAATTTCTCTGACTCAAAAGAAAAGTGTTGAATTACAGCACAGGCTGCTTGTTATCACAAAAGCCTGTCTGATAAGCACTGGTTTGCAGTCGAAAACTTTTAGCTGGTGTTCTAACTGACAATCCTGTCTATGGTTTTTCCCCGGGAAAAATTCTGTTATGGGCTTGAGTTGCCATTGGCAAAGTATTTTAAAAATCTATACTTGGTCTTTTCTACTAGTAAACAATGTTTAACAATAGTAGCCAAATTTGGTTTGATTTTTCTGGTATTAGCACTTCATTTTATATTGTTCTGACCTTACCTAAGGGTCATGCTGCACTGTTTTAGTTTAGCTTATAAATTAAATATATTCTAGCGACAGAGTTATTGTGTCTATTTGTTAAGACCAAAGAATAAATCTCAGGCTACCACGTTGGAGCGCCAGATGTGACAGTTGAAGAGTATTTATCTAAGATCTTCCTGAGTAGTCGAGGTTGTAAGCTATCAGACAAGGTCTTCTGAATATCTAAAGTAAGACTCGCTATATGGGAGTTCTAATTATAGTATACACAATGTGCCTTGCGTTCACTACCTTCAGTCTACAGGTTAGACTATGACTTAGATGACTATTTTTTCCTTAACTTCAACTAAATATTTCCAATTCTTGAGAGCTTGGGCATGGGCAAGTGACCCTCCAGATAGCCTCAAACGATGAGAATATGATGAGTCTTAGTTAAATGTCACTCTTATTTATTAATATAGACACGGATCTATATGGTAAAATATATACGCAATTTATTTGAACAAAACGGGTAATACAAATGTTTTGATAAATAATAGTTTGACAGATACAGGATACGTGATGAGTTAGCCTGTGAACTCCTTAACTACATAATTGCTTAAACTACAAACATTTTATGCTTACAACGGCTAGTAGTCTCTGAATTCTCAATCAAGAGCAGAATTCTATGAGTCGAGATAGCAGCTTACTCCAATAAACACCCAGTAATCTTCTCAACAGCTCGCCAAGCGAAATTCTAACTTTTGCAGCTTATGCTTAGATATTTATATCCTTTTCGTTCTGAGGGAGTTTGACTCCCCAGTTATTTCGAGACAAAGAACAGTCTCTCTTTTGGTCGGCAAGACCTTGGTTTCTAAGGAGGTCTAACAAGACACCTGTTCCTAAAGCTACAAGGTTGATACCTCCGGTTGCTATCTCCAGAAAATCACCAGCCTCCCTTCTTGGCAGGGTCTTTTGCCAAGCAGTAGCCCCCATAGTGGCAAGGCCATTCTACAAGTGATATCCTCCCTTAGTTGGCAGAGCTTATTTCCAGATAAGGCCACAAGACTTAATGAGTTCACTGCATCTGGACTCTCACAAACATAATGTCTGCAATACATATTTTAAAAAAACATTATTGCGATAAGTAATGGTTTACAATAGATAAATTATTTCATCCGTCATCAGTTTTTAATATAGGGCTAAATACATGATTTAACATAAACTCAGCTCTGATCAGCTTTTAATATAGAGTGAATATATGTTTTAATATAAACTCAGTTCTGATCAGCCTTTAATATAGGTGGATACCGCCACAATATCCTCCCCCTGCTCTCTTCCAGCATCTTGTCTTGCTTTGTATCACTTCCACTCATTCTTCCTCTCATGCTGTCGTCAAAGAGGGATACATTCGACTGCATCTATGTCTCGATCAAACAATTTAAAGCCAAGACAAAGCCCGACAATGTCTTCTAAATCAATGCATGTTCACCTCCCTGTGTGTCTCTAAGATATAATTTTAGCTGGAGCATTAAGAATGGCAGCATGGGCATTAAATCACTTTGCTTAACATCACGATTCAGCAGCAAGAGGTCACATCAGCACTATTAAAAGTGGTAGTCACACTTTTGTGTTAGAGTTGACTCTTGATGTGAATGTTCAAATGGTTGGTAATTTTCAGAGTTGGTTAAAGTTGCTGAAATCCTGATTTAGAGTCAGAAACAATGGTTCATCCGAGACCCGGAGAGCAGAGCCGCGCTCCAAAAAAGAATTGACTCCCTATGCCAACAAGGCGTTCTGATTAAAAGATCATCTCCTTATAATTCCTCTATGTTTGGAATTCCCAAAGCTAAAGGCGGAATCTGACTTTTAGTTGACTACCGAGAACTAAACCGCATTACGATTCCAAACGCAGCCCAATCCGCGAGCATACAACAAGTTACACAACAGATTCGCCAAAAAAGTACAAATCCACTTTGAACTTATCTAATGGCTTCTGGTCACACCCAATCCTCCCCAAAGAGTATAATTACACAGTGTTCACTGGTCCTAATGGCCACCAGTACGTCTGGACCCGACTACCGCAGGGCTTCCGCAATTCGCCTCAGCTCTTCGCGGCCGGCGTCATTTCAGCATTAGCGCCCATACGCCATAAGCACGATATTGACGTCTATGTAGACGATGTGCATGTGACAACTGACACCCGTGAACAACACTTAGAAGCCCTGGATGAAATCTTTACCCTTTTAAAATCCATGGATATATAGTCGGCCTTAAGAAATGCCAATTGTTAAAAAATCAATTGAATACCTCGGTTTCAATGTCACAGACACTGGCCGAGGCATTACTGATTCTTTTTTCGAGAAACTCTCCGCTATTAAGAATCCTGCTTCCCTGAAACAGCTACAATCTATACTGGGACTGCTTAATTTTGTATCAGCATTCGCTCCACTTTCAGCTCCCTTGTATGAGTACAGTACCCTGACAAATAAACCTTTCTGCTTCCCGGAGCATTGCAAAGGAAGCTCTTACACAGCTAATTCTTGCAGTAAACAATGCCACTGACCTGAGCTCAAGAGACCCAATCCAGGGATATCTGTCTTATCCCTCGGGTCGCTTCCCGAGCAGCCTGTGCAGCCTGCTTTGAAGAGGGGGCCACAACACTATTCCAATACCTCTCCCTTAACTACTCCCCATGTGAACAGAGATTGACCGCCTTAGAACGCTGCATGGTCCTCATCCTACATGTCGTGAGATCCTTGCAGAAGGTTCAGGCCAATGCATGCATTATAATAAAAACGGGTTTTCCCCAACTAAGATCACAGGAAGGAATGCCAGGAGACGAACGCAAGGCAACCCAGGCCAGATGCACTAAGTGGCACCATCTTTTATATGATACCTCCCTGAGCTTTGAATATAATGAAAAATACTCGCAGGATATACTCGATTTTCCCGGTTTTGAAAAACTGGACAAAGAAGAGAACCCAGATAGTCCGAGTCTCAAACTTACCGGAACTCCCCTAGAGGTGTTTGACCTTGTCATTACTGCGACGGATCGGCAATGCACATCTCTGATAGACAAGGCAGCATGCGCGCAATAGCTGGTAGTGGGATAATATTAGGTTCTCATTCAAATGGAACCTTTAACCTCACCAAATCAATTTCAAGGACCCTGGGTCCCCAGAATGCCCAATATGTAGAAGCACCGGCATTATTATTAGCCTTCCAAGAAATACCTTCTAATGACACTAAAACATTAATCTGCACTGATAGCGCCTATTGCCAGAAGGCTGCTAATACTTTCTTCCCAGTATGGAGAAAGAATACCTTTAAGACAGTTAAAGGGAAACCAATAGCTTGTATATCTTTGTGGCAAAAAATTGCCCAGTAATTACTCAACAAGCGTCATGTTACCATTATGCATGTCCCAGGCCATACAAAAGGAGGCCCCCACAGCATCCGCAACCAAATGACAGACAACGCTGCAAAACAAGCAGTGACCCTAGAAGAAGTAGTGATAGAACATGTAAAGATCCTGGTAATTACAAGACAAATGTACAGTGACAATCAGGATGATGACTAACGCCTACTTATTTCTGGGTACCCATTAAACTATAACTATCATTGCGACAAAATGGGAAGAGTCTTGGTTGCTATTCCAGGAAAGGAGGCTAAGGCTATCCCACCGACAAAGAAACGCCTACGTTTACTACAGGAGGCCCACGTTAGCCATGGTTCCGGCCATCCTGGAGTCAAGGCAACAATGGCTAAACTACTGCTCACCTATTGGCCTTATATATTAACTGATTGCAAAAAATATGTGACAAATTGTCCTCAGTGCCTCCAGACCTTGAAAGGAGGAGGAGTCCCCAAATCTAAATTCATTTCAAGAGCAAAACCAGACGCCCCCCCACCATGTGGCAGGCTGATTATGTGGGACCCTTTACGCCCTATACTGGGCACCCTTCTTTTACAGGACAAAACCAGTACATCTTAGTAGTTGTTGACACCTGTACCTCCTATACGTGGTTGGCGCCCACTACTCGCTGGACGGAAAGCGCAACTGTCAATGCATTCAAAAACATCATTTTTCCCTGCGCTGGTTACCCCCTCCGTCTCCTCACAGATCGTGGATCTGCCTTTGTTGGAAAGGCGTTCCAGAAAATGTGTACTGACAGGTATTAGATGGGAACACAGCACTCCTTTGCACCCATAATCAAGTGGGTAGGTGGAGCGGCGTAACCAAGATGTACAGCTTTGCATGACCAAACTGCTAATGACACGAGGATGCAGTTGGCCAAATTGGTGCCGGAGGTACAGCTGGCAGTCAACAATCTACCCCTGAGTCGTGGAGGACCTGAAAAACACATCACACCTTATTTTTTAATGTTTAAGGTACAAATGAATACCGCCCAGCAGGCATCTGAAGGAGTTATTCCTCAGTACAACCCAGAATTTGCCCAAGAAATAATTGGCTTATCATCTCAAATGCAGCCACCTAAACCGCCAGAACCCAATGAGTGGTCACCACAAGAAGGTGACTGGGTACATGAAAAGAAAAATCCTAAGAATCTTTTGCTTAGACCTAAATGGAAACCACCCATTTGTGTCAAACAGGTCCAAGGTCAGACGATTCTAGTTGACCACGGGACGAATGGTACCAAACTAATATCCATTGATAACTGTCGACCAGTTCCCAAAGCCTTTGAACCACAGGTAACAACAAAATGACAAGTTGGTATGCGCGATATGAGGTTAGATCCCATAACGAGCCAGAATTAGATGAACCTCCTGAGGAAAAACCTCTTACTCAAGTTATTACTACACCTGGGAAGACCTGTTTAAAAGGTCACCCTCAACGTTTAAAGTTTAAGGCCAAAGTACAAAAAATCATACGTTCCCAAAAGAGATGATCCAAAAAGCAGAAATGCCAGTGCTGCTGCCTTAACGCACTCGGCATTACTTCACATTTTTCACTTATCCTTTTTAGCCTCATTCTTGGCACTATTACGGTCTCCCTCACTGCAACACAAACTTTTGACCTAAACTCAAATACAGGCCAGGACCTTAACTATACAGAACTGAATGATAATGACAATAATAACAGGCAAAACCGACACCTTTTATCATTGGAAGAACCAAACTCCACGGTCTCCGTACCTTCAGAGACACCGGTTCAACGATCATGGGTCAAAGATGGTGTTCTTGCCTATACTGACCTTCATCCCATCGTAAGCGTGGTAGGAACTATCATGGTTCCACACACCTTAGTCCTCGACACAGATGTCATTTCAGCCCAACTCATGCTAAAAGAATATAGACATAAACTTCCAAAAAACAGTGGCATCTGCTATCAGACAGCTGAAATTGACCTCTCCCTAGCTGAAGCTTGCTCAATTCACTGAGCCAGAAGAATACATCCTTCAGTATGCACACTGTTATATCGTCACGCTGCCCGAAGCCCGACCACCGGTCACACTAAAAGCGGACCAATGTACTCCGCTACTACCCTTAAATGAATACGCATTTTTGGACTATGGACGACGAGCAGTCATAAATTTCTTCTCTCTCCACACAGAAAGGGTGCGGTGCCAAATGGCATATTTACGCAATTTCGGACTCGACTCCTACTGTTCCTCTCCAGGCTCTAACAGAGGCTACCTTCAAAATTTTATTAATTATTCGACCCCTGACTACCATATGCCTCATCTCATGGCTGGCGAATCTATTATTTGTTCCAGTTCCTTCTACGCACCCTGTACAAAGAATCCAGAGACCCCGTTAAAGATTCTATCAACTTCCTCAAGTCACTATCACAAAATTCGTCCAACAACAACCTTCCCGATATGTGCCTACACATTCTCCAAGGCACCAATCATTCAGGTTCATGCCAAGATTTCTTTCAACCTATCACTTTTCGTGACATTTGCAGGCACCCCCTGTGGGTTACCCTCCTCAATCAATCCTTATCAAACCATACAATTGGCATGAGATTGAACAGAAAAGGTATGGGAGCTTGTACACTAGAAAACAGCACCATTACTAAACCCTATTGGCGTTGTACTAATAACCTCACAGCTTCTATCTCAACAGATAACAATAACCAGAATATCACCTTCAGATCTCTCTATCTTATCCTATTAGAAAATGAGACCCTCCTACACTCGCTTCACCAAGCGTTAACTCCTATTCCCTTTTGGAACACTACCCTGGCAGATAGCGCAGAAAATTTGACTGCAGCAATTGACTGCCTGGCTCCAACAGCTTAGACAATAAGACATAAGAGCGGAAGTAAGGCCATTCGGCCCATCGCGTCCACTCCACCATTTAATCATGGCTGATTTCAACTCCATTTACCCGCTCTCTCTCCATAGCCCTTAATTCCTCGAGAAATCAAGAATTTATCAACTTCTGTCTTAAAGACACTCAACGTCCCGGCCTCCACCGCCCTCTGTGGCAATGAATTCCACAGACCCACCACTCTCTGGCTGAAGAAATTTCTCCTCATCTCTGTTCTAAAGTGATTCTCTTTTTTCTAAGGCTGTGCACCCGGGTCCTAGTCTCCCCTGCCAATGGAATCAACTTCCCTACGTCCACCCTATCTAAGCCATTCATTATCTTGTAAGTTTCTATTAGATCTCCCCTCAACCTCCTAAACTCCAATGAATATAATCCCAGGATCCTCAGATGCTCATCGTATGTTAGGCCTATCATTCCTGGGATCATCCGTGTGAATCTCCGCTGGACCCGCTCCAGTGCCAGTATGTCCTTCCTGAGGTGTGGGGCCCAAAAAGCTTGATTGCCACCTCAGGAATAAACTCCCCTCTTTCATCTCTAACTTCAACCGCGACGTTCATCTTCTTGAACTTCCCTCAGGCCTCATACTATCGCATACAATCTCATCGCGCCTCAGCCCATGGCCAGCCGTGAAAGCAGATCTATTTCTGCTCAAATAGTTAACGGACAACAAATCTCAGTAGACCTTTTATCCAGGTTTTTATCCTGGAATAAGGAACTGACGAACAACCAGCAGAATATTGCTTACCATATTATTTCCCTCGGAAAACACTCGGCCCAGGGACTTGCCCTCTCAGCAGCAGCTATGTTACATTTAGGGGCCAAATTATCGATTACTAAAATTTATACGCAACTACTTCGAATTATTAACGCTATCCAGATGGGCCATGTCCCCTGGGAAGTGTTAGAACAATCAATCGATGAATATATGAAAAATGCTTATTGTCACAAGTAGGCTTCAAATGAAGTTACTGTGAAAAGCCCCTAGTCGCCACGTTCCGGCACCTGTTCAGGGAGGCTATTACAGGAATCGAACCATGCTGCTGGCCTGCCTTGGTCTGCTTTCAAAGCCAGCGATTTAGCCATGTGCTAAACAGCCCTTCAGACAAACACCTGGCTGGTTTACAAAGAGGAGGAACAACTGTAAAACTTTATAACGTCATTACTTCTAATCCTGAAGATCCTGCTGGGGATATATTAGGTGGTTATGGTAACTAGATATTACCAAAGACGTCGGTATAAGATTCAGCTTGTATTCTCAATACCTATGTTTCATGAAAATGGAGTGTCATTATTTACCTACTTTTTGGCCAACATTGGCATTCCCCACTGTAAGGCCAAACACTGTACCCTGATACAGATAAAACCTGACAACAATGTCGGTATAAGTGAGCTGCCCCTTAAAAACCAGACGGCCTTATTACACGCCTCAACTAACATTACCTGGCTCACGGCTAAATTATGCCCTTAGGGATCCTTCTACATTGCTGATGACTGGACACCAGTTCACAATGCGATACCAGTACACATGGTTGCCCTGTAATAGCCACGCTCATAACACAGGCGTTCTGCTCCTACTTCTCCATGGATAACAGCTCAACCATTATAGCCACGGCAAACTTTTTCGAGGATTGCTCACTTCCAGTCGGCACCTGGCTAATTACCCCAACAGTTAACCATATCAGGTGTTGTGGCTATCTATTACCGCCAATCGCACAACATAAGCAATCTACCTACTGCCCCCCGGTAGTAGATCCATTCCTAAGGCTATCTATCTCACAAATACTCAATGGTCATCATACAGGAGCCATTAGTCCTTACATATACTAATTGGGACATCGAGAAACAGATAAAACACCACCAGGCTCACTTGGAGTCAGAGACATTTCCTATATGGGAGCCATGAGAGAATTCTTTACTGTATTAGGCGAGACCATGAAAAACACCTTCCCGAGACTGGCAGATGCATTCTCATCTATTGTTGACTTCACCGCCAACACGGCCTCCAGAATGCTTAGCTGGCTTGGCGATGTTAGGAATGGGAAAATACCTAAAATATGATTCAATTGGGATTGGAGGCATAGTACTAATACATTTCCTTCGTCCAAATAGATAATTGACAGTTATGGATCAACTATTACCTTACCCCCTCCGCGCGCTGCGCCTTTCACGCCACACGCCTCGCACGATGTGGTTTCTACCTCTGCTTTATTGACAGATAATCGTGGCTCTTCGCTGAGGGAAGAGCCTAGCATTGGGCTTAGACTGGATATACTTCCAGGACTATAAGACGTTGATGTCAATATGTCGGACAGTAACTTTGATGTGTCTCTCTCCGACAAACAATTATAAGATGGAAGAACAGTTTTTAAGACCCTTCCACTTCCCTTTTTTGGTTCCTTGGACACTAGTATTTCCACCGGTCTGCTCAGCAGTCCAAGTGGCCAAGGGGGGGATATGACCAGCAACCTGTGAATTATGAGTTGCAGATTATGTCCCCCGACTTGCAGATTATGTCCCCCTAGTCTGCCTCACCTTTCTGTAACACTTTCCCAATTTCCCAATATATAGTATTGATCTAACACTTTCCCAATATTGGATTCTCCATTGCCATATGAACAAATAATTTTGATATTATTAAAGGGGATATATTGGGGCATTTGCCTTTATACCTCTTATCCGGATTATAATGCGCCTTATTGATACTAGATTGGCCCAGATCACCTTGGAGCTCCAACTGCCAAAGCCAAAATTTGAACCAAAGCAGAAGACCAACCGAAAACAAATCTACAAACCATTATGTCTGACAATCCAACCTTCTGCTCCCCCTACTGCACCGTCCTCCAGCAATGGGGCTCAGCAAATCAATGCTACTCAATCCAAACCGATCAACAAAGACAAGAGACCCTTTATACTCTGCAAAAGCTACAACAATTATTGCTTGAGCATCGCGCCCCTTTATGCAGAGAATTGATATACTAATTCCTATACCCATGCTGGACCGAAGACTGGACCTCTTGCCTCATAGATCATAGAACATTCAGTGCAGAAGGAGGCCATTCGGCCCATCGAGTCTGCACCAACCCATTTAAGCTCTCACTTCCACCCTACCCCCCGTAACCCAATAACCCCTCTTAATCTTTTTGGTCACTAAGGGCAATTTATCATGGCCAATCCACCTAACCTGCACGTCTTTGGACTGTGGGAGGAAACCGGAGCACCCGGAGGAAACCCACGCAGACACGGGGAGAACGTGCAGACTCCAAAATCTTGATGACCACGCCAACTGATGATCATCTAAATTTCAACTTCTATACACACCACCTGGAAAATTTGGAAAAAGACCCTGGACATAGAGACACGTTAACCTTTTGCCGATCTAATAATGGTACCTTCACTTGCAATAAAGTGCAGTTCCATGTTGGAGTAACTAAAGGAGAAACTTCTCACTCCTACACTTGCCCTTACATCCCAGAGTGACCAGAAGAAACCCTTTTGCAAGGACTTATGAGGAAGGACTTCCTGAAAGCCCAAACTAGCCATTGTAATCTAACCACAGGCATGCCTATCTTTGCCCACAATCATCCCGTGAAGCAAAGGCATCTTACACAATTCCAGTGTGTAACCTGTTCCAACCAGAATATTTACTGGAAGTACTCTCCCTGTTTGATCCAACCATGGGAATTTAACATGGAAATCAAAATCCGTTTTAACTACGACCCGAGATCCTCCGACCCAATAATTTCAGATCCCCAAGTACCTGACAACTATGAAGCCGATTCTAGGCTGGAAGAAAAGATAATCCTGAAATTAACTTCTTATAAAATAGCACCTCAAATAGGATGTACCCCTGAATAAACCCTCAAAATACTGACTATGGAAAAAGAAACAGGTCAGCAAACTTCATTCATTCCAATATATACACTCTGGGCAGGAGGATATGCCAACTGCCTCCAAACCAGGCATAAATACTCAAATACCATGACACTAGCAGAGCTCCTACAGACAGACACCTTCCGTATGATCTACCCAGATGATGGCAGATGGATGGTCTGCCTGGAAAGGATAGTGTCCCTTAGAGGACAGGAAGACATCATTAAAGTAATAAGACAAGCTGATACCCAAAACTTCCAAGAAATATTTTCAGTTCTCTCAGAATGGGAAAATGTCCTCTATGCCAAGAACACCCGAGATGAGAACAGATTAATTGATCAATTTAAGAAAGGATTCGAGGAATTCTCCCTCTGCCATGGATGGGGACACAACCAAACCCCATGTTCCCCGGCCTATGAGCACACGTAAGCTAAATTTTCCAACCTTACACTGAAAATGGTCTGTGACGAAGTAAGTCACGAAATTGGATTTGGTCCATGGCAATTGGATGCCCCAAAAATACACCAAATGGAAATAGCCAAATTAACCATGTATGGTCATTCTCCACTTAATTTGAGTACCTACCAAACCTACCTGAACAACCCCAGGTGATCAACCCAGACGTTTGCTGATTGGGTAAAAAACAAAGAAAACTTGCTGCCAGGAACTGGCCGAATGGTTTTAGAGCACTGCAGAAAGCCACACTAAGATAAGCAAGTAGTGATGTCCACCAGAGATAGGATAGATGGGGCTTACCCCACCTAGGCACTAACTCTAACTGACTAGACCTGCCTTATCTTTCCAGATTGACCAACCCGGCTATGTTTCCATATACTTGGAGAATACTCAGCCTATGGAGAAAGACCATGCTCATTACTCTTGTTAATCTACAATTTTAATTCTAATTAGCATTAGAAGACCTTAGGAATAGCTTGCCTTATAACAGGAAACTGTAACATTATTATTGAATGCATTAACCTTAGATTACTGTACCTTCGAAACAGAAATCGATTTCCTCAACAAATAACCCACAGTCCATATCTTGCTAAAAGAAAACTGCCCGTAACAATAATCCCAGAATCACACTTAACATGAGGACAAATTACAAAGCAAAACTCCTCTTGGGATTCTGTTGTTATCTCCTCTTATGGTGGACCTTCAAAAGATGGACTGAACCGCCTATTCGGAAATCAGAAGC
Source organism: Scyliorhinus torazame (assembly GCF_047496885.1). Taxonomy (NCBI): domain Eukaryota; kingdom Metazoa; phylum Chordata; class Chondrichthyes; order Carcharhiniformes; family Scyliorhinidae; genus Scyliorhinus; species Scyliorhinus torazame. The sequence continues at coordinate 245,448,699 of NC_092713.1, forward strand.
ATATATCATAGGAAAAACACCCATGAAGGACTGATGTCAGAATCAACCCTTTTCCAAACAGTTAGAAGGAAAAGAGGAATGCAACAAAGATGGACATTCATTCAATATGAACCATGACCATAAAAAGCGAAACTAAAGGACATTCATCAAGAAAACTATACGAAGAAAATATTAGCCATCAGACTTATTTCTTTCAAGAGGAGGATGTGGCAGTATCCACCTATATTAAAGGCTGATTGGAACTGGTTTTATATTAAAACATATATTCACTCTATATTAAAATCTGATCAGAGCTGATTTTATATTAAATCATGTATTTAACCCTATATTATAAACTGATGATGGATGAAGTCATTTATCTATTGTAAACCATTACTTATCGCAATAATGTTTTTTTTTAATATGTATTACAGACATTATCTTTGTAAGAGTCCAGATGCAGTGAACTCATTAAGTCTTGTGGTCTTATCTGGAAATAAGCTCTGCCAACTAAGGGAGGATATCACTTGTAGAATGGCCTTGCCACTATGGGGGCTGCTGCTTGGCAAAAGACCCTGCCAAGAAGGGAGGCTGGTGATTTTCTGGAGATAGCAACCGGAGGTATCAACCTCGTATCTTTAGGAACAGGTGTCTTGTTAGACCTCCTTCGAAACCAAGGTCTTGCCGTCTAAAAGAGAAACTGTTCCCTGTCTCGAAATAACTGGGGAGTCAAAATCCCTCAGTACGAAAAGGATATAAATATCTAAGCATAAGCTGCGAAAGTTAGAATTTCGCTTGGAGAGCTGTTGAGGAGCTGTTGAGGGTGTTTATTGGAGTAAGCTGCTATCTCAGCCCGTAGAATTCTGCTCTTGATTGAGTATCGAATTCCAAGACTACTAGCTGTTGTAAGTATAAAATATTTGTAGCTTAAGCAATTATGGAGTTAAAGAGATCACAGGCTAACTCATCGCGTATCCTGTATCTGTCCAACTGTATCATTTATCAAAACACTTGTATTACCCTTTTTCCTTTAAATAAATTGCGTATATATTTTACCATACAAATCCATGTCTATTTTAATGAATAAGAGTGACATTTAACTAAGACTCATCATATTCGCACCCTTTGAGGCTATCTGGAGGGTCACTTGCCCATGCCCAAGCTCTCAAGAATTATAAATATTTAGTTGAAGTTATGGAAAAGATAGTCATCTAAGTCATAGTCTAACCTGTACACTGAAGGTAGTGAATGCAAGGCAAATTGTGTATACTATAATTTGAACTCCCATATAGCAAGTCTTACTTTAGATATTCACAAGACCTTGTCTGGTAGCTTAAAACCTCGACTACTCAGGAAGATCTTAGATAAATACTCCTCAACTGTCACAATATGTGCTCTCAACTGGAAAGCATATCCATTCGGGGAGTTCAGGGAGGGAGTCTTCTACTTAAACCCTTATGAAAAACAATGCATCAGATGTTTCTGCTTCACCAAGTACATCTTCACTGGAATGTGCCATACCTTACTACCACAATTACAGCCTCAGAGAAGGGTAAGGGTGGCACTGCCAATGGCTGTGGAGGTGCCCTTAAAGCACACATTGTGTCAATATCTGAGCTGATGGCTTTGAATGTGAAAGTGAGTGATGAGGTTTTTTGAATGCATCTTAAGTACCCTACTTTGATGCTAACCACAATGTTTATAAACACTCTGACATCTCCTCGCCACATCAAAAGCAGCTAAGTGGTTTCACTTCCTCTTTTTCACAGCAGAAAAGACTTACCTCATTTGATGTGGTGAGGTGCTGTCAATCATAGCAAGACTGTTTATAAACATTGCAGTTAGCATCAAAGCAGGGTACTTCAGATGTATTAAAGCATGAAAGGAAAAATAGTTTTAAAATCTCCTGGGAGTAAAAACATTCCCGAGCATTTACCAGCTTAAGAATTTTATATGGTTCAATGGAATTACCTCTCATTCATCTAAATTGCAGAAAATGTAGGTATGGCATACCCCTCATCCAGCAATCAGCCCAGTTAACCTTCATTGCACTCCCTCTGAGCTTAGCATGTCTATTCATCCTTAGGTAAGGAGACCAAAACAGTACACAGGACTCCAGATATGGTCTTACTCCCACCAAAGCCCTTAATATTTGCATTCATACACCTTCACTCTTGTCCTTTATTACAAAGGGATTGGAGTTTGCCATGTGTCTTTTTCCTAACTATTTTTACATCTGCGTATTAACTTTAACGTACAAGGGCACCCAGGTGATACCAATATTTTTCAGTCTCTCAGGATTTACAAGTTTATCATCCTTACAAGTCATCATTACAAATTACCTTTTCTGTTTGTCCTTCCAAAGTGGATAACGTAACACTTGGCCACACTATATTACATCTGCTATGTTCCTGCCCACTCACTTACCCTAGCTACAGTGCTCTGCAGCTTTTTTACATGCTCCTCACAGCCTACTTTTCCATCTAACCTCGTTTTGTGAGTAAACTGCAATACGATACAGTAAAACATTTCATGTAACATGTTGATATCGATTGAAAAGTGCTGCTGCCTCCAGTTAAGTGCCACCTTATCCTGAACGAAATATGGAAGTTGGTCAGTGATCTATGTCATCTCTGCGAGAAATCATTATTTCATATATTTTCCATTGCATGTGTATTTCTTTTTATGATCATTAAGGCGAGAAATGTTAATGCTGAGGAACACATCACTGTTTGGGCATTCAGTGTCAATTGTTAAGTATGCCCGGATTAGTTATCTCAAATACAGGAAAAACCAACCACCTTCCCCTCCGACAATGTACCTTGTACCCAACCATAAAAACAGTATGCATTGTTTAAACGTCTTGGGGGCGATTCTCCGAGCCCCGCGCCGGGCCGGAGAATCACCGCAACCATGCCACGATGCCCCGATTCCGGCGTGCGATTCTCCGAGGTGCGGAGAATCAGCGCATTTGCGGCGGCATGTTTGGCGCGGCACTGGCCGCGGGCCGCTGGAATTGCCGATTCTCCGGCCCAGGTGGGCCGAGCGGCCGTGCCGGTACGACAGAGTCCCACCGGCGGCGTTCAGCCCTGGTCGCTGCTGGCGGGAACTCTGCGCAAACGGTCGGGGAGTACCATGTGGGGGGCGGGGTGAGGGGGGCTCCTTCGCCGGGGGGGGGGGGGCCTCCGATGTGGTCTGGCCGATCGGCGGGCCGGCCTCTCCCCCCCCCGGGCCTACTTTCTGGCACGGCCGGCCCCTGAACACCGACACCATGTTGAGTCGGGGCCGGCGCGCTAAAGAAGTCCCCCGCGCATGCGTGGGTTGGCGCGGCACACATTTGCCGCCGGGAAGGAAGGCTGGAGCGGCATGAACCGCTCCAGTGCCGTGCTGGCCCCCTGTGGGGGCCAGAATCGGTCGTACCCAGGCCCGGTTCGCGCCGTCGTGAAATGCGACGGCGTTCCCGATGGCGCGAACACTTGGGCTCCATATTGGAGAATCGCCCCCCTTATTTCAACCATTTCCATTACTTCTGTGTAAAAGGCTGTAACGTTAATGCATTTTCTAGAAAATGTTGGGCTGTACATTATTAGAACCACTGGGAACTTAAAGCTAACAGTGTGGGACACTACACTAATTGAAGGCTGTTAATGTCTTGTTTCTGGTCAATCACCATAAAATCATTGAACCCTGTCCAGGCAGAACAGAAATGAAAACAGAGTGATAAAGTCTCAACCTAAATCAGGAATTAATTACTGTCATAGGCAATGGGCAGATGATGGTAGTGTTGGTCCAGCAGTTCTTGGGTCAGCCAAGGGCTGTCATCCAAAACAGGTCAAATTGAGCTGTTAGCAGGAGTTACATTTGGAAACCTATCATACAATTCATTAATGGGATGTGGGCATCTCTGGCTCGGGCAGCATGTATTACCCATCCTTAGCTGCCTTGAAAAGTTGGTGGTTAGCTGCCTTCTCAAATTTCTGCATTCTCCGTGGTGTAGGTTCACCCACAGTGCTGTTAGGGAGGATGTTCCAGGATTTTCAATCCAGTAAAGGAGCGGTGATATATTTCCGATTCAGGATGGTGAGCGACTTGGTGGTGATGTTTCCAGGTATCTGCTGCCCTTGTCTTTCTGGATGGTAGTGGTCATGGGTTTGGAAGGTGCTGCCTAAGGAGCCTTGGTGAGTTCCTGCAGTGGACCTTCTGAAGATACTCATTCCTGCCACTGTTTGTCGGTCATGGAGGGATTAAATATTTACGAAAGAGGTTCAAATCAAGCGGGCTGTTTTGTCATTGATGGTGTTTAGCTTCTTCAGTGTTGTTAGAACTGCACTCATCCAGGCAAGTGGGGAGTATTCCATCACGCTTCTGAGTTGTGCCTTGTAGATGGTGGACAGGCAGCTGCATTCCTAGCCTCTGACCTGCAAGAGCAGTCACTCCCACCTTACCTCTGGAGTTCAGCTCTTTAGTCCATGTTTGAAGCAAAGCTATAATGAGGTCAGAAGCTGAGTGGCCCAGGCAGAACCCAAACTGAGCATCCTTGAGTAGGTTTTTGCTGAGTAAATACCAGTTGAAAGCATTGTTTATGACTTCTTCCATTACTGTTCATTTGTTCAGGGTATGTGGGCATGGCTGGCTGGGCCAGCATTATAACCCATCCTTAATTATGCTTGAACTGAGTGTATTTCAGAGGGCATTTTAAGTGTTAACCATATTGCTGTGGGTCTGGAGTCGCATGTAGGCTAGACCAGGTAAGGAAATCAGATTTCTTTCTCTGCAGGACATCAGTTCACATTGCGGAGTAGATGCCAGTGTGGCCTGAATATTGAACGGGCCCATAGCCTTTGCAGTATCCAGTGCCCTAAGCCATTTCTTGCTATCACGTTGAGTGAATCGAATTGGTTGAAGACTGATTCTGTGATGCTGGGAACCTCCGGCAGAGGCCGAGATAGTTCATCCACCAGCATTTCTGCCTAAAGATTGTTGCAAATGCTTCAACCTTATCTTTTGCACTGAAATTCTGGGCTCCTCCAACACTGAAGGTGGGGATATTTGGATGGGGATAGCAACTTCCTCCAGTGAGTTGTTTAATTGTCCACCATCAATCACGTCTGGATGTGGCTGGACTGCAGAGCTCAGATCTGGTCCATGGGTTGTGGAATAGCTTAGCTCTGTTTATTATTCGCCGCTTAATCTTTTTGGCACACAAGTAATCCTCTGTTATGGCTTCACCAGGTTGACACCGCATCTTTTGGTATGCTTGATATTCCTCATGGCATGCTTTCCTGCACTCTTCATTGAATCAGGATTGATCCCCTGGCTTGATTGTAATGACATAGTGGTATGCCAGGCTATGAGGTTACAGATTGTGGTTGAGTGCAATTCTGCTGCTGCTGATAGCCCACAGCACCTCATGAATGCCCAGTTTTGAGTTGCTAGATCGGATTGAAGACTATCCCATTTAGCACGGTGGTAGTGCCACACAACATGATGGAGGGTATCCTCAATGTGAAGACGACTGTAAAACAGGGTTTGCCAATCCACCATTGGACTATTTTGATGGAGGTTTGCACACTAGTGCGGTGCAATTGTGTGAATGAAATAATTGTGCTTAATGTTCATATTGTGCCAATTTAGCTTCTTCAACATTTTCAGAATAGTGCTTGATTCTTGGCAGTATCACTTTTGATTGTGTGTCTGACTGAGCATGTCAAAATAAAATTGATAAAGCATAATGTTTCAAATACTTCCCATTAAGCAGATAAAACTGAAATTATTGCTTTTGTATACTAAAAAGAAACATAGATTATCTAGAGAAATTGGACGAATGTTTATTTACAAGACAACAGTGGCCAGATATAATTAACTAGTCATGCAGCACTTTAGAGTGTCCAGAAAATGATTAGATGCAACATAAAAGCAAGCTCTTTATGTCTTCCAGAAAGTTTGCACACTAACGATCATCTCATAGGTTTTCTAACAACCCAGGGCCGTAAACATTAATGCAGACAATATATTTATCATTAATTGAGAGTATTTTATCCAATTAGAAGAAAACTGAATGTAACTGTTTAACTATATTGACCATCTGTTATTTTGTTGTGTTTTTATGCCTTTATGGGATGTGAGTGTTGCTGTCTAGACCTGCATTTATTACTAATGCCTAATTGCCCTTGAACAGGTGGTTGCGAGCTGCCTTCTTGAACCATTGCAGCCCATGAGGAGCAGGTACACCCACAGTCCTGTCAGGGAGGGTGTTCCAGGATTTTCACCCAGCGGCAATGAAGGAAAGGTCATGTATTTCTAAGTCAGGATGGTAAGTGGCTTGGAGGGGACCTTCCAGGTGGTGGTGTTCTCAGGCATCTGCTTCGCTTGTCCTTGTAGATGGTAGTGCTTGTGGGTTTGGAAGGTGCTGCCTCAGGAGCCTTGGGCATCTTGTAGATGGTACACAATGCAAGCACACAAAGCTGCAACTGTGCAGTGGCAGTGGAGGGAGTGAATGTAGATGAGCTGCCAGTCAAGCAGGCTGTTTTGCCCTTGTTATTGACCTAGATCTTCTACAAGTCAGCAATCAGCGTTGGATTGCTGCTCCAACAGTGCTTTTCGGCACCCCAAAGGAGGTCCACATTACAGGCCAGGCCTCCCAAGCCTGGATTATCCAGAAATGTAGAACATCCAGTCAATCGAAGAACTTGGTCACAATGGAGTAGCATCCGGGGAAATATTGGACACATCCCCATTTTATAGCACTGTAGATGCCGTAAGGCAAGTTTAATTGTCCAGTGTGAATGTTAGTGAATGGGTGAATGGGTAGGGTGTTAGATTGGGTAGGTTAGGCTGGGTGAATTAAGTTGATAAGTGGGTAAGGTGGCAAGTGGGCGTTGTGGTAGGTGGGTAGGGTGGCATGTGGCTAGGGTCAGGGATAGTCAGGTTGGGTCAGGAGGGGTAGTCAGTTAGGGGGCTGGTCAGGTCTGGTTGGGGGGTGGTTGGGCCTGAAGGTGTAGTCAGGGGTTATCATGATGAGGAGGGATAG